>NC_082681.1:8748398-9058648 GCF_025265405.1 Mesoplodon densirostris
TCAAATTTCAAGTTTGTCAGGATTTTCAATCTCCTCGTTAAAAAAAACGTCTAAGGGGCTTCCCTGGTGGCACAGTGGTTGGGAGTCCGCCTGCTGATGCAGGGGACGCAGGTTTGTGCCCCGGTCTGGCAGGATCCCACATGCCGCGGAGTGGCTGGGCCCGTGAGCCATGGCCGCTGAGCCTGCGCGTCCGGAGCCTGTGCTCCGCAACAGGAGAGGCCAGAACAGTGAGAGGCCCACGTACCGAAAAAAAAAAGAAAAACGTCTAGGAAGGATTCATAACTTGAGAAGACATCCAATATTTATTTTTCCATATGAAATATACATGGATTAAAAATGTTTGGTACTTTATATTTAACATAACTTTATCGGATCCTTTTTGTAAAAGTATATATTAAATCCCCAAATTTTAATATCTAATTTTTGGCCCATAGAAAAAGCTTAAGAAATATGTACTGAATATTTATAGCTTTACACTATATGCCTATATCCAGTCTCAGTCTTCTCCACACAATATTCCTTAGAAGCAGAGAAATAAGAAGTGTTAATTTCCTCATTTTTTTGGATCAAGGTATTAAGGCTCCAAGACTTTAAATGATTATCCTAAATTCACATGAATAATTTAGTGTTAAAACCAGCATAGCATGCAGGTTACCGAATCCAAGTTCAATGCTCTCATGTCAAATCAGAACATATTATATGACTTGTGTTATCAGTTCTTCAAAAATACTTTGAGGAATTTTACAATACAAGCTACATATAAAAATGAAATTCATAGCAGAAATAAAAAAGAATAAGATAATAAATACACATGTAGTTACAAACTAATCCATATCCTGTGGTCAAGAATTTACTGTGGATCTAAATTTCCTTGCAGCAATGTAAAAAGTTATATAATTTGCATCATTTGCCAAATGGAAAAACACAGGCAATGTGATATCATGTCACAACCATGCTAAAAACTCTCCCAACGTCTTTTCATTGCACTTACAGATAATTCAAACTTCACATGTAGCCTACAAGGCACAACATCCTCTGGCTCCAATTATTTTTCTAGTCTCATCAAGTATTACTTTCCCCAATGTTAACTAGATTTTAATCTCTCTCTTCCTTCAATATGCCACACTCATTCCCATCTTCAGGTCTTTGGACTCACTATTCAATCCACTGGCAATACTATTCACCCAGATATTCACTTGACTAGCTCTTTCTTATTATCCAGGTCCTAGGTCAAAAGCCTTAGCTTCTCCTTATTCGAGCCTCAAAGAAATCATAACTGACCATCCTATCTAAATTAGTCATTTCCCCAGCTACTCCCTAATTAATTACCATGGCCTATTTTCTTCATAGCACTTGACCCTCTCTGAAGTTTTCATATTTTTCCTAATTTTTGTTTATTTCTCTTCTCCTCCAAGTTGAATGAAAATTTCACAAGAGTCAAATACTATGTATCTTTTTTTCCCACTGTTGGATCTCCAGCACCAAGAACAGAGCCAATTGGGCACTCAATTGTAAATGAATAGTCACTGAGATGAAATTTTCTGAAACCTTAATCCTAAAACCTCATAAATTCTTTTATTTTTAACTTTTATATTTTTAATGTTTTTTAACATCTTTATTGGAGTATAATTGCTTTACAATGGTTAGTTTCTGCTTTATAACAAAGTGAATCAGCTATACATATACATATATTGCCATATCTCCTCCCTCTTGCATCTCCCTCCCACCCTCCCTATCTAACCCCACTAGGTGGTCACAAAGCACCGAGCTGATCTCCCTGTGCTATGTGGCTGCTTCCCACTAGCTATCGATTTTACATTTGGTAGTGTATATATGTCCATGCCACTCTCTCACCTATCCCAGCTTACCCTTCTCCCTCTCCATGTCCTCAAGTCCATTCTCTACGTCTGCATCTTTATTCCTGTCACCCCCTAGGTTCTTCAGAATTTTTGTTTCCCTTAGATTCCATATATATGTGTTAGCATATGGTATTTGTTTTTCTCTTTCTGACTTACTTCACTCTGTATGACAGACTCTAGGTCCATCCACCTCACTACAAATAACTCAGTTTCATTCCTTTTTATGGCTGAGTAATATTACATTGTATATATGTGCCACATCTTCTTTATCCATTCATCTGTCGATGGCCACTTAGGTTGCATCCATGTCCTGGCTATTGTAAATAGAGCTGCAATGAACATTGTAGTACATGACTCTTTTTGAATTATGGTTTTCTCAGGGTATATGCCCAGGAGTGGGATTGCTGGGTTGTATGATAGTTCTATTTTTAGTTTTTTAAGGAACCTCCATACTGTTCTCCATAGTGGCTGTATCACTTTACATTCCCACCAACAGTGCAAGAGGGTTCCCTTTTCTCCACACCCTCTCCAGCATTTATTGTTCCTAGATTTTTTGATAATGGCCATTCTGACTGGCGTGAGGTGATACCTCACTGTAGTTTTGATTTCCATTTCTCTAATAATTAGTGATGTTGAGTATCTTTTCATGTGCCTCTTAGCCATCTGTATGTCTTCCTTGGTGAAATGTCTATTTAGGTCTTCCACCCGTTTTTTAACTGGAATGTTTGTTGTTTTGATATTGAGCTCCATGAGCTGTTTGTATATTTTGGAGATTAATCCTTTGTCTGCTATTTCATTTGCAAATATTTTCTCCCATTCTGAGGGTTGTCTTGTTTATGGTTTCCTTTGCTGTGCAAAAGCTTTTAATTTTAATTGTCCCATTTGTTTATTTTTGTTTTTATTTCTGTTACTCTACGAGGTGGGTCAAAAAAGATCTTGCAGTGGTTTATGTCAAAGAGTGTTTTTCCTATGTTTTCCTCTAAGAGTTTCATAGTGTCTGGTCTTACATTTAAGTCTTTAATCCATCTGGAGTTAATTTTTGTGTATAGTGTTAGGTAGTGGTCTAATTTTATCCTTTTACATGTAGCTGTCCAGTTTTCCGAGCACCAATTATTGAAGAGGCTGTCTTTTCTCCACTGTATGTTCTTGCCTCCTTTGTTGTAAATTAGGTGCCCATATGTTGTGGGTTTATCTCTGGACATTCTATCCTGTACCACTGATCTATGTTTCTGTTTTTGTGCCAGTACTATACTGTCTTGATTACAGAAGCTTTGTGGTATAGTTTGAAGTTGGGGAGCCTGATTCCTCCAACTGTTTTTCTTTCTCAAGATTGCATTGGCGGGCCTCCCTGGTGGCGCAAGTGGTTGAGAGTCCGCCTGCCGATGCAGGGGATACGGGTTCGTGCCCCGGTCTGGGAGGATCCCATATGCCGCGGAGCGGCTGGGCCCGTGAGCCATGGCCGCTGAGCCTGCGCGTCCGGAGCCTGTGCTCCGCAACGGGGGAGGCCACAACAGTGAGAGGCCCGCATACCGCAAAAAAAAAAAAGATTGCATTGGCTATTCTGGGTCTTCTGTGTTTCCATACAAATTGGAAATTTTTTTGTTCTAATTCTCTGAAAAATGCCATTGGTAGTTTGATAGGGATTGCACTGAATCTGTAGATTGTTTTGGGTAGTATATTCATTTTCACAATATTGATTCTTCCAATCCAGGAACATGGTATATATCTCCATCTGTTTATGTCAACTTTGATTTGTTTCATTACTGTTTTATAGTTTTCTGAGGACAAGTCTTTCGCCTCCTTAGGTGAAAATACTCTATATGATATTATAATGATGGATATATGTCATTTTACATTTCTTCTAAACCATGGAATGTACAACACCAAGAATGAACCCTAAGGTAAACAGTGGACTTTGGGTGATTATGATGTGTCAGTGTAGGTTCATCCTTGGTTAAAAAAAAAAAAAGTACCATTCTGGTGAGTGGTTTTGATAATGAGGAAGGCTATGCATGGCACATGGTGTATATGAGAAATCTCTATACCTTCCTCTCAATAGTGTTGTGAACTAAAACTGCTCTAAAAATGAAGTTTAAGAAAGTAAATTGTTTTGTCACTTCTACATATTGCATTCACTTTTCAAGTGAATTTAAGGATTAAGCAGAAACAGGCTGAAGCCATGGTTCTTTTCTTACGTAAAATCCTGATCCATCTGAAGAACTTTTGCTGGGGAAGAGGGAGTGCTCTAGTGAGAATGATAGTGAAAATAGCATGGCAAAAAGAAAAGAGGGCTTCCCTGGTGGCACAGTGGTTGGGGGTCCACCTGCCAATGCAGGGGACACGGGTTCGTGCCCCAGTCCAGGAGGATCCCGCATGCCATGGAGCGGCTGGGCCCGTGAGCCATGGCCGCTGATCCTGTGCGTCCGGGGCCTGTGCCCCATGATGGGGGAGGCCGCAGCAGTGAGGGGCCAGAGTACCGCAAAAAAAAAAAAAAAAAAAAAAAAAAAAAGATTCCCAGAAGTAGGAAAAGGAACAAAGTTCTGTTTGTCCTGCATGCAGTCAAATTCTAAGTTCAGAACTCTTGAGGCCAGGGGCTAGGGCAGAAGGGGAAGTGGGAAGGCATGGTCAAAGGGTACAAAGTTTCAGTCATACAAGATAAATAACTTGTATGGAGATCTCCTGTAGAGCATAGTGTCTATAGCTAACGAAACTGTATTGCATACTTAAAATTTGCTAAGAGGATAGATAAAGGGAGCAGGAGGAAGCTCGGGGAGGCAATGGATACATTTATGACCAAGATGGTGGTGATGATTTTACAGGTATATACTTATCCCCAAATTCATCAAGTCGTGTACATTAAATACGTACAGATTTTTATATGTCAATAAATCAATGAAGTGGTTTTGAAATGGCAAGCCATTGTAAGTAATGCCTGCATGGTGCTCCTATGGAGGTTCCCAGTATTTCCACTAATATCTGTGCTTCAAGCATGGCAACAAATAGCACAAAGTGAGGACTGAAGAGGCCTGTTTATGGAAGTTTTACTGGTAACAAGTACAAACAGATGACATATGAACAATGGGGCCCACTCAGTCCAACCCACTGCCTTGTCTTGCTGCTACATATGATAGTAGGGTAGGGGAGGGCTAAAATCCAAGAATTACTGAGATAAAATTTGTCGCCAAGTGGTATTATAGAAGTTTTTATTTGGAAGATGATTAGAAGAAATGAATGTGGTATTCCTTACCTACCTGTATTTTTGAACTTCAACTCATAACTATTATAATCTATAGGGATTTGATGTGAGATTTCATTGGAATGAAACAGGGTTTGACAAACTACCACTTACTGTCCAACTTCAGCCCATCACCTATTTTTGTAAATAAAGTTTTACTGAAACATAGCCAGGCCCATTTTTATTTTTATTTTTTTATTTTTTTGCGGTACGCGGGCCTCTCACTGTTGTGGCCTCTCCCGTTGCGGAGCACAGGCTCCGGATGCGCAGGCTCAGCGGCCATGGCTCACGGGCCCAGCCGCTCCGCAGCATATGGGATCCTCCCAGACCGGGGCACGAACCCGTATCCCCTGCATCGGCAGGCGGACTCTCAACCACTGCGCCACCAGGGAGGCCCCAGGCCCATTTTTAATTTATGTATTGATTATCACTGCTTTCATGCTACAACGGCAGAGGTGAATAGCTGCAACAGAGATTACATGGCCAGCAAAGTTGAAAATATTTGTGCATTACATTGAACCCTTTACCCTGGAACAAGATTCTGTGGTTATAATAAATTTGAGAACTCCTGAATAAAGCAACCTCAGTCATTGCAAACATATAAGAAAGAAACATGCCCACGATTTGGGATGAATACCAGAGAGACTAAGATTTCCAAGTGTCTATTATTGGAATGTTTTGACCTCAAAACCATTTTAGCTTTATTCTTATCTTAGGTATAACCACCATGTCCTCCAAATATTATCTTACTTGCATTTATCCAGAAGGATGCTACATACTGCCCAAAGTCTTATAACTATTACTCATATTTAATATGCATTATTCAGAAATTGCATGGACCACACTCCCCTGGAATCACTCCACAGGGCATTTAGGGCTACCCAATCTGATTTTGAAGTGTATATTTTGCTTTTTGTTGGACATGCAGATTTTGATATTGATACGGAATTGTGTTGTCTGAAAATATAGAAGCTGTTAATGTTTTACTTTTCCCTCTATTAAAAAAGGGGGCAATTCATAATAACCTTATGGTGAGTGAGAACTTAAAAAGTGACCAGATCTAAATGAAGCCAAAATAATAAATCAAAACTGAATTTTTTTTTTTTTTTTTGCGATACGCGGGCCTTTCACTGTTGTGGCCTCTCCGGACGCACAGGCTCAGCGGCCATGGCTCACAGGCCCAGCCGCCCCGCAGCATGTGGGATCCTCCCGGACCGGGGCACAAACCCGTGTCCCCTGCATCCGCAGGTGGACTCTCAACCACTGCGCCACCAGGGAAGCCCAGAACTGAAAATTTTTATTTGTCATCTTGAAATTTCTAGATGGATGAGTAAATGACAATAGCTGAGTGAATCAAATGTGTAGATAATTAATGGAATTTTTCATTTACCTTCAGGCTACTCAGTATATTGCAGATCTAGTCTTCGTCTAGCAGGATGGGATATATATCAGAGGAAATCAGAGAATGTTATGAGTCTGATACAATATCTTTAACCACAAACTTTAGCAAACTGAAGAAAAATCCCAGCTCAAAAACAGAACTCAAGTCTTTGTCTAAGACAATTTGCTCTGCCTGATATCAAGGAAAGAGGTCACTAGTAGTTCTAATCCCTTTCTGCCTGTAGTTCCTGAAGACAGCTGGATGAATGGCAGGGCAGGCTAAAACAAAAATCAATCATCATCGTTGCTGATACTGGACTTAAGCAGAGCTCAGAGAGTACCACGATGCCATTCAGATGCATTTTCCCTAAGATGAAACTGCATCACTAAGGATTCCAGGCCAAGAACACAGTGGAAAGGAAAATCGTGCTGCTTCAGCTGGAGAATTTCAAAGGTAATTTAATCTCCAAGGGAAATATCACAGGCTGAATTCACAACATCACTTAGCATATGTAGTCATGTTGCACTGCTACTATATAAAGAAGATTGCTTGTGCTAATTGAAAATGATGAAAAATACAGCACTGAGTGGAAAGATGGAGTATCTCCCCTGTGTTTCCACTATTTGCTTGTTATCTGTCTTCTTGTGTGTTGATAATCACACACAATGATTATCATCCAATGATGCCAATTGGAATCTAATAATTTTACCAATATCATGTTTTGAAATCTGAGAAAATAATGACAGAACATTTTATTTAACTTCAAACAAATTCCCTACTTAAATGAGGAACTGTTTAGGACATACTGCAATAGGCTAACTATATTTCATAATAATTTAGTTTGGAAAAAAATGATATTAAAGGAGACGAAGACAGTTAAAGGATATTTCAAAACTGTCAACTGACATATGCTCTAAATTAGTACAGCGCAGCAATGTCCAATATGTGTGTCCTCACATGTAATTCTAATTTTCTAGAAACCACATTAAAAAGGATAAAAGGAGTGAAATTATTTAATAATATATTTTCTCTAACCCAATATATCCAAAATAGTGTCATTTAAAGCATGTACTCAATATAAAAATATGAGATATTTTCCCTTTTTTTTCATAATTTGTCTTCAAATTATGCTGTGTATTTTACATTTATGGCACATCTCAATATGGGCTGCCCATATTTCAAGTGTTTAGTAGCTGTATGTCACTAGTGGCTACTGTATTGACAGCAAAGGGCTAGATTATTTTACAAGCTACAATCAATGGAATATTTTCCCACTTAACATTAATAATTCTATATGCTTCTTTGGTCAGCATTTAGCTATGATATTGGACAGAGCATGTCTACAAAGTATATGAGAAGTGGTTTAACATAGCACATTTTCTGCAGTGAACTACTGAGTAGATGACTTGAACATAAAAGTAGTTATTTTTTTGTGGCTCAACACTTCAAATGTTTCCTGACACAGTGATAAGAGACTGTTTTAAAGAGATTATTTTCCTCCTTGCTTAGTTAAGCTAAGGCTGACTGTCCTACTTACTGAGAGCTGCAATGACAAGGGATGTAACTTACTTGGAATTCTTGTTGTTGTTATTATTTTTAATTTGGTGATTACACAAAGGCCTACTTGGTAGTCACCAACTCCTGAAGGTAGAAACCCTGTATACATCTTTTCCCCCTTTTCCTATTTTCTGCGGTTAGTTGTTGATACCAACGTACTGAGCACTTGAGTCCAAGGCATTTTCTGGTTGACCGGAGGTGCCTTGAGTCCGCTTAAGTCTTAAATAAAGGATATTTTCAGAAACACAGGGTTAATGATCAAGCAAACGATTGGCAGCGTTACGTTTCTAAGCTCACATATGGATAGGGGTGCATTTTGTGAGCAGGCCAGCTGAGACATGAACTGCAACAGAATTTCACTAGATTACTTCGTCAATTCAGGCATTAAGCTGCTGAAAATCAGAATTTGGGACTTGAGAATAATTGAGTTTGAGAATTGTTTGGGGACTGAGAGATCACAGTCCCCAGTGCACCTCATTACACAGACAGAAACCTGGATTTCACCTTTAACTCTTCCTTCTCTTTCCCCCTCACATGCAAATCACCCTCACTCCCAGGCCTGTCGATTCTTTCCCCAAAATAGCATTCATCTACCTTCTTCTCTAGTCTCTCATGGCTCCTCCTTTAATTTGGTCACTCATCATGTCTTTAGGATAACTATTATTTTTCTTTGCCCAAAGACAAATGAAGAGTCTGTGTCTCCCCTCATAACTCTTAATGGAAATATACTGGATCTGAATTTTAGAGAGGAGTTTATTCAAGTTTTTCATGTTCTTATGAAAAAGATGGCTAAATTTGGGCTGTATTGAAATAGTCAGGTGGATTGGTTACTGATTAAATGAATACACAGAATGACTAGTTAATGTAACTCATGTAAATTGTCGTAGAGTCTATATTGCCTAACCCCAATCCCTTGTCTATAGTATTGAGCAGAAGGGAAAACTTATTTTCCTGGAAAAGGAAAATGTATAGGTTCATAAATGTAGTGAGAAGATCTTGTTGACAGGAGAGTCGTATAATCATGATGTCAAATATACTTGAATATGTTTTTGTGTTAGTAAAAACATGTACTAAGTCAGTTGAATTAGACAACTAGGACTTTATTAATAAAAACACATGTTTGTCATCAAGGTATGAAGATTCATGAAAAGTAAAGACTGACTCTTCAGATTTGGTCATAAAGGAAGATTGTTTACATATACAATTGATGAAATAAAATTTATATTTTATGGCAAGATGAGAAAAATTTAAACATAAAATTTTATGTTTTATATTTATATTTTATATTTATATATACTTTATATTTCCATATTTATGGAAATAAGTATTTCCATATTTATGTGACCACAGAAGTCAAGATAGCAAGGAACATAGTTGGGAACTAAGTAAAAAAGAGGTTTTGATCATGATAAACTCTGCATGTGCCACCCTAGGTTGCCCTGGTTACTGCTTCCCTTCATGCTCATGACATGATAATGGACAAAGCTGTGGGCCAGTGATGAGCAGTAATGTGGTGTGAAGCCATACATATTCCTTATAAGCTTGACTATAGTTAAATGAAAACAAATTTTTAAAGAAGGATGACATTTTTATTTTATATCATTAGTTTGCTAATTTCTCTGATATTATATACAATCCATGTTAATTACTTTTCTCCTTCTTGAGTTCTTCATTCCCAATTACTCTAACAAAATTCTCATATATATATAACTGTGTCAGAATCACAACCCATTCTCCACAGTTTCAGCAGTAATTATTAATAGTGTCAACAAAATATTAATCAATAGTTGATCTAAGAAAGAAATGGAAAATTTTATTTGAGCCAACCTGAGGATTATAACCTGGGAGACAGTTTTTCAGAAAGCTCTGAGGACTGTCCTGCCTGTTCGAGGTCAAAGCACAGTTATATAAGTTTTTGAGACAAAAGGTTATACATCAAATGATGTATTATTGACAGTTTACACAATCCAGATCTACATGTACAAAGTGAGTAGTCGGTCATGGGTCATCATGGCCCCTTACAAGATTAAGAAGAAAGGTTATCGCCTAAGGAGTTGTGACCCTTGATGAAATTAAGAAGGAATGGTGTCTCCCAAGGAGGTCTGGTTAATGCAGGTGCCCAAATATACATTAAATGGGAGGGAGGAGATCCAAAGGGCAAAGAAAAATTTTATGTTTAAATTTTTCTCATCTTGCCATAAAATATAAATTTTATTTCAATTGTATATGTAAACAAACTTCCTTTATGACCAAATCTGCAGAGTCAGTCTTTACTTTTCATGAATTGTATGAGGCTATCCATTTAAAACAACTTAAAGACAATTCAGTATTAACATTTCTGAACATACCAGGCATGTGCTCATATCCAGGTATTTGACTTGTCCCTTCACTATGCATAGGAGGTTCTTCTCCTAGATATCTCCACGGCTTTTACTCCTTTACCTCTTTCAAGTCTTTGTTTAAATGTAATTTTCTCAGCAAGGCCCACACTGGTAACGCTACCTAATATTCCAACTCCCCCTTCCCAGTAATCCCAATATTCCTTACCCTGCTCTATTTGTTTTTCTTCTCTAAAATACACACACACAAAGGCAGAGATTTTTGTCCATATAATTCATCAATGCATCATTGACACCTAAAACAGTATCTGACACATTATATTTGCTCAATAAATATTTTTTATAAAATGATTGATTTTTGCACTGAAAGGATGGCCTGAAATGTCTATGAATACAAAAATCCATATCACATTTAACAATTCCTAGTGGTCAAAAATTATTATAATTCTCAGTTACATAAGATCTATAATTTAGTCAACTCTTTTCTATTCTAGGTGAATAAAAAAGTAATTCTGTGCCATTTTTTATGCTATTATCCCAGCTTAATAACATTAATTATTCCTCCATCTCTATCAGTCAACCAGTTACCTTTGATTTACTTGCCAAGCAATTTACTTTAGAAATTTAAATCATGTAAGTCCTAAGAAAACAATTCATTAAACTTGAGAAAGAAACCAAATGTTATTATGTATATATTAAGCATTTGCCTTTTATTTCCATGAGCCTAATACACTGATGATAATATGACAGTAACTCCCTTTGGTAACTAATATATAATATAAATGCACAGGTCTGGTGTAATGTCCAAAAAAAGTAACCTGAAAATCCTTTCATGAGAGAAATCCAGAAATACTAAACAGAATAAGACAATTTTATAAGCAATGCATTGCTGAATTTACAAGAAATAAATGGAAATTTCCTGTGAAAAAAACAAATAGGGGGGCTTCCCTGGTGGCACAGTGGTTGAGAGTCTGCCTGCCGATGCAGGGGACACGGGTTCGTGCCCCGGTCCTGGAAGATCCCACATGCCGTGGAGCAGCTGGGCCCGTGAGCCATGGCCGCTGAGCCTGTGCGTCCGGAGCCTGTGCTCCACAACGGGAGAGGCCACAACAGTGAGAGGCCCACATACCGCAAATAAAACAAAAAACAAAAAACAAATAGAGGATTAAAAACCCAGAAGGAGCTGAGCCCATCCGAGAAAACAGAAACTATTATTGAAAATAATGATAATTTAATTAGGAAATTGGTTACATACGGGATAAAAGAGCTGAAAGACAAGGAGGGTACAGTGAATAAACCAAGAGATTAGCTACATCAGGAAACCACCTGCATCCTAATTTCATGGCTGAAGTAATGGAGAAATCAAGAGGAGAAGTGAATTGACTGAGTTCTCACAGTAAATGGTGCAAACAGTTTGGCTACAGAATCTGTGTTCTTACCCACTGTAATATAGAATCTCACTGAAGAATAACAGGCAGATAAGGAAAACAATCAAATTGATCTTTTAAATGGGAAAAATATAATAATTAACATTAAAAACTTATCAAACATATATAAACAAAAAACACTAAATGGGAAACTACATATGATTCAGTTACCCAGAATACTTAATGGGGAGAAAACAAGTAAATGAAGAAGTTAAGAGATATGGAGGAGAGAATCAGAAAATTAACATACTTCTAATCAAATGCCAGAAACAGAGAATAGAAAGAATGAATGATTTTTCTTCCCTGAATTGGTGAAATAAATGATTTTTTTGGAAGGAAGAAACAAAATAGGCAGTCCTGGTAGGATAAATAAAATTAAATTCACATTTAACATAACATAGCATACCAGAAACAAGTAGAAAAACTGAAAAGCAACTGGAAAAAAGAGTTTATTTACAAAGGAATGATAAACTAATAGCAGCTATCTCAATGGCACTAACAGTGTCAGAAAACAATGACTGATAATCAAGAATAAATTTTTAAAGAGATGAGGGAAAATAACTGGCTTCCTAAAATTCTATACCCAGCTGAGATTTTATGCAAGAATGAAGGTAATAAAGAACATTTTCAGGAAAATGCACATGCACACACACACACACACACAAACTTTCCTGTTACTTACATTTTTTAGCAATATAAGTTGCACTTCTTTGTCTTATTTAATGTTTTGAAGGCTCAAATTACACTGAATTTAATTGAGACTTGATTTTTTTCTACTTACTTAGTATATATTTGCCCATCCTTTTAATTTTAACCTTTCAAATAACATTTTAAAAAAATGATATCATGTACATTATACAGTTGGATTGGTTTTATGACACAATGTAAATTTTTTGATCTTAACAAGTAAATTAAGCCCAATTAAATTTAATAACATGACAGATATGCTTGGCATTTGTTCTATATGTGTGTCTTACTATGTGACCTCTTGTTATTTTTTTTTAATATTTATTTATTTTGGCTGTGCCGGGTCTTAGTTGTGGCATGCGGGATCTTTAGTTGTGGCATGTAGACTCTTAGTTGCGGCATGCAAACTCTTAGTTGCGGCATGCATGTGGGATCTAGTTCCCTGACAAGGGATCAAACCCCAAGCCCCCTGTACTGGGAGTGTGGAGTCTCACTCACTGGACTGCCAGGGAAGTCCTCCTGACCTCTTGTTATTTTTTTAACTGTAGTCTTCTAATAGGAAGTTATGTATTATTTTAAGGATTATCTTTATTATAATTATATATAAATATAATCTATAATTAAACTTTTATATAATACCCTTACCATAATATGTTATTAAGAGAGAAGACTGAATATCATAAATATGGCATTCCTGCTTAGAGGATTATTAATTAATATGACTGTAATATTCATACAGAAACTTAAAACAGCAGTACAGAAAAGTCCTGAAAAGGGAGATCAATGAGGGGAAATTAACCCTACCAGATAATAAAACATTATATAAAGCCTCATTGATGAAAAATCATATAGAGAACATAAAAACAAAACAATGTAACAGAATGAAAGTTCCAGAAATACACAAAGATATACATGGAAACGACATCAAATATCAGTTTGAAAAATGACTTTTTAGTAAATGGTTTTGAAATAGTTATGCAGCTATATGAAGAAAAGAAATTGAATCCACTTCTTTCATCAAATGTCACGATCAACTATACATGTGCCAAATATTTAAAAGAAAACGATGAGAATATGAAAGAAAAAATGGCAAATTTCTTTACAACTTTAAAGTGGAGAAAGCCTTCCTAATGACTCTGAATCCAGAAGTCATCAAAGATCAGTGAAGTATGCTATTAAAACACCTGTTAACTTCTACATAGAAAAAAATTATCAATATCAAATGATAATGACATATTTGGAAATAACTTGAAAATTGTACTACATACAAAGTTTTTATCTCCCTAAAGTAGTATTAAAGACACTGATAATTCAATAAAAATGAGGAAAGTATATGAATAAACAGGTTACAGAAATTACAAATTGCCATTAAGCATAAAAAATGTGGTCAGTGTCACTCAAAATAAGATAAATACAAATTAGAAATTAAAATTTTGTTGAGGTAATATAATTTACCTATCAGATTGCCAAATAATCTACAAGTTTGATAACTCTATTGTCAAGTCCTAGGGAAACATGCATTCTCCCATGCATTGCTGATGGAAATGCAAAATAGTAAAATTCCCCTGAAGGGCAATTTGTAAGTATCTATTCAAATGACAAATGCATTTACCCTTTGATGAAGGGCTCTTTCCTCTGGGGCTTTATGCATGCAGGAATTAGACATCAAAAAAGTATGTTTATTCACTGCTTTGTTATTTATAATGTGGAAAATAGGAAACAATCCAATCATCCATAGGGAATAATTAAATAAACTGTGGTACAATCATACAATGGAGTACTCTTCAGCAATTCAATGAGTGAGCTCTCTGTATACCTATACAGAAAGCTCTTCAGTATACCATGTGACATTTAAAAAGAAAAGGCAACGTCCAATAGTATAGTATAATACTTAGAATGTATGCTACCTTTTCCATAATAGAAAGAAAAATAAGAGCATACATTCATAGTTGCTTATTTTTGGTTAATAAAACTCTGGAATTATGGACAAGAAGCTGATAAAAGTAGCGATCTATGTGTGTGTATAGAAGAGAAATGAGAGTTTTTATTGAATCACTCTACTATTGTAAGCTATATTAAATGTATTACTTATTCAAAAGTAAAACTATTTTTTTTGGCCGCACCACTCAGCACATGGGATCTCTGACCAGGGATCGAACCTGCACCCCCTGCACTAGAAGGTGGAGTCGTAACCACTGGACCACCGGGGAAGTCCCCAAAATTAGATTTTAAAGTTGAAAAGATATAAACATACAACAAAAGAGAGAGGAGGCAACAAAATTTTGAAAGTTGGAAAGCATATAGAATGGGAATAGATGATTTGAGCTACCAGCAATACAGAAAGCCAAGAAGCCAGTTTATTTGAGCCACAGAATCCTAGAATGCTTCAGGATTGAAAGTAAGAGTAAATGGGTGGAACTGAACACTGAAAGTTAACTAAAAGTCAGTAAAAGAAGTAGGTCCATAAACATATTTCACAAAAAGTAGGTGATTAAACCTCCATCAACCTGGCAGAAGAGTATACTCTCTGGAGATGCTAAAGCAAAGAGACTGTGTGATACCAGGCACAACTGATAATAGGCACACTATACTAAAAATGGGGGAAAAGCAGAGGGAGCAATGATGGGAAGGAAGAAGAAAAGAAGTCAAAGAGGTGGAAAAGGAGAACTAACATTCACTGAGTAATTATTATGTGCCAGAGGCTATTACAGCATTTTAATTGTGTCAGCTCATTTAATCTTCACAACCACTTCATGAGTTATGTACTATAATATTCTCTGTATCACATATGAAGAAATTGTGGTAGAGTAAATTTAAGTCATTTGACTAAGATGCAAATCTATTAGGTGACAAAGCTGGGAATTAAGAAGACAGTCTGGGCTTCCCTGGTGGTGCAGTGGTTGAGAGTCCGCCTGCCGATGCAGGGGACACAGGTTGGAGCCCTGGTCTGGGAGGATCCCACATGCTGCGGAGCAACTGGGCCCGTGAGCTACAACTACTGAGCCTGCGCGTCTGGAGCCTGTGCTCCGCAACAAGAGAGACCATGATAGTGAGAGGCCCGCACGCTGCGATGAAGAGTGGCCCCCGCTTGCCACAACTAGAGAAAGCCCTCGCACAAAAACAAAGACCCAACATAGCAAAACTTAATTAATTAATTAATTAACTCCTACCCTCAACATCTAAAAAAAAAAATATGCCATTACATTAGCAGCAAGACAGTAAGATAACTAGGAATGAATAATAAAAATAAAAGTTCAAGTCCCTTATAAAGAAAATCATAAATTTTATTGAAAAACAAGAGAAGACATAAATAAGATATCTATGTTCTAGAATGAGAATAAATATGTGCCACTTCTCCTCAAATTAAACCATAAATTCAATCTCTGAATCCCAATCAAAACACCGTACAGGTTTTCTCAGAGGCTGAGAAGCTGATCCAATAATTAGTGTGGAAGAGCAGGACAGACTATTCATGGCATTTTCCCTTGCCTGCTTTCTCAGTAGAGAATGGAAAATCCAAACGTCCCTTTCCCAGACTCCCTTGCAGCAAGGGTTGAACATGAGATTCTGTTTTGGCCAATGGTATATAAGAGAGAAATCTAACAAGGGCTCTGGTAAGGCTTTTGATTTCCAGTGAGACACATCACAGGCAGCACCCCTCCCCACTTCTCACTGTCTTGAAAATGATATTGGAAGCTGTGGGCAGAGATCTTCCACCCTTGAGGAAAAGATCAAGGGACTCATAGAGGCACCAGCTCTGACACTGCTGAGCTACTGAGACAATGCCAGCAGCTACCTACATCTAGAATTCTGGTTATATGTGAAAAGTATGCTGAAGTCATGTACGTTTATCTCCTCTGATACTTGCAGATGAAATTTTTCTAATTTATTCAAAGAGTAAAGGGCCAAAAATAGCCTAATTTCAAAGAAGAAAAAAGAGAACTCTCCCGACTAAAATTCAAGACTTAGTATATATCTATAGCAATTTAAACAGTGAGATATTCATTCAAAAAGAGGAAGACAAAGACACATGCAATGAAATAATGAAGGTAGAAATAGATCTGCATGTGCATTTGGAAATTTGTGTATTACTATATCCTTCAAATCAATAGTAAAAGCAAGGACCATTCAATAATGACTTTTGGATAATTTGTTATTCATATGGGAAAAGATAAAATTAGATCACTACTTCATATCATATATCAAGATAAATTCTAAATAGATTAAAGACAAATATGAAAATTAAAACTGTGAAATCCAGAAGAAAATATAGGCAAATATCTTCATATTTATTGTTTCACAGTAGAGAAGAATTTCTTAAACAAGATACTAAAAAATCATACAAAGGAAATATTGATACATAACACTACATAAAAATGTGAGACTTCTGTTTATGAATACATGCCATTAAAAGTGACAAATCACAGATCAGGAGATTAAATTTGCAAATGATATAAACAACAAAAGATTACTATCTAAAATACACAAAGAGGGCTTCCCTGGTGGCACAGTGGTTGAGAGTCCGCCTGCCGATGCAGGGGACATGGGTTCGTGTCCCGGTCTGGGAAGATCCCACATGCCGCGGAGTGGCTAGGCCCATGAGCCATGGCCGCTGAGCCTGCGCGTCGGGAGCCTGTGCTCCGCAATGGGAGAGGCCACAACAGTGAGAGGCCCGCATACCGCAAAAAATAAATAAATAAATAAATAAATAAATAAATAAATAAATAAAATATACAAAGAGTTCCAAAAATAAATAAGAAAAACCCAAACATCCCATTAAACACTGGTCAATTCATCCCACCCCTACTTCCCCCTTGGTATCCATGCATTTTGTTATCTAAGTCTGTGATTGGGATTGATATATATACACTATTTATACTACGTATAAAATAGATAACTAATGAGAACCTACTGCATAGCACAGGGAACTCTACTCAATGCTCTGTGGTGACCTAAATGGGAAGGAAATCCAAAAAAGAGGGGATATATGTATACGTATAGGTGATTCACTTTGCTGTACAGTAGAAACTAACACAACATTGTAAAGCACCTATACTCCAATAAAAATTTTTAAAAAAACTAGTTCCATCAATAATTTAAAAAGCGGTAAAGACTTCAAAAAAAAAACAGGTCAAAGTGTATGATAAAGAAAGTCATTATATATAAAATAGATAACTAATAAGGACCTACTGTATACCACAGGGAACTCTATTCAATACTCTGTAATGGAGCACAGGGAGATCAGCTCGGTGCTTTGTGACCGCCTGGAGGGGTGGGATA
Source organism: Mesoplodon densirostris (assembly GCF_025265405.1). NCBI lineage: Eukaryota > Metazoa > Chordata > Mammalia > Artiodactyla > Ziphiidae > Mesoplodon > Mesoplodon densirostris. The sequence goes on from NC_082681.1 coordinate 8,766,164, forward strand.
GGGAGGGTGGGAGGGAGACGCAAAAGGGAGGGGATATGGGAACATATGTATATGTATAACTGATTTAATAAAAAAAAATACTCTGTAATGACCTATATGAGAAAAGAATCTAAAAGAGTGGATACACGTACAGTAAGTCCCTACATACGAATGAGTTCCATTCCAAGAGTGCATTCATAAGTCCAATTTGTTTGTAAGTCCAACAAAGTTAGCCTAGGTACCCAATTAACACAATTAGCTATATAGTACTGTACTGTAATAAGTTTATAATACTTTTCACACAGATAATACATTAAAAATAAACACAAAAATATAAAGAAAACATTTTTAATCTTACAGTACAGTACCCTGAAAAGTACAGCAGTACAGTACAACAGCTGGCGTACAGGGCTGGCATCGGGTGAACAGGCAAGAAGAGTTACTGACTGGAGGAGGGAGAGGAGGTGGGAGATGGTAGAGCTGAAGGATCATCAGCAATAGGAGATGGAGGGCAAGCTGCAATTTCACTCATGACTGACGTTGATGGCACAGGTTCTGGTTCCTTGCTGGATTCAATTCTACCTACCCTTTTGGAAAAAATGATCCAGTGATGTCTGGGTAGTAGCTCTTTCTTTCTCATCATAGATGACACGGTAGCACTGGATTGCTACACCACCACTGCTTTTATGCTTGCTTCCAGACATCTTGGGCTTCAAATAAAGATACTGTACTATTGTACTCTGTACAGTACTTTACAGTAAACTACATAAAAGCCCAACTTCTTGTACAGGATGCACACACGTGACAATGTACACCAGACACCTGAACTAACTTAGGTGACTGGACGTGGGAACGCATGTTTGCATCTTTGAACGTTTGCAACTTGAAGGTTCATATGTAGGGGACTTACTGTATATGTATAACTGATTCACTTTGCTGTACAGCAGAAACTAACACCACATTGTAAATCAACTATACTCCAACAAAAATTAAAGAAAGTCACAAAAAATTTCTGAATGGCCATTAAAAAATGATATGTTCAAAGTCTTATTATTCAGACACATACAAAACTGAAACAATACTGAGATACAATTTCTCACCTGTCAGACTGACAAGGTTAAAGGGTCTTACAATAACAATTTAAGGTACAAATATGAAAATGAGATTCATGTTTCAATGAGGCTGAATATCCAAAAAGAGGGAAAAATCTAAGAAGTCTATCAATAGAGGAATGAGTAAATTAACTGTGATATTAGTATATATTGACCAATACATGGTACTGCAAATCAATGAACTAGATTTACTTGAATCAACACGGTTAATTCCTAAAATCATAATGTTGAGTAAATACAAGGTTACAAAATTATCTATAAAGGCTAATGTTGCTTTTATTAGTGTTGTGTTTTTATTAGGTTTATTAGCTTTTATCAAGCTTATATAAATTTTAAAATAACATAAAATAGTACCACATATTGATTATAAACACACATAAATATATAGTAAAATTTTAAAACTTGGCATGGGGATGCTATACAACTTCTCCATGGGGAAAAATTATTTGGATTAGTACATTATTTTCTTTTAAAAATCTGATATAAATAAGGCAAAAATTACTATCTGTTAAATCTGAATGGAGATCATATTTGTTTTTTACTTTTGCTGTGCATCTGAAATATTTTGTAAATTAAAATTTAAAAAAAGTAAAATTAAAATGGGAACGTTTAGATGCGGATCTACCAGTGAAAATGCACTTTCATGCCACCAGAGCCCAATTTTGATTACTAATGCTCCCAGACATTAATACTGTGTATATGTGACACTAAGACATCCCAGGCAATTCAGCTGACTTAGTCCAAGATTAGTCAATATAGGAGGAAAAATAAACATAAAACAAAGCATCAGTTGGAGAATTGATTGCTTTTTGACTAGTTTATTCAGTCAAAATTATTAAGTGGCTACCATGGGGCAGGGTTTTGCAGATTTTTACAAGCTGTATGTAACATTTCATAAGCAGCCTCATTAGAATAGCTTTGGAATAATTTTCCATTAGAATAAAGGGTTTATTGATGGTCATCTTTCATAAGGTGAAAGGGAGGGAAAAAAATGGGCAGATTTCTCCCCACCTAAAATACTGCTTTATAAAATGGTTTTAACTTTTAGCATAACAATATGATCATAATGGAAAAGAAGATTAATGCAGGCAAATACAGCTTGATGCCATAAAATGAGCAAGTACCCTTGCAACTACAAAAGAATTCAGGATCCTAAAAATTAGGTCACCTTAGTATACTTTAGCCAATGAAACCTCCTGATGACACAGGAAGACCAAGAAAAGAACACTAATGACACTGTCTTCTTCATTTGAATTGATAATATTAACTGTGTATGATGGACTAGGAAAGATTCAGAAGGGGCCTTTTTTTCCAATGAGTCACATTCCCAAGGGCTAACCAAAGGTGCCTCTAACAGGGAAGTTGATATGTAATTACCATTGCTTTTTAGAGATTCTCTACTTCTATGGACATTCATTCATTCACTTAAAAGAAAACATTTATTTGTTGCCAACTCTTGCTAATAGGTCAGACACATTGCCTTATTAATTAGTTCTCTATTGCTTCTTAACAAATAACACCAAACCTTAGTGGCTTAAAACGACAGTAAGTTATATCACTTATTGTTTCTCTGGGTCAGGAATTCCAGTATTACTTCACTAGGCAGTTGTGGTTCCATGTTTCTCAGTCAGATGTCAATCATCTGAAGGCTTCACTGTGGCTGGGAGATAAGTTTCCAAGTTTGCTCAATTACATGGCTGGCAAATTGGTGCTGGCTGAGAGCAGGAGAGCACTGTTCCTCTCTACATGATCCTCACCACAGGGCTACTTGAGTGTTCTTCTTACATGGCAGCTGGCTTTTCCCATTGTGAGTGACAGGAGAGCAATGTGGAAGCCATATTGCTTTTTATGACAGCCTTGGAAGTCATAAACTGCCACTCTGCCATATCCTATTACTTATAGAGGGTCAGCCCTGATTCTTTATGGGAGAGGATAACATAGGGGCATCAGTACAAGATGCAAGGATCACTGGGAGCCACACTGAAGGTTAGTTTCCACACCTTCTTTACAAACAGCTCACATGTAATTCCAATACAGTATGATAAGTGCTATGGCATACAATTTTTAATCCTTAGATTTGACTATCCCAAGAGAAAACTAAACTTTTCCAATTATCCTTCTCCAAAGACATAAAATACAACAGGGAGATAAAACCTCAAATCACTGACCTTATCCTAATTTTGCTTTTGGATAAAGCTGACAAATCTTGAGTTGTTGTTTACAAATGTTTTTATCATTTTGACAAGAAGGAAGTTAAATTTTTAATATCAATCTTACAAAAGATGACATTTGAAGTTAACACTGAAAAAGTCAAACAGAATGTTCAGGCAAGCCTATACATCAAAACTGGCAGACTGAAACAGGAATGATGCTTTCAAAATCAGATTTTAAACTTAACCTGGTTTTCAGTTTTGCTTCCCGAAAATAATATTCCAATTAAAAATAGGTTTTATATTTTCCCTTTAGAGGATTAAGTTCATAGCTGTTGAGAAATAATTATTATTATCCCCCAATGCTGTACTATTCAAATATTATGTTTTGAGCTCAAAGAATAACCATTTCTCCCAAAGGTCTCTTCTAATTGGACCAAACTGTTCAAGTGGACAAAGGAAGAAAAGGGAGCATAGTTTCACCTGTTTTTCCCTCTCCAGGTTAATTGGTGGGATTATGGTGCTGAGAATGACAGATATTAAGGGTATTACCTAATTAGGTAAAGAGAGTTCAAATGGGAAAGCAGGTAGTAATTATTAAGGGGTAAGTGCTTGAATGTGTTTTGAAGAACTTAGCTAGAAAGGAAGACTATGAAATTTAAAAGCCAAAATGTCAGAGCTTTGCCCCTAATACAATAAAGACTCTTAGTGCTTTCATGCTTCTTTGTAATAAAGAAAGTTTTCATATCAAAACCAAGTTATGGTTCTGATCTAACTTAACCTAACCTCTTGCTATTCCATTTTTGTATCTGCTGTGGGCAACTGCTGGAGTCCCAAGAGAGGTGTCAAGCAGACTACCTCTGACTTTCAGTATGCAACCACTTATCTTTCCATACAAAGTAGAGTGGTATTCTTAGATGAGAACATAAGCTTGCAAAGCTTTGCCATTTGGTTATAGCCATAGCCCTAATGCACTGTTCACAAGAACCTGCTAACTTGTGGGAAGTGCATTCCTATTTGTCTCTTTCCAATTTGGATTGAGTTCCTATCTTGTGTCCTATATCTGATTACTTTGTACATATGTTAATATCCTTTTTGGATTGGTTCTCCTGATGCTCATCGTCACCTTCTTAAAACAACTTGCTTCACTGCTTGACCAATTCCTGTTGACATATACTAGGACTTAAAATCATGTCTTTACTCACTATACTTGTCATTTGTTACTTTTTTTAGTTTGTTTTCTGCTGTCAGCGGAAAACACTTGAAGGCAAACCCTAGTCTCCTTGTTTCCTATGTATATTTTGAGGCTGCTTCTATATCCCTCAGTCAATTCTGTAAGATAAGTGGTATACTTTCAATGCCTTTGACCATTTTGCTTAAGTCAACTAGAGTTGGTTTCTGTTGTTTGCAACCAAGAACACCAACTGATACTAAGGGCAGTACGGTGAGTGTGTTGCATGTCACAAATACCCAGGGATACAGGAAAAGCTAGGATTAATTGTTTTGCTTGGTGTGGACTGAATGCAGTGAAAGATCCTATTAATATTTACAGATAATCATCTAGTAGCCCATGGCATACAATGACAAAGCAGATTATTAAATCAGGCATCTAGGCATCTAGAATGTGGTAATCATTGAAGGTAAAATTTGGGGCGAGTGGTTGTCACTTTTTGGGACATAAGCAGAAATTCAAGGACCATGGGGTGGAGGTGGCTGCTTCCAACAGCTCTGGACACGTTATAGAAAAAGAACAAGATTTTCAAATCCCTAAATTCTAGGATCAAGGCAAGGATGTATATGGCCATGATGCTAAATGAATCTATTGTCTCTTGCATTTATAGCGCTAAGAGGAAAACCCTATACTTAATGTGACCCCATGAGTTGCCAAATCACAATTGCAGTAAAATACACAGCCTCACCAATTCTCTATTGGGAAAGTTATGGCACTGAATAGAAACAAGTTGGATATAGATAATAGGAACAGTAATATCAGTGGATACAGAGGCCTCAGAGTATTCCCAAACCCAAACCCCCACGGCCAAAATATCCCTGCCTCTCTTAGTGAATGTAAGTATTGTCTATATACTCTTGCTTGCAGATACTAACACTGTCCTTGAGGAGTTAGCTCCTGAGTACAAGCCAGTACTCCTCTTATCTCTAACCCTATCCATTGTTGTCTCCTGGACTAATAATAGAGGCAGATCTCAGCATTCTCTCGGGAGATTAATTTAAAAGTTTAATGCTAGAGCAGAAGTCACAAAGAACATGGATTACTGGACTTTTCTGATTTGTATCCAAATAAATCTATACATTAATTATGAGGATGGTTTCTGAATACGATCAACCAAGCAAGGAAAAGCATTTTTATATTGGGTTAAAAATAAAATTATCAATACAAGGGGATTTTTTCAGATAGGCTAGCAGGAACCTAAGACTGTTTCTCAGTTAGTTGACTAAAACTTCTTAGTAATAGTAGTCATACTAAATATAATTCAAATGCTAGAAATTTCTCTGTATAACATAGAGGAATGAACCCAATGAAAAAGATTTGCTTTGTGTGCTCTTCCCATGTGTACCTATTCTATAACCCCAGAGGGAGCAGAGAAGGCATTCTCTTCATCAGAACCTTGAAAAATATACTCATAATAGCAACTTTATAAAATTTTTATGAGACTGCTCTTTCTGGAAGTATATTAGATAACTTAAAAATCACTCCAGTATAAAATGGCTGTATAGGCCAGATAAATATCAAACACAACTTCTTAATGTATATCTGATTTTACAAGATATTAATGAAGAACTGAAGTAGCTGAGAACCAGCACACTAAACAGATGCCAAAGTCATAACTGTCATTGCTCTCTGCAGGTATCTGTCTATCTGGGTAACCAAGAGGCTTTTTATTATCCAGCAAAGTGAAGGAAAGTATTCAAGCCTTGAGCCCCATAAGTAAGGAATTCAAACTAAAACACCCTGCATAAATTTGGGATTCTCAAAAGGCTACACCTTGAGTAAGAAGATGGACTAGGGGGAAAATCCACAAGATGGTAAAGGAAGATAATAAAGAAAATTTTGTCTCATATTGGAGTCTAGGTGGAAAAGAAGTATCCTATGAAAAGTCATAGCATTAGCACAATCATTACACAGGTGAGGGGGCTTGAATTTACATTCCCTCTGTGATATGCAGGGAAAAAGACAAGAAATTAACATCAGGTGGTCTCAGTTAAGTAGCAATCTGGTATTCTTGGAAGAAACAAATGCTAAACTTTTCTAGAGATATGGATCCTCAACTCACACTATCCAGGATCTCCACAGAAAGAACTGGACTCTACATGAGTTTTCAATCCCCCAATACATAATAGAACAGAAAATAATCTACCTCCAACCAGAATCAGCAGAAATAATAATCTCTACAGACAGCCCAGAATCTGTACCTAATAGAATTATCTAATATAATATAAAATTTAGTGTATTTATATTTAAATAAATAAAAGATAAAAATGAAACATATTAAACAGAAGATATTCTTTTTAAAAAGATTGGGATTTATAAAAGAGCCAAATAGAACTACTAAAATTTAAAAGAAAAAAACACTAATAATTAAAAAGATAGTAAAGGTATTTCTTTTTGTAGCAACTGTGGGCCAGGTTATTCAGTCCAACATTTCAGCAACTAAAGAAGCTGGATCTACCCACACAGACCATATTCCCTGCCACCATGCCTCCTTTTTCCTCCTAGCATAATTGATATATTATTGACATATGACATATGTATGTTTAAGGTGTACAATGTGATAACTTGATACACATACATATTGTGAAATGAAATGTCCCACACCTTCTTAAAAGCATCAAATAACTAATGAGAAAGTATGGAATTAACAAGGAAAAATGAGAACCATGAAAATAAATGAACATAAAAACTACATATGGGCACCTGATGCTTCTTTTTTTTCTTTTTGGCCAACCTACACGGCTTGTGGGATCTTACTTCCCCAACCAGGGATCGAACCCGGGCCCTCGGCAGTGAAAGCACCAAGTCCTAACCACAAGACTGCCAGGGAATTCCCCACCTGGTAATTTTGGAAAACTTAATTTGAACTTTTATTTTGAGGACATCACTGGTCTAAATAAAACACAGATCAAAAATTAAATAATAATAAAATTATAAAATATTTAAAACTGAATGTTAATAAAAATACTACATATCAAAATTTGGGTTTAAGTATTATTAAAGTTTCTTGTTTCAAATGCATATATTATAAAAACTTACTTCAACCAAAATGACATATTGCAATAGATTGAGTACAGAAAAAGATATGTGAACCCAATTGGCTGCTCTTAATCTAGACATTAAAAGATATTGGCAAAATGTAAAAGAATGCCACTTTTCCCACTATTTTTTGCTTTGAAAATATGCTTACTTTTTATTAAAATACGTTATTATACTATGTAATGGGTTTATTATTTTCAAATAAAATGAAATGAAATATTTCTCAGTTTTACTGTCTAATCTGGTATACACATGTATATATACATATGTATGTGTGTACATATATACATATATGTGTGCATATGTGTGCATGTGTGTGTGTGTGTGTGTGTGTATCGCTTTGGGGTCCTCAATTATTTTTAAGAATTTAAAGAGTTCCTAAGACCAGTGTTTGAGAACTGCTACCCTAGAAGAGACTCTTGAACCAAGGGTACATGTTAAATAAACTATCTCTATAGCAGCAATATTTATAACAATCCCACCAGAAAAATGGATATGAACAAATTAAAACTGTTGATATATATTGTCACATTGTCCCTCTAAAAACTTATACAAATTTACATTTCCCTTAGCAATGTATAAAAGGACCCATTTTCTCACACCCATGCCAACTCTGGGTATTCTTCTTCTTTATATTTTCTGATGTTTTAAACATGATAAGTGTTATTTTAAGTTTCATTCAAGTGATAATTAATGAGCTTGAACATTTTGCATATTCTTCCTGGTTATTTGTGTTTCTCCCTTTCTGAACTGTTTGGTCATGTCATTTGCCATTATTCCAATCAGGGTGACTTTTATTACATGAAAAAAACATTTTGAATAAATGACCCATGGATACAGAATCATGATTTTAAGATGATTTACCTCAAATGCTTAACCCACCACACACAGAGAACGGCACAGAGAGTTCACCGTTATCAAGTGCCATCGAGATTTATAGTTAGTCTACAAACATAAATTTAAATTGTTTATAAAACTCTATGTCAGAGAATGGAGCCCGTGTTTCCGCAGAGCTGGAACTCCTGGCTCAGGGTCTCTTCCCTCCTCCATCACTGAACTGCCCTGGAGCCCGAGGGGAGGGCTGCCTCACTGAGGCTGCCGGCTCTGGAGGGGCCCCACCAGCCGAAGCCCCGACAGTCCTTAGGACTGCGGGCCACATCACTCATCCTGGGGTAAGCGAGCTGCCATGTCATGAGGACACTCAAGCACCCCTAAGGAGAGATCGATGTGGTAAGGAACTGAGGCCTCTTACCTACAGTCACGAGTTGCCAGTCTGCCACCTGCTAAAGAAGAGGATGTGTCACCAATACCTGCCATTGGAATTTCTCCCCGGGCAGAAACTGAGTACAACTTGGAGGAGCTTCAAGATGGTGGAAGAGTAAGACGCGAACATCAGCTTCCTCCCCACAAATACATCAGATATACATCTACACGTGGAACAACTCCTACAGAACACCCACTGAATGCTGGCAGAAGACCTCAGACCTCCCAACATGCAAGAAAGTCCCCACGTACCTCGGTAGGGCAAAAGAAAAAAGAAAAAGAAGAGACAAAAGAATAGGAACGGGACCTGCACCAGTGGGAGGGAGCCGAGAAGGAGGAAAGGTTTCCACACACTAGAAGCCCCTTCACGGGCGGAGACGGCGGGTGGCAAAAGGGGGCAGCTTCGGGGCTGCGGAGGAGAGCGCAGCAACAGGGGTGCGGAGGGCAAAGCGGAGAGATTCCCGCACAGAGGATCGGTGCCGACCGGCACTCACCAGCCCGAGAGGCTTGTCTGCTTACCTGCCGGGAGGGTGGGGCTGGGAGCTGAGGCTTGGGCTTCGGTCGGAGCGCAGGGAGAGGACAGGGGTTGGTGGCGAGAACACAACCTGAAGGAGCTAGTGCACCACGGCTAGCCGGGAGGGAGTCTGGGAAAAGTCTGGAGCTGCCGAAGAGACAGGAGACTTTTTCTTCCCTCTTTGTTTCCTGGTGCGCGAGGAGAGGGGATTAAGAGTGCTGCTTAAAGGAGGAGCTCCAGAGACGGGCGTGTGCCGCGACTATCAGCGCAGACCCCAGAGACGCGCATGAGACGCTAAGGTTGCTGCTGCGGCCACCAAGAAGCCTGTGTGCGAGCACAGGTCACTATCCACACCTCCCTTCCGGGAGCCTGGGCAGCCAGCCACTGCCGGGGTCCTGTGATCCAGGGACAACTTCCCTGGGGGCACGCACGGCGCGCCTTACGCTGGTGCAACGTCACGCCGGCCTCTGACGCCGCAGGTTTGCCCCGCCTCCGTACCCCCCCTCCCAGCCTGAGTGAGCCAGAGCCACCGAAGCGGCTGCTCCTTTAACCCCGTCCTGTCTGAGCGAAATACAAACGCCCTCGGGCGACCTACAGGCAGAGGGGGCGCCAAATCCAACGCTGAGCCCCGGGAGCTGTGGGAACAAAGAAGAGAAAGGGAAAACTCTCCCAGCAGCCTCAGAAGCAGTGGATTAAATCTCCACAATCAACTTGATGTACCCTGCATCTGTGGAATACCTGAATAGACAACGAATCATCCCAAACTGAGGAGGTGGACTTTGAGAGCAAGATTTATTATTTTTTTCCCCTTTTCCTCTTTTTGTGAGTGTGTATGTGTATGCTTCTGTGTGTGATTTTGCCTATATAGCTTTGCTTTTACCATTTCTTCTAGCATTCTGTCTGTTCGTTCTCCTGGGGTTTTTCTTGTTACTTAAAAAAAATTTAAAGAACCTCCATACTGTTCTCCATAGTGGCTGTATCAATTTACATTCCCACCAACAGTGCAAGAGGGTTGCCTTTTCTCCACACCCTCTCCAGCATTTATTGTTTGTAGAGTTTTTGATGATGGCCTTTCTGACTGGTGTGAGGTGATACCTCATCGTAGGTTTGATTTGCATTTCTCTAATGATTAATGATGTTGAGCATTCTTTCATATGTTTGTTGGCAGTCTGTATATCTTCATTGGAGAAATGTCTATTTAGGTCTTCTGCCCATTTTTGGATTGGGTTGTTTGCTTTTTGATATTGAGCTGCGTGAGATGCCTGTAAATTTTGGAGATTAATCCTTTGTCAGTTGCTTCATTTGCAAATATTTTCTCCCATTCTGAGGGTTGTCTTTCATCTTGTTTATGTTTTCCTTTGCTGTGCAGAAGCCTTTCAAGTTTCATTAGGTCCCATTTGTTTGTTTTTATTTCCCTTTCTCTAGGAGGTGGGTCAAAAAATACCTTGCTGTGATTTATGTCATAGAGTGTTCTGCCAATACAATCCTACCTCAAGAAACAAGAAACATCTCAAATAAACAACCTAACCTTACACCAAAAGCAATTAGAGAAAGAAGAACAAAAAAACCCCAAAGTTAGCAGAAGGAAAGAAATCATAAAGATCAGATCAGAAATAAATGAAAAGAAATGAAGGAAATGATAGCAAAGATCAATAAAAATAAAAGCTGGTTCTTTGAGAAGATAAAAAAATTGATAAGCCATTAGCCAGACTCATCAAGGAAAAAAAGGGAGAAAACTCTAATCAATAGAATTAGAGATGAAAAAGGAGAAGTAACAATTTACACTGCAGAAATACAAAGGATCATGAGAGATTACTACAAGCAACTCTATTCCAATAAAATGGACAACCTGGAAGAAATGGACAAATTCTTAGAAATGCACAACTTCCGAGACTGAACCAGGAAGAAACAGAAAATATGAACAGACCAATCACAAGCACCGAAATTGAAACCGTGATTAAAAATCTTCCAACAAACAAAAGCCCAGGACCAGATGGCTTCAGAGGTGAATTCTATCAAACATTTAGAGAAGAGCTAACACCTATCCTTCTCAAACTCTTCCAAAATAAGCAGAGGGAGGAACACTCCCAAACTTATTCTACAAGGCCACCATCACTCTGATACCAAAACCAAAGAAAGATGTCACAAAGAAAGAAAACTACAGGCCAATATCACTGATGAACATAGATGCAAAAATCCTCAACAAAATACTAGCAAACAGAATCCAACAGCACATTAAAAGGATCATACATTATGATCAAGTGGGGTTGATCCCAGGAATGCAAGGATTCTTCAATATACGCGAATCAATCAATGTGATACACCATATTAAAAAACTGAAGGAGAAAAACCATATGATCATCTCAATAGATGCAGAGAAAGCTTTTGACAAAATTCAACACCCATTTATGATAAAAACCCTGCAGAAAGTAGGCATAGAGGGAACTTTCCTCAACGTAATAAAGGCCATATATGACAAACCCACAGCCAACATCATTCCTCAATGGTGAAAAACTGAAAGCATTTCCACTAAGATCAGGAACAAGACAAGGCTGCCCACTCTCACCACTATTATTCAACATACTTTCGGAAGTTTCAGCCAAAGCGATCAGAGAAAATAAAGAAATAAAAGGAATCCAAATTGGAAAAGAGGAAATAAAGCTGTCACTGTTTGCAGATGACATAACACGATACATAGAGAATCCTAAATATGCTACCAGAAAACTACTAGAGCTAATCAATGCATTTGGTAAAGTTGCAGGATACAAAATTAATACACAGAAATCTCTTGCATTCCTATACACTAATGATGAAAAATCTGAAAGTGAAATTAAGAAAACACTCCCATTTACCATTGCAAGAAAAAGAATAAAATATGTAGGAATAAACCTACCCAAGGAGACAAAAGACCTGTATGCAGAAAACTATAAGACACTGATGGAAATTAAAGATGATACAAACAGATGGAGAGATATACCATGTTCTTGGATTGGAAGAATCAACATTGTGAAAATGACTCTACTACCCAAAGCAATCTACAGATTCAATGCAATCCCTATCAAACTACCAATGGCATTTTTCATAGAACTAGAACAAAAAATTTCACAATTTAAATGGAAACACAAAAGACCCTGAAAAGCCAAAGCAGTCTTGAGAAAGAAAAATGGAGCTGGAGGAATCAGGCTCCCTGACTTCAGACTATACTACAAAGCTACAGTAATCAGGGTAGTATGGTACTGGCAGAAAAACTGAAATATAGATCAATGGAACAGGATAGAAAGCCTAGAGGTAAACCCACACACATATGGTCACACCTTATCTTTCATAAAGGAGGCAAGAATATACAGTGGAGAAAAGACAGCCTCTTCAATAAATTGTGCTGGGAAAACTGGACAGCTACATATAAAAGAATGAGATTAGAATACTCCCTAACACCATACACAAAAATAAATTCAAAATGAATTAAAGACCTAAATGTAAGGCGAGACACCATCAAACACTTAGAGGAAAACATAGGCAGAACAATCTATGACATAAATCACAGCAAGATTCTTTTTGACCCAACTCCTAGAGAAAGGGAAATAAAAGCGAAAATATACAAGTGGGACCTAATGAAACTTAAAAGCTTTTGCACAGCAAAGGAAACCGTAAACAAGACCAAAAGACAACCCTCAGAATGGGAGAAAATATTTGCAAATGAAGCAACTGACAAAGGATTAATCTCCACAACATACAAGCAACTCATGCAGCTCAATATCAAAAAAACAAACAACCCAATCCAAAAATGGGCAGAAGACCTAAATAGACATTTTTCCAAAGAAGATATACCGATTGCCAACAAACACATGAAAGAATGCTCAACACCATTAATCATGAGAGAAATGCAAATCAAAACTACAATGAGATAATCATCTCACAGCGGTCAGAATGGCCATCATCAAAAAATCTACAAACAATAAATGCCGGAGAAGGTGTGGAGAAAAGGGAAACCTCTTGCACTGCTGGTGGGAATGTAAATTGATACAGCCACTATGGAGAACAGTATGGAGTTTCCTTAAAAAACTAAAAATAGAACTACCATATGACCTAGCAATCCCACTACTGGGCATATACCCTGAGAAAACCATAATTCAAAAAGGGTCATGTACCAAAATGTTCACTGCAGCTCTATTTACAATAGCCAGGACATGGAAGCAACCTAAGTGTTCATCAACAGATGAATGGATAAAGAAGATGTGGCACATGTATACATGGAATATTGCTCAGCCATAAAAAAGAAATGTAATTGAGTTATTTGTAGTGAGGTGGATAGACCTAGGACTGTCATACAGAGTGAAGTAAGTCAGAAAGAGAAAAACAAGTACTGTATGCTAACACATATATATGGAATCTAAAAAAAAAAGGAAAAAGAAAATGGTGAGAAGAAGCTAGGGGGCAAGATGGGAATATAAAGATGCAGACCTACTAGAGAATGGACTTGAGGATATGGGGAGGGGGAAGGGTAAGCTGGGACAAAGTGAGAGAGTGGCATAGACATAGATACACTCCCCAACGTAAAATAGATAGCTAATGGGAAGCAGCCGCATAGCACAGGGAGATCAGCTCGGTGCTTTGTGACCACCTAGAGGGGTGGGATAGGGAGGGTGGGATAGGGAGGGAGATGCAAGAGGGAAGAGATATGGGGGCATATGTATAATTATAACTGATTCAATATGTTTTAAAGCAGAAACTGGCACACCATTGTAAAGCAATCATACTCTAATAAAGATGTTAAAAAAACTCTATGTCAATGTAAAAATAATTATTAAAGAGACATATAATGGAAAAATAATTATTGGATAGTAATAAGAGTACTTATAGCTATATCACATTAATATGGTCTAAGAAATCCATAAGTTGATGGGAGGGGAAAAAGGCATATACTATTTCTTCCACATGGGAAGAAAAATTAGACAAATAATTATGGAAAGAGAATGTCTTGAAACAGAGCAGCTGGAGTCTCTGTTCAGGTCTTTAGCCTCATAGTTGCTAACTTCTGCTTGGTTCTTTGGAGTCTAGCCCTGCTTTTGTGCCAGTCTGCAGTGAGCCAACTATGTCTTTTATGAGAAACACATACTGGGAGATTCCCCATTCTATAGTTCTCTCCTCTCTGAAGATTTTTCCCCTCAGTATCCATTCACTCTGACATCCACAAACTTTGACTTGTTGCAAATTCGTCTAGTAAGTCTGCCTCTTGCTTTCAGCCACTGGGAAGTGTTTTCAGCAAACTACAGAGGTAACAGTGAGGCTGTTCATGCGTGATTCCCTTCTTTCAGGGATCATATCCCTTAAGAGACTTTCCTTTTCTCCTTCTTTTCCAGATCAATTCAGTCCTAAAGATGTTAGATGACCCAAGCAAGGCAGGTTCCCAATGCCTGGAGTCTGGAAGAAGCTACGGTGGCACAGGGAAAGGTGTCTGAGCCTGACTAATGTAAGGTGGGCATCACCATGGAAGGGAGGCCAGCCTGGGGTAGCAGAAAGCAAGTGGAAGAATGAGGGTATCTGCAAAAGAAGGATGCCCAGTGCAATCTGTCAGAACACAAGTAAAGTGAGGGTGGCATCCAAAGGACATTATCAGCATGATGTGGTAAAAGACCTTAGGAACAAGAGATCTGGATCTGATCCCCGCTCTGTTGCATCATCTATGACCTTGCCAACATCACTTAATATCTTGGCCACTTTATTTGTAACATTGAACTAAATATATACTGACCATATCTAGCTCTGACAGCTGATATGAGTTTAAAATGAAATTGAGTTAGTGTAAGTATTTATCCTATGTATATAGCACATATGGTAGTATAAATAAAAGTACTTTGAGAATGGTAATGCATTATACAAATAAGTTATTGTCTATGGGAATAATTTTTTTTTTTCAGAATAATCAGGAAGCATCTTGCAAAACACATCACCTACCAGTACTGAGTTCTTTTTCAAAGGTTTGTGTAACTCCACAGCAGACAGATCACAAGCTTTGGAATTTGTATCCCAGCTCTGCCAGCTACATGTTATTGAGCAAGTTACTTAACTTTCTGAGCTTTGGTTTTGACATCCAAAATAATTGCACAGCTTCATTATGAGAAATAAATGATACAATACATACACTTAGGAGTAAAGGGAAAATTATTACCAACTTAGGAAAGCTAATATCAATCTCTAAAACCCTAAGTTAGTACCACTGGGAAATTTAGGTACTAATTCATTTTTATGGAGGTTTTCAACTTGCTAATTAATATTTGAATATTTCTTTATGTGAGATTTTCTTATATTTGTAAATGATCACCATTTTTACAATATCTTAAGAAACTAAAACTAAAACATTATCTCATGTCTTTAAAGATTGAGAATCTGTGGGAGAAATTTAGAAAAAGAATGCCTAACAGCCATAAATAAATAAATAAATAAATAAATATTTAAAAAATAAAATAAAATATCATTATGTAGCTATTATCTAAGTATTTGCCCAATTGAGGTGAAAACACAGATCCACAGAATGTTAATTGGAGCTTTATTCACAATAAGTCCAAACTGGAAAAAACTCAAATGCCCATCAACTGGTAATTGGCTAAACAAATTGTGGTATATCAATACAATAGCATAATCAGCAATAAACAGGAACTTGTGGTAGGCAGGAAACATGACCCTCTAAAGATGTTCATGTCCTAATCCTTGGAACCTGTGAATATGTTATCTTATATCATAAAAGGAATTTTTGCATGTGAATAAGGTTAAGGACCTTGAAATAGGGAAATTATCCAAGATTATCCAGGCAGGCCAATCTAATATCACCGATACTTAAAAGCAGAAAACATTTCCTGCTAGCAGTCAGAGAGAACTGTGATGATAGGGTAAGAGAGATTCAGTGTTGCTGGCTTAGAAGATGGAGGAACAGGACCACAAGACAAGGAATGGATATGGCTTCTAGAAGCTAGAAAAGGCACAAAAATGGCTGCTCCCCTAGAGCCTCCAGAAAGGAGCAGATTCCCACTGATAGCTTGATTTTAGTCCAGTAATATCTATGTCATACTTATGACCTATAGAACTTTAACATAGTAAATTTGTGTCTTACAAAAACATAGATGAATATTAGATGCATTGTGCCAAGTGATAGAAAACAATGTATCATTCCATTTACATGGCATTGTGAACAAGAAAAATTATAGAGACAGACACATATTAGTGGTTACCAAAGACTGGGGGTGGAAGGAAAAACTGAATACAAAGGGACAGCAGAAAAACTTTTTGGAGTAATGGAAATGTTCTATACCTATCTTTTAGTGGTGCTGTTTATATGAATGCTTGCATTTGTCAAAACTCTCAGAACTATTCATTCTAAAGGATGTAGCTAACTGAATGTAAATAATACCTCTGTGAACCTGACTTCAAAATGTTTTTTTTTTTCTGTTTGAATTTCCTATACAGTAAATATCGAAAGAGCAAAATCACATAAACAAAAGCTCATTGGGGTTCTTAATAATTTTAAGACTGTAGAAAGTCCCTTAGCCCTAAAAGTTTTGGAACCTCTGATCTAGCAGCTATTTCAAACTAGACCATTGTTCTTGAGAAGAAGAAGAAATGTTTTTACCAGTTCCAAATTATTTTTGGTCACTACTAGACTGTAAGCACCATGAAGGCAGAAAGCTTATTATGGTAACTTGCCCCCACAGTATCACTAGAACACAGCACAGAAACTGGCACATAGCATCTGCATCAGTCTCCTATTGATGATGTAACAAATTACCACACACAGTGGTATAACACAACATAAATGTATTCTTTTATAGTTTTTGAGGTCAGAAGTCTGAAATGGGTCTTAACTGGGCTAAAATCAAGGTGCCGTCAGAGATGTATTCTTTCTGGAGGCTCTAGGAGGCAATCTGTTTCTTGCCTTTTCCAGATTCTAGAGGTTGCCTCAATTGCTTAGTTTGTGGCCCCCTCCTCCACCTTCAAAGCTAACATTGTAGCATTCTTTGGATTTCAGCCTCTGATCTTCCATCTTTAAGGATCCTTGTGGTTACACTGGGCTCACAAGGATAATCCAGGATAATCTCCCTATCTCAAGATCTTTAACTTAATTACACCTTCAATGTCACTTTTGCCATGTAAGTGATACAGTCACAGATCCCAGGGATTAGGACATGGATATATTTGGGGAGCCATTTTTCTGCCTACCACAGTACACACACAATAAATTATAACAACTTATTGAGAAACAATGCACACACATACAATTCACTCAAAGTGTACAACTCAGTGACTTTAGTATATTCACAGAGTTGTACATCCATCATCACAATCAACTTTAGAACATTTTCATCACACTAAAGTGAAACTCCAGCCTCATTAGCAGTTGCTGCCTTTTCCCCCAAAACTACACAACACTAGACAACCAATAACACACTTTCTGCCTGCATAAATTTGCCTGTTTTGAACATTTTACATAAATGAAATCATATAACCAGCGGTCTTTTGTAACTTCTTTCACTTATCATATTTCCAAAGTTCATTAAGGGTATAGCATGTACCAGTACCTCATTCCTTTTTATGGATGAATAATATTACACTATATGGATGTGCCATATTTTATTTGTCCATTGAACAGACATTTGTGTTGTTTCCATTTTTTGTTATTATGAATAATGCTGTTATGAACATTTGTGTATAAGTTTTTATATGAATCATAAGTTTTCATTTCTCTTGGAAATATACCTAGAAGTGAAATTCCTTGGTCACATAGTAACTCCATTTTTAACTTTTTCAGGAACCATCAAACTATTTTCCACAGAAGCTGTGCCATTTTACATTCTTATTGGCAGTATATGAGGGTTACAATTTTTCCACATCCTCATCAAACCGTATTATCTATCATTTTAATTATGGCAGTCCTAATGTGTGTGAAGTGATATCTCACTATGGTTTTCACTCAAATTTTCCTGATGACCAATGATGTTGGACACCTTTTCATGTGTTGAGTGGACATTTTATATCTTTGTATACACTTATAGTTCTAATCCTTTGCATATATTTGAATTGGGTTACTTTTCTTTTTATTATTGACTTGTAGAATTCTTTATATTATCTTTATATTGTCTAGATTCAAGTCCCATATCAGATAAAAGATTTATAAAATTGTCCTGCCATTCTTTGTGTGTGTGTTTTTTAAGTTATGATAGGCCAGGTTACTTCTTCATAAAAATAATATGCCATCAGTCAATTTTTAAACCAAATTCTTAAAAGAATTCTAAAATATTTAATTTTCTAGTTGTCAAACAATGTATTCATGTGATTAGAAAAGATAAAAAACAAGTAATGGAGATAAAAACTCTGAAAGTACTCCAATTCCTAAAATAAAAAAATTTCAAAAATAAAAAATGAATGTTATTGCTTGGAAAATATGCTTTATTTTAATCTAAAATTCACTTTGAATGCTTGACCTATAATTTAATACCTAGAAATAGCCTAGCTAAGTTACTTGATAATATTTTTAGAGTGTTACTTTCCTGGATGGAAGTGTTTCACCCAGCAGTTTTTAATTAGTGTGGGGAAAAAATCATTTGATAATTTTAATCACAATTGATTGATTAATGGGTTAACAATTTATTCAGTAATATGAATGGCATGAGGAACAATGAAGGGAATAATCTGATACTTGTTCACTGTGCCACTCTGCCCATTAGTAATACTAATTCAGGATTTTGAAATTTATTCCATTCAGTTGCATTACATATTTTTCTGTGTGTGATTTTATAAAAATAGCTGCACAATGCCAAGCTTTATTGCTTTTCCTTTTTTCCTTCCTTCCTTCCCTTTATAGAGTAAGAAAAATAATTTTCCCTCCACCCTTGTAGGTTCTTAGCTGAGACCCGCTGTAATAAAAGACAGATTAACAGGAGAAAAACAAACAGAAGTTTAATACCACGTATTCCTCCTTACACATGGGAGAGACCCAGAAAAACTGAGTAACCCCTGAAATGGCCCAAGCCACCACCTTAAATACCATCCCCAGCTAAAGACAAAAGAAGATACTGGGGGTGGGGGAGCCAGTTATGAGAGGTGACCAGGAAGAGCACAGTGAACTAGGGTAAGGTTGTTACGCAGATTTAAGTTCAAGCCTTCTCCACTGATAAGAGTTCCTAGGCTCTTTTTCATCCCTCTCCTCCTGGTACAGAGAGGGCAACACCCTTACAAATGGAGATTTCCCTTATACGTGTAAATATCCCTTATAAAAGGGTAACTTCTACTGATTTTTAGGGTTTTTCCTGTGTCTGCTGTTTCTTGGAAATAATCAGCTCAAAATAATCCTTATGATAAAGAGGCATATTTTGGGGTGGCCTATTCTGCTCCCCTTCATTTTCTTTCATCCTTTCTTCCTTTCTAAGAGCAGTTCAGTGATTTGAGGGTTGGTTACTATAATACACAGAACACACAGGGAAAGTACAAAGTGGCACTCAACACCAATGCCAGTTCAGATCTTCCTCAACTTACAATGGGGTAACTTCCTGATAAACCCATCTTAAGTTGAAAATATAGTAAGTCAAAAATGCATTTAATACACTTAACCTGCCAAACATCATAGCTCAGCCTAGCCTAACTTAAACATGCCCAGAACATTTAAACATTAACCTACAGTTGGACAAAATCATCTAACGCAAAGCCTGTCTTATAGTGACATGTTGAATATCTCATGTAATTTGTTGAATACTGTACTGAAAGTGAAAAACAGAATGGCTGCATGGGTACAGAATGCTTGTAAGTGTATCGGTCAATTAGCCTCGTGATCATGTGGCTGACTGGGAACTCTGGCTCACTGCTGCTGCCCAGCATCACAAGACATATGGTTTCTACTGAATGTGTATTGCTTTCACATCATGGTAAAGTTGAAAAATTGTAAGTCGAACCAATGTAAGTTGGGGACCGTCTGTACTCATCTCATTAGGGTTATAACTAAGAATATTATTAATGTTTGTGTTATTCACTTTTCTTTCAAACATAACTCAAAGACATTAACTTGGAGTATATATATAATACATACACAACCCTATGCAAAATACTTTCTGTAAGTCACATCTTAAAATATTGGAAACTGAATAGCTGTGCTGATTTGTACTTTGTCTTAATAAAACAAGGAGAGAAAAGCATTCAATTAGGGAGGGTTAGACTGAAAATAAAGCTGTTAAAGTTAAAATGTCTTCTCCCTTTGTACTTTTCACAAGCTACACAATGTCCTGAGATGACTCATTATGAGAAAAATATCATTCACATCTTTAATATCTTACTTTGGAAGGAACTAATGAGAAAGCAAGTTAGAAAGTGAGACTTCATCTTTGTCTTCAAATAAGTGGTCTTAAGTTTTCTTCTTATGGAAAAACTTCAAATCATTTTTTTACAAATATATGTAAACCATTAATTTTTGCAACTTTTACATGAAGTTCAGCACTTCTTTACACAAAGTCTGTGTGAAAGAGTCTGTAGGGGTCATCTAATATTAAATTGTGGCATTATCCATTCAAGTCTTTGGCCTAATCCATTCCCAGAGAAGTTTAGAAAAGCTATAAATATTGGACAGTGTCTTTTGTAGCCTATCTTCAGTTTTTCTTATGAAAATATATTGGACTCTGATTCAGTCCTGGAAGAAAAGAAAGAATGCGTCCACTGGAGACTTCAAAGGTAAGCATCTTAACACATTTACAGTGTTCAGATTAAACTCTGAAGCATAAATGTTCTCATCTCTCACCTCGCTTTTTGTGAAGTATCTTAAGCCAGAAGTTGGGAAGGAGTTTAAAGGCAAGCAAATATTCGAATGGGAAAGAGCCTCATTTACACATCTCCAACATCTCCCTGAACATTTTGAAAGGGCCTTAGACTAGAGGCAGAATATGACTCAAAATAAATTGATGGCCATAGAGAAAAAAATGATGCTCCCACCCCAGTCATTACACACTGGAAGGAGGTAGTCTCTCAAAACAGACACTTGTTATAAATTCTAAACTGAAAATATATTGGAAAAAAATTATCCTGTGTTAGCTAAGAAAACAAAGGAAAAAATGTAATATGATTAATCAACAAAGATGCTCCAAAGGGAAATAAAATACCAAATTTCCTGTCCTTACCCTTAAACACACAAGAAGACATTTCTCAAAATATTAAAGGACAACCTGAATAAGGTGAGCACTATAATATAAACCTTAAGCCTAACACTGTTACACATCTCCCTTGGAGTCAACAAACTTCTCAGCTGGGGGGTATCTCTAATAATTCATGGACATTCCCCATGTTCTGGTCCATAATAATCATCCTCAGATCTTTAGCCAAAAAAACCCCACATTATTTCCTCTTCTATGATACCACATTCCCGAACTTGATAGAAGGGGATTTACTATTGCCAGGTAAAAGGATCTCCTGATCATCTCTTCCACAAAATCCTTGAAAACTCCTTTATTCATGATAAGATCAGAGCTAATTTAGACACACTGATTTACTGCTACCCTTGTGTATAAATCAAACCCAAATGGAAGATCTCAAAATGGTATGAGACTTTTTTGTGGGCAAAATAATCTGATATAGGTAGGATTATTGGGACTGAACCCATGAAAGTTCAGACTGCCCTACCTAAACCTCTACCCCAACTCATACAATACCCGCATAAACCATAAGCTACAGAATAGTTAGAAGCCTATTAGAAAAGGGACTCATCAAATTTTGTACCAGTCCTGTTAAACACTCTGAACCCTGTAGTCAGAAAACCTACTGGGCAGAGATGTAGATTTGTTTGAGACTTCAGAGTCATAATCAGTCATTCTCTGCTTTCCTATAGCACACAAACCAAATACTATTTTCCATTAGCAAAATATTCCTAGGTGGCAGAACTCACTGTGCTCATAAGAGATTGTTGCTTAGCTAGAGGTAAGAGGGTAAATAAATACATTAGTAGCAGATAGGGTTTGGGGGTTTGTTCACGATTTTGGAATGCTTTGGAAGCAGCTAACATTCCTGTCTTCAGCAGTTACCCCAATTAAGAGTGGTCAAAAGATAATAGAAATTTTGATTGCTCTAATGCTTACTAAGTAGGTGGCTATTATTAAGGGAGGGGCACATACAAAAGGGGATAAGGTGGAGGCTAAAGAAAATGTTCTAGCTAATCCTGAGGTCTGGTACTTCATCTCTAAGCCCTCACTAAGATCCTAACCCCTATTATAGCTCAAGAGACTAAATCTTTAGAGAGGCTCAAAGAGAATATTAAAGAATGCCAGCCACTGGATTCAAGTCAGAAAAGGATTGCTAAGAGAAATCTGTATTTAAACTCCACAAGGATTACTCTGAGTGATGATCCCTACCAGAGACCTCAAGCTTCTACCCAGGACTTCTGGACCAAGTAGACGACCAGCTTCCATCCAAGGTCCATGGAACAAGATGACATACTGTCATGTTTTAATCTTCCATCTTTTGTTCTTAATTTTCCTAGCTATCTTCTGTCCTCTTTTACTGTATTGGGGCTATTTCTAACTGTGTTACTTAGTGATCTTTAATCACTTCTTGATGTGAGTCCAATACTTAGTTACAATTTACACGTGAACTAGGTAACACACACAAACCACACTGACTCTCGGGTTTATGTAGATTTTCCTTTGAGTACCACCTAATTTCCTTTAGTACCAGATCCTTGTAATAAATCAGCTGATTTCCTGGGTAAATGAACTTAACCGTTTAGTGACTTTTAAATGACAAACACACACACACAAACCTTTTTTTGGAAAGAGGAGTATAAGTTAAAAATATATAATTTGATATTTTCGATTTTTAAGTAGGGGAAATTATTAATATAAAATGACACCCACGTAAGTACGTGGATAATTTTAGATGGGCAGTAAAAGTTTGATTATATACTTTTCTGAAGTAATATGAATCCTTATTTGTAGATATTTTTCATTTGTTTTGAAAAAATAAAGGATGAAGATTATAAAATAGAATGTTGGCTGTCATTTAGCCAATTAAAAAAGTCTGTATTTTGGGGGATTTTGATTCACTGGTTAAAGAAATGTTAATAGTGTGACATCTTAAATGGCAATGCTTTCCCCTGGAAAAAGTGGAGGAAACATAGTCTTTGTGTTAAAAGTAAGCAATGGACAGTGTTAGGAGTCCTGGGTTTTGGTCCTAACTCAGAATCTCTAAATGCGTGAACTCAGGTGATTTTTTTTTAACCTCTTTTGGACTCAGTTTCAAATTCTAAAATATTGGATGGTTAAACTAGATGGTCTACATGGACCATTTTAGTTCTGCAATACAAATAATGGTTATAAATAATATTTAATTTCAGTTTCTAAGTCATCTGTAAAAATAGTTTCAGAAACAAGCTCTGCAGCAGGAAACTTTTCTCTACCATAGCAACTACCAGGATCGTGTTACTTTGCGACACAGCAGAGCTGGAAGTTTGCAGCACGGGTGAAGATGCTTATTATCTTACCACTGTCTACCATTCACTAATACAGGCAGTGCGCATTCCTGAATCAGACAGTAAAACAAAGTGCTTATAAACAAAGGGGAGAAAAACCATGAACTTCCTTTATTTTACCTGAACCAGAGCTCGCTCTGCTTTAGCCAGTCAACAATCACAGGCTCTGCATTATCAATAGAGTTTTTTTTTTAATTTTTATTGGAGTATAGTTGATTTACAATGTTGTGTTAGTTTCAGGTGTACAGCAAAGTGAATCCATTATACATATACGTATATCCACTCTTTTAAAGATTCTTTTCCCATATAGGCCATTACAGAGTACTGAGTAGAGTTCCCTGTGCTATACAATAGGTCCTTATTAGTTATCTATTTTATACATAATAGTGTGTATATGTCATCCCCAATGCCCCAATATATCCTTCCCCCCTTACCCCCTGGTAACCATAAGTTTGTCTTCTACATCTGTGAGTTTTAATTGTTGGGTATACAAAGATCAGTGGGAAATGCTCATTGCCTCTGAAGATTCCACAGTCTTGCAAGGAGAGGAATTCAACTAGATATAATACAAGAGTATTGTAAATGTTATCACGGAGTTAAAACACAGCTTATATGAACACAAGTTAAGGATAGAATAAAAACTCCTTATTTGGTATATAAGGAGGTAACAGCCAGGAGCGAACCTCTCCCTTGTTTTGACTCCAGCCATACCTGTCACTTTACCTATATGGACCCTATAATCACGCTACACTGAATTTGTCTTATTCCCCTTTTATAACTGTGCCATTATGCACATCATTCCCTCTGCTTTTAAACTCTCTACCCATCCCCCACCCTTTGCAAATAACAATTCAGCCATCTATAAGCAGAAACACATCCTGATTTTCTTAGGTAGTAACTCACCCCCTCCAGTTTCTTTCCTCTTATATAACTCTATTAGATCATTTACCAGATTGCATTATAATTTATCTATTAACATATCTGCATCAAGCACCTCCAGTCAAAATGATAGTAAAAGACATCAAATTTACGAACCATCTTTTATTACCAGAGCTCTGAAGTCAATTCACTTTAAATATTAATTTTACTCCAACTATTACTATTCTAATCAAATAGTCCCTTTGCTCCAACCATAGCATTTTGATATATTTTGCAATAAATACATTTACAGAAATGCTTAATTATGCTTTGTGAAATAGGACAGAGTGCAAATAATTTTTTTAAAATATGACTTACTTGGAGTCAGGGAACATATGTGTTTATTACAGCACAGTGACTAAAATATACTCAGTTTCCTATATTAAATAAAAAAATGAATGCTAATTTGTAAATAAAATTAAAATTTGAGTAACCAAGAAAACATCACAGAGAATAGTATATTTGAGACAGAAGCTGAAGTCTGGGTTTTCAGCATGCTTGTGAGAGTAAAAGGAGGGGAATCTAGGTAAAAGAGGTAGCCTGAGCAAATGTTTAGGGTATGATTATGAAGGATGATTAGCCTGGTGTGCTAGTAACAAAAGACCCCTGGTGCAGTGGAGTGGGAAATGAGGCTTAAAGGGAAGCTGTGAGATACCTTAAATGCCATGCTGCGAAATTGACACAATTCTGTAGGCAATTAAGAATCTTAAGAAGTTTATGAGAAAGCATGCTATGAGGATATACGTATTTTTGAAATACCACTTCACTAGAATGGGGATTTGATTGGAAAGGGACTGAATGGAAGCCTAGAGCCAGTTAGAAAGGTATGGTAATAACCGCGGAAAGAAATTATGGTAGCCTGTACTGAGACAGTAGTAGTGAGGATGGAGAAAAATATAAATAACGACATACATAAGACTTGGTAATTAGATGCCGGTGGTGGAAAGGGTGATGGAGGAGTCAATGGTGACTATGAGGGGTTTTTTCCCTTTTTATTTTGAAATAATTGCAGATTCACAGGAAGTTACAAAGATAGAATGGTAGTACAGAGAGGTCCCATGCAGCCACAACCTTCACACCATCCACCCCCCTCCCCATGGTTACATCTTATATAATTATAGCACAATATCAAAACCAGGAAATTAACATGTGTGTAAAGTGTGAGTATACTACTTTGTCAATTCATCACGTGTAAATTTGTGTAAAGTCCATGACAATAAAGACACAGAACTATTCAATCACCACGAAAATTGCCCTCATGCTACTCCTTTATAGTCACAACCACCTCCCTGATCCTCACCATCCCCCCTACACCCTGGAAGCCATGAATGTTCCTCTAGCTCCATAATTTTATCATTTGAGAATGTTATATAAATGGAGTCATGCATGACTCACCATCTGGGTGTCCAACAATTGAATTAAATTCTGACACTATCTACCTGGACTTAGCATCAGATCCCATAAGTTAAAGAGCTCATTCCCAGAAGACTACCCCCACTACAGATGCCAGCCACAAAGGGGGTGCCAGGGTACCTAAACTTTGGCCCGGCCAACTACAAATTTGGGGGTGTCCAGGGCCAACCCCTCATTTTCAATAATTTGCTAGAATGGCTCGTAGAACTCAGAATAACACTTTATTTACATTTACCAATTTCCTATAAAGGATACTACTCAAATGGAAGTATCAAATGGAAGCCAAATGCATAAGGTGCGGGTTGAGGGCTGGAGAAGGTGAAGAACTCCTCCCACCTAGCACCTCAAAGTCTTCACTCACCCAGAAGCTCTCTGAATCTCACTGTTCTGTCACCCTTTCTGCTTCCATAAATTTGCCTGTGTCAAGTATATGTGGCCCACCCGTGGTCAGCATAAAAGAGCTAAAGTAGAAACCATTAGATGTTTGTAGTCAGGAGAGTGAGTATCTGGTGAAAGATGGAGGATCTTCATTTCCATAATTTCTTTACAATGGGAAATTTTCTTTTTTTCAGGTTAAACCAAAACTGCTAAGAATTCTCTTCCTCAAAATAATTCAGGGATTAATAAAACCTTCTCATTCACACAGAAAAAAAATGGAGACAGTGAATAACAAAGAGTGCTCAAAATTGACCTTGAATTTTAGAGAGTATCCAATGGAGGAAAACCAACATTAGAAATACAAATCAAGATGACAAAGACTTTGCAATCAACGTATGATCTCAGGTAACTGTAGGCATGACCAAGAATTCCCTGCCACCAATACAGGAAAAAGGTGATATAAAGTCACACCAATGCAGATAGTATCAAAATGCAGATTAGCATGAGGCACAGAAGACAATTGATCAATAACACATAACCAAAACAACCACACGACTAGACCCAGATTGGAATTGTGTGTGCGTGTGTGTGTGTGTACATATGTATATGAATATGTATATGTGTATATATATATTATACATATAATCAAGAGTGCATATTTCATTATATATTTTACATACATATATACATTTATATTCATACACATATATATACTATTCCACTTTATACATTCATCCAACTAATCTCATAGGAAAATAATTTAAGATATTGTTAAAATATTGCTTTCAAGAATCTGGTGAATGAAAGGGCAAATGAGGTAATCAATTTCTTCTGTAACAAGATTTATTCGAGTCTATGAGTAGCACTCATTACCTAGCACTGGCAAATAAATCCTTGGTCTTTGTGTTTCCTTAAGAAATCCTTTTGGGATTTATTTCCTCAAAAATGCTGTTGTAATGGTTTTTAATATAATGTGCTGAATGACTCCTACCCGAAAATTTCTGCAAGAAGGCTAAGGGAAATGGATAACCTTGTCCCTGTGTCAAGGAAAAGAGGAATCTCCAGGTATGCAGGGGTGAGCGCAGTGTCAGCTTTTTATAGCAGTTTTACTGTTTTGAAGGTTAATAAATACAATTACTAATGCTATTAAGTAAAACGATTGTCAACATAGGTTCAGATCCAGGCAGGTAGTTTGGGGACCTTCCATTGCTAGGAATGAGGCAATAGAATGTTTGAACTTCCTGAGGGACAAAACAAGAAAGATTAGGCGAGAGAAACTGCAGAAGGAATAATGCTAAAGCCCAACCATGGCTTCCTGCTCTTTTTCTCTCATCATGAAGCTTTTGTATAAGCTCCATTTTCTCTCTAAAATATTCCCCACCCTCCTCATATAGGTAACACCCTTCTGGGCTCAGCTTACATACCATTTCCTCCGGATAGATGACCCTGACCCATAAGCTCTGGGTCAGGTGCTCTGTTCTGTGCTCCCTGAGCACCCTGTCTTTTCCTAACATAACAATATTGCATGCATTGTAATTGCCTCCTTATTTATCTGTATACTATACCAAACTCTGGTGTCTGTGGAAGCAAGGAAGAGTTATTTCTATCTTATTTACCATTGTATCCATACTGCTCAGGACAGTGTTTAGCCCACACAAAATGATTAATAAACATTTGCTGAGTGAGAAGGGATGAACTACTGAGTGTCCACTATATGCCAAGCATCACTCTGGGCACTTTACCTGTTATCTTATTTAAATACTAATGTCCAGATCTTTCAGAATCTGGTATGTACCCCTGGGACCACCAAAATCAGACTTCAAGGTGGGATTAGATGATCAGATGTACATGATATTTATTGAGGGATACACTTGTGAAGGATGAAGAAGCAGGAATAGATGGGGAGAGCCCTCAGATTGCAATGCAGGTGTGATACCTAGGAAATGAGAAAGGCAAGGAAGAATTGGTTAGGAAGAACTTCAGACTCAAGTACAGGTCTGAGACATTATAAGCCAGGTTAATGAGATATTGTTCATTGGAAAAATCCTATACTGGGCAGAAAAGGTATGCCTCTAGGATACCTTCCATGCTCAGTTATTGTCTGGGAGCAGCCCTGGAGAAATGTGATCTCAATGAGAGTAGCACAGCAAATCCAAAGAGGCAGGAACTGGACACTATCAATCAAATGTGCTCTCTGCAGAGGAGGGAGTTCTATTCTATTATGGCCACCACAGTTCACCCATTTTGTCACACATCCACTTCTTGCACATTTGAGGAATACCTTCTAAATGGCTTCCATGGGCTTCTCTTCCCTGAGAAGTAAGTCAGTGGAATGAACTACATATCTCCCATCACTGCAGTTAGTCTCAGGGTCACAAAGGAAATTCATCTTCTCCCTCTTCACCTATTCCTGCGAAATTCCTCTCACCCTCAACAATCACCTCTATGGATCTTGTTGGCTTATCTCATAATGGGAACCAAACATTCATTCCTGAGGTCCAAAGACTGTGGTATTTATACATTTTTCAGGCCAAGGTTGCTGCATGTGTTCATTTGCTGTTATACGGGAGCAAGGCTACCAAAAGATACAAAGCAGACCACCAGGTTCACACATACTCTTCCTGGTCCCCATTATATAAAATCAGTTTTACCTCTTCTTGCTGATGAGGATCATCATTAGCCCTGCCAAGATGGAATTCAAGGTCTCCAAGCGTCAGCCATACCTTGTATGTCATTGGTACCCTTACTGTGTCTTATAGCAAGAATAGAACCATGAGCTCTAACCTCACAGAACCTAGACGTATAGAAAAAGGAATCACAATTGCCCCCGTGGGTCATCAAGAGGGATAGGGAGGGGTATTGAAATTGCGCCCCATAGGGTTAAAGAAACTGGTGACTAACAGAAATTCTTGAGCTTATTTTACAGGACTGCAGATAAGGAGGCAGCTTGTTAAAATCCCCTCTGCTTATAACACAACAAAATTGGTTGAAACCAGTTGGAACCAATATGGCTGATTGGAGTCTGCACAGAATAGACTGACTTGTCTTATGGGTGACCTTTCGATGTCACAGCCCGAATTTATACCACGTGCTTCATACTACCTTCCCCCAACTTTACACATGTGACCAATGAAGGAATATGAAGCCTGCCTGCACCTGCGCATAAGAACCCATCACTTCCTTAAACTTTGTAATCAACCACATTTTTCCCTTTCTTCACTGTCCCAAAACTGGAACCTTTAAATATCCACCTCACCTCGTTATCAGGGAGACAGATTTGAGCCCTGCCTCCTGTCTCCTTGCCTGTCAACCTTAAACAAAGCTTTTATTTTCTCAAAAGCTGGTGCCATCGTATTGGCTTCTATGCATATCGGGCAGCAAACCTTTGCTTGGTAACACTATTTGGCTCCAGATCCATTTATAGCCTTCCCTTGGTATCCATGGGGGACTGGATCCAGAACCCCCTGCAGATACCAAAATCCATTACTGCTCAAGTCCCTTGTGTAAAATGGCATAGTATTTGCATATAACCTATACACATCCTCCTGTATACTCCAAGTCATCTCTAGATTACTTATAATACCTAATACGATGTACATGCTATGTAAATACAATGTAAATGCTATATAAGTAGTTGCTGGCATGCAGTAAATTCAAGTTTTGCTTTTAGGAACTTTCTGGAATTTTTTTTCAAATATTTTCGATCTACGGTTGGTTGAATCCATGGATGTATCAATAGAAACTAGGGATGTGGAGGGCTGACTATATTATTCCTATTACAGACACAGCACCATACACAAGTCTCTGAATCATGTGTATACTGAATCCTGGAGGATGGCATCCCACTTCCCAGAGCAGTGCTTCCAAAGCATAACTTTAGCTATAGCTTCAATAGGCTTTTCTTATCCAAACCAGATAGTGAAGTTATGTGATATGGTCAGTAGATAACATGGTTATGAACCCATCCCCACACCTCATCCACTGTGAAGGGGGTCCCCTAGTCAGATATTTATGTTTTGTGAGATTTGATGGCTCTAGATCAGAAAGTCTATAAGCTCTCAATGGTTATATGACTTAAGAGTCTGAAGGTAGGAAAGGCTATAGATTTACCAATTTTATAGATCTTCTTAAGGAATCAGATTCTAGTTTTATTGAATTTCTCTGTGGCTTTTCTGGTTTTCATATCATTAATTATTGCTCTTTTTATTTAGTTTCTCATACTAGCTTTCAATAAAATTTGTTCAATTTTGATGAATTTTTAGACATAGATCCTCATAATTTGAGACATTCCTTCTTTACTCATATATGCATTTAATGCTATAAACTCCACTCTGAGCACTGCTTTAGGTGCATTCCACAAATATTAGTATGTTGTGTTTTCATTTACATTCAATTCAAAATATTATTAGTTGTCCTTGTGACTTCTTCCTTGACCCACTGGTTACTCAGGTATATGCAGTAAAATTTCCGAATATTTGGGAATTTTCCATATATGTTTGTAAATGATTTCTAGTTAAATTCTATTATGGTGAAAGTGCACATTTTATATAATTTCAATTCTTTTAATTTGTTGAGGTTTGTTTTGTGGCCCACAGTGTATTGTTGGATGTTCCTTTCCCACTTGAAAATAAAGCGTTCCCTGCTGTTGTTAGGTGGAGTGTTCTAGAAATCTCAACTGGGACATGATGCTTGATAGTGTCATTCAGGTCTTACATATCATTATTGATTCAATGTCTAGTAGTTCTATCAGTTGCTGAAAGGGAAATATTAAAGTATCCAATTATTATTGTGGATTTGTCTATTTCTCCTTTCAGTTCTGACAGTTTTTGCTTCATATATTTGGAAGCTATTTTGTTTGTTGCATACATATTTAGGGTTGTTAATGTGTTCTTAGTGATTTGACCTTTTCATCATTATGTAATGCCCTTCTTTACTCCTGGTAATATACCATCCCAAGGTTTACATAGTTTGATATTAATAGGATCACTCCAACTTTCTTTAGATTAACATTAGCATGATATATCTTTTCAATTCTTTGAATTTTAACTGTCTTTATATTTAAATTGGGATGCTTATAGAGAGCATATAGGTGAGTCTCTAGTGGGATCTTCCAAAGCAATCAAGATGGTGGAGTAAGAGGACGTGGAGCTCACCTCCTATCATGAACACATCAAAAATACATTTACATGTGGAACAATTCTCATGGAAAACTTGAAACTGGCAGAAGAAGTCCTATACAACCAAAGTTGCAAGAAAGATTTCCACATAACTGAGTAGGACTGAAAAAAGGCATAGGATCAGGACCTCTACCCCTAGGAGGGATCTGAAAGGAAGAGAAGTTCTGCATGGGCAGGCCTTCACCCTGGTTAAGCGAGCAGGTCCAGCCACAGACTCAGCATCCCAGTCCTGGGTTCCTACATGGAGGAGACAAGCCCCCTTGGCTGCTGGGAGAAGAGCTGGGCTAGATAGAAGGGCTGGAGAAGCCTCGACTCTACCCACAAGAGTGCACAGGTACTGGCTTGCCAACAAACAGGCCAGAGAGAGATATGCATGGGTGCTTAACCAGACTCCCCAATCTGAGTGAACACCCCGGCCCCACTCACTCCACACCACAGCTTGCTGTGGGATCTGGACCAGCTGGGCCCTGGGAAGAGACCTGGTCTAGCTAGGCAGAGACAGCTCAGTGGCTTGGGACATGGTCTGGGAGGGGCAGTGTTAGCCATTGTGGGCAGTTACTTGGGTGGCACCCAACTGTCTCTCAGCAGACCAAGCCCTCTGGCCCTGCCCATCCCACACCACAGCTTGGCAGTAGATCTGAGGCAGATAGGTCCTGGGAGAAGACTGCCACCGAGGTAGCTCAGATCTCCGGTGGCAGCACAGCCACCTCAATTCCTGCAGCCACAACGCCCTGATCCCTGGCCCCACCCACTGCATGCCACAGCCTTGCACTAGATCTGGGACTACACAAAGGGAAAAAGACAGGACCTGGGGTTGCAAATGAGTGAGGCCACTGACACCTACACAGGGGGTACATCAGACTTTTATGAGCACATGGCCCTCACTTACTTCAGCACTCTCTTCCTTTGGGGGCAGGTCACACACTCAAGGGGAACAGAGACTGATGGAGCCCGACCCTCAGGGCTTCTACTCCATCAGCTGGGGAGCAGACCCCGCCTCTAACAGTCAGAGAGCAGAGATGAAGTCCCACCTCACACTCGGCACAGGTTTTAGATCCTCCAACAGAATGCCAAATTAAACAGATATATGATATAATAGGGACCACACATTTCTCTACCATCCTGTGCTCCTCCTAGGGATGCAATATTGTTTTTATTTACTATCTTGGCTTCAGGATGGGGGGGCAATTTTGGAAGCATCAACTTGGTATTCCTCTCTGTGATACCTCTTAATAAGCCAAGTATACCATGTGGATATTACTACAACTGCCAAATATGTCAGCTTCAATCATACACTTGGAAACTGGAGAAATGAACACTTGGGTGGTTATGGACACTTAGAAGATCCATTGTAATTCAGACATTAGCCAGTAGTTCATTGATTGCCTGGCTTATAAACCCACACTCTAGCAGGGGGACCATGATGATATCTTGGGTCTCCCGAAATCAATGTCTACTCAGAACGTGTGCCTAATACTCCACAAAATGTTGAGTATTCCCCTTTCCTCATTGTAAATTTATCCAAGTAAATGGCCACAGGTTCATTTGGGCAAGGCCTGGAAAAATCATTACAATATACACGGCCATTGTGTGGCATGGTCATTACTCCTAGAGATACTTCAAACTCTTCAGTTAATGAGTTCTACATCTGAAACTGGCTCAGATTCAGGCACTGAGCAAGGGATCATGACTTTTTATTGGGCCAATGACCATCAGCCTCCTGTTCCTCCATTCTTGCCATTTTTTCTGGTTGTAGATATTAAGCAACACCCTTTTGTCTACCTTCTGTTTTGTTCTTAGTTTCACCATGCTCTATTAACCTCTACAGCTCCATATAGGTCAAGCCCCCTTGTCTGCTTCTCCAAACTTGGTGGTCATTGTAGTAATTTTATCATCCTGGCTTCTGGTGATTAAGCACCACCGCTTGACCTCTGTTATTTGGGGGTCTCATCATTCCCTCGAATATTAAAAAAGCTCATCTCTGTGACCACCTCTATAACCATCAGCCCTGGCCTGCAGAAGAGAGCCAAGACTTATTGATGTCATCTCATGAACACATTTCTGTGGGTCATCTGGTCCCTTCTGTGGAACATAATCTTCTGGAAAGTCTCCTGGCATCATATATTACATCTGTTCAAGCATGCTCACTTCCCTAAGTCTTTTTTATTCCTTTATTCTCATCTGCCAGAGAAACTTGGGAATTTCCACTTCACTCTGTGTGTGCCATTGCTTTCTCCTGGTCTCTAAAGAGCCATGCTAACAGCAACTTTGCTCCATCCACTGAGGTCCTTTCAAAAGTGTTAAATTCCATGTTCTGAAAAAAAATGCCCCCATGCCCCATGTCAATGGATTCTTATCTGGTATTATGATCTGAACCTGTTGATCAAGTACCTTCAAAGTCCAATCCCAAGGGTACTCTCTTAGCTCCTGCTACTACATACTAGCTAATTCTTGCAGCTCCTTTGGGTGGTAATCTCTTTCTTCTTTTATCAATTTCAAAACTTCCCTAGCTGTGTCTTGCTGGGACTTAATCCTAATTATTGGTCTGACAACCAAGAAAGTAGATGGGGGCTGTTCCTAAGGGGATCACCTCTTGCCTGTGGGAAAGAGGTCTTTACAGAGTCTTCTGCAGAGAAGGGAGGAGGTTGCTAGTTCATATTGGGAGTACTGTGATCCCTCTACAAGCTCTGTTGTTTCAGGGATGTCTTCAGAGCCAAAATTCAAAGGGGCATACACCTAGAGAGACATCCTCCTTTCATACTTCAGGGTTCAAGGATTTTTTAACCAGGGTTCTGACCTCAGCATAACAAACTAGCCCTGAATAAGCATAAAAATGTCTCTGGAGCTCTGGAACTTCAGCTATTAACTCTTGAGTCTGTCTTTAGCTCTTTGCTCTTCCACTGTAGGAAAAGGCCCCTTTGTAAACTATCAGAAAGTTTCTCTAACTCACACCCTTAGACCATAACTATTTCTTAACTACCCTCAATAAATCCTTCTTGAGGATGGTGAGAACTAAAATATTTCCTGCCATAACAGTAAACAAAGGATGTCATAGTAATCAGCGACTGTAGCCCTCCAACAGTGAGCTGGTGAGCCCTGAGGGAACTCAGGAAGGAAACAAAGAATACCTGCCAACAACAGCCATCAGACTGCAGCCACTCCCTATGGTGAGCCCTGAGGAAACTCAGGATGAGAAAACACAGGATACTGGCCCCAAAGAGCTGAGGTGCATCTCAAAGGAATGATTTCGGTGAGCCCAGACTCTTGCATCTTCCCATACATAGAAAAGCACTAAATTCCTTAACTTGAGATGTCTAGTTTTCTTTCATTAACAGTAATCTTCTGATGTTCCAACTAGCTGGTATTTTGTTGCAAAAAATCCTATATATCCTGGCTCACCCTGCCCCCTTGCCTCTTCAGAACAGTTTCTCAGCATTATCTGAGATGCTGCACCCCAGGCTTAAGTCCTCTGATTTGTCCACCAAATAAAACAACTCTCAACTGTTAGGTTGTGAATTTTTTTTTCAGCCGACAGTGGCAATACAATTTAATGATACATAGTCAATTGTACTGTTCTTGTAGGCATTGCACCGCCACACACACACACACACCCCCTTACCAAATCCTTCAAGTGCCTGAATCTTCACTCTAGCTAGTGCATTCCTCTCTACCGGTACATTCTCTGAGGTCATCACTGATGAAATCTTCAGTCACCAGGCTATCATGTGGTGCTAAGGTCTATCCTTACCTCATGTTTCACTCAGGAAGGCAGTGATCTTGCCAGCCAGGCAATGAGTGAGTCAGGCTCAAAACTCATCTTACCATCTTTTTTCTCAGACCACTCCTGCCCCCTGCCCCATGTCAATCTGGGTCCTCTGAGAAGTAGATGTAGAGATGAGATTAAACATGCAAGAGATATATTGATAAAGGGGGAAGGGGCAGAATAAATAGGAAAAGCCTTTAGACTGACACAATTTTCTGACTGCAACATAGTACTGAGAAATTCTCAACCTGACCAATGAGAAGACTCCAGGCAAAGGTTGCTCATTAGAGGAGGCCCACATCTGACAAAGATGCTCTGGCTCTGGGACCCCTGTTGTTATCAGTCCTTAACTGGAGGAGTCCCTGGGGGAAGTATAGCCTTGAAGAAAGTACCATCCTGAATCCAAAGACAGCAGTTAGAGGCTGTCGGCTACTCTGAGCCCTGAAGCAAGTTCTCTTGAAGGGAGATCTGAGCAGCACACCTCTGTGATGGCCACACCTGGAAAATGCTTTGTACTCTTTCCCAGGAAGCTTCCTGCTGCCTCACAAATGGATCTATTTTAAGTTTCTCCTCCAAGCAGGAAAGCCTCCTCCTTTAGAATGAGGCTTTAAAATGTTACTCTTGAAGAGAGAAATCAGTTACTACATAAACCACAACTCAGAGTGTTCAGGTGAGATAGCAGAAAATTGCTGAGTCAGTCCTTGAGGTCATGGGCTAAGGCCAGGAACGCTGTCATCGCTAAATGGAACAAAGTAAGCAATAGCCATCCCAGGGAAAATCAGCCCACATCACAAGGAGCAAGACTAATTTAGAAAGCCGAAAGCAAGATAAAGACCATGTCAGAATCATTCTCTTAGCAACAAGCTTTGAAGATTATCATCTGAGCTCTCTACAGAGCGATGAGACACTGCCCCCCAAAAAGCCCAGCCTGGGCACTGGCAGGATACTGAGCAACCACAATTGGCTAGGGTGAAGAGCTCAGGGATATAGACATAAAGCAATTACTGACATTTTTTTTTCATAATGACCACTTTTTTTGCAACTTTACCATGCACTAAGTACATGGCCTCTGTCAATGAGTTATATTCACCCACAAACCCCTACAGAGGTGATGGACAGAGAAGGCAAACCAATCTTGGGGCTTCCATCTAAGGACAGGTCTTTGATTCATTCACTCAGCAAATACTTACCAAACACAAAATATTTGCTACATCCTGTGCTAGGCACTTGGGATACACAGCACTGCCCTCGAGGAGATCGATGGAATTAGTAGTCGGTAGACTGGTTCTATCGTAATGTGTCGGTGTGACTAGCTCTCAGAATGCCTCAAAGTCACATTGCTAAAAGTAAAATCTTCTGTTTTGGTTTTGGTGAGGATCAAATGAGACATGAAAATATTTGGAAACTAGAAAGTTCTATACACACTTGAGGAGTAAATATTATTTATATGACAACTCTTTTTCGATGGCTTTCTGATTCTTCCACAGAGCTCTGGAACATAGCTGGTCCAAGTATTTGAGTGGCTCTAACATGGGTAAAATTTCTCTCATTAGTGAAAACATTTTCAACAGATTGACCGCTGCTGAATTATCAGTTCTGTACATATTTTAGACTTCTATTTTACTTTTAAACACTTTGGAGGATATAGACTATAATGTTTATACAGTCTTGACTAATTCAGACAGTCTTGACTAATTCAGACAGAAGGACAAATTGAAAATCTGAATGTTTTCCTTCAACTGGTTGCTCTGAGAAAGCTAATTCTAATAAAACTCCACTAATAACACTCAAAATTAATAATTGGGTTAAATTTCTGGCTGTGAAATGTGAACAAAATTAGTATTGCTAAATTAAAAATATATATTTAATTTTAATTAAATTATTTTAAATTTATTTTTATTAAATATATATTTTAATTTAGTAAAACTACTGTTCTTCACATTTCATAGCCAGAAAATGAACCCAAACATTTTTATGTTATAGTTTACATTTATATGTGTAAAATGCCATGAGAGAAGTGTAATCAGGGTACAGGAGATTAAAACAAAGTCACAGTGAACTCTCTAGCCAATTTGCAAGGAAGGAATGTATCAATTCTTGAGGATGAGCCTAACCTAAGATTTGATAGTTTTATAGGACAAAATGCTGTAATATGAATTTCACTGAAATGAAATATGGAGGGTTGCAATATTTACTGGCTCCATATTTTCTTCTGGGGAATATTTGAGAAGGAAATAACCCTTTTGAGAACAAGAAATAAGTATAATACTAATAAGGACCTACTGTATAGCACAGGGAACTCTACTCAATACTCTGTAACCGCCTATATGGGAAAATAATCTAAAAAAGAGTGGATATATGTATAACTGATTCACTTTCCTGTACACCTGAAACTAACACAACATTGTAAATCAACTATATTCCAATAAAAATTTTAAAAAATAAAAACTCCTGTTTAAACATATAGTAAAAATTCAAAACCTTATGTAAACATAAGAATGAAGTTTCATTATTTACTTCTTATTTGCTTTCAATGAGTCCATATGATTAAATGAGTGGAAAGGCAAAAAAAGAAGAAAGAAAGAAAAATAAGTATAATATGGTAACACAGAAATAGGGATTTTGACTGTTAAAGAGTACCCTCATTCATTGACACTACCCACTTTGGCAAAATAGGTGTGAAACATTCCCTTAGATTGTGGGATTATTTAGCTCTCATTGTGCCTGCTAGAGGTCCCACTTCTAATTTATACAGTCAGTTATCTTTGTCACAGCAAGAGGTCTTACAGATGAGCAAGCAGCTTTGGCAAAAAGTCTAAGGTACTGAGGCTGAGAGGGGGCCAATGGGAATTAAGTTGGCTGGAGGCCTGGGTACCTCAAGGGCATCTCATGCGAAATCAGTTAATTTTCAGTACTTATATAGATGTTAGTAACTTCCTGCCTCTATTTCTAAATGGGATAGGGAAATCTTGGCTGCCTGTGAACTTGTCATAGCAACGAAGAACGATTTCATTCATCTCACCCAGGAGTAGCTTCTGGTGTGTATGTGTACAGATAGAAGCTCGTTCAAGTGAATATTGGTTTGGAAGCTTTGGGGATTATGAAAAGAGGGCACAGCTGTGATTCTTCAGTGGCTAGGTGAATGAAGGCAGCCATCTAAGAGGGTTGAGGACCCAGCTGGAATGGAAGTAGTAGCAGTAGTGGCAAGAAAGATAAAGCTTAAGACCCTGGGAACCAATACACACAAGCTTCCCTCTGGCTTTTTACTGTTAAGTAGATTTCCATTGGAGGCCATCCAGAAAGGATTCCAATCTCTTATACAGCCCCTTACAGTGGGGAAAAAAACTAATGGTGGCGGTGGGGCGGGAGACTGGGGGAAGCTGTGAAAACACCAGACAAAGAGTCAAGAGAACAGAAGTGAAATTCTGCTTCCCTTAGAGAGCTTTGGCCAGTTCACTCCACTTCACTTCGCTTGACTTTTCCTCATAGATTACAATAGTTAATAGAGTGGAGTCTGAAGCCAGATTCCACCAGTTCACACTCCAGCCTTGACACTTGTCAGTTGTGCATCTTATAGCTAATAGTTAGCATCTTTTGCAAAACGTGGATAATAACAATAATGCCTCAATTTGTACTCCCAGAGTTGTTAAGAGGATTCAATAAGTGCCTATAAAGTAGTGAGTGCTACAAAAGCATTTGTTGAATCATGTAACATTGGGGACATTTGCCAGGGGAGATCATCTAGAATTTTCTGTTCTCTCATCATTAGACATAGCCAGGGATGGTAAAAGTGGCAAAACCCTTAATATTATAAAAACAGACACCAAAGAGCTGTCTGCATGGGGGGAGGGGAAGATCAGGGTGAAATCGTTTTCAAGATAGTAGGTGGAAGGGACTCCCCTGGTGGTCCAGCAGTTAAGACTTTGTGCTCCCAATGCAGGGGGCCCAGGTTCGATCCCTGGTCAGGGAACTAGGTCCCACATGCATGCCACAACTAAAGATCCCACATGCTGCAACTAAAGAGCACACATGCTTCAATGAAGATCCTGCATGCTGCAACTAAGACCCAGCACAGCCAAATAAATAAATATTTTTTTAAAAGATAGTAGATATTTTGAAGGGTATTTTGGAAGAGATTGACATATTTTACAGTCTATGCAATTCTCTGAAAGCATGGACATGAACACTGTGAGCAATTCAGAGAATTCTCAGCAATAATTATTAACAGCCACAATACGAAGATGCAACCATTTCTTTGTGAGATGGAATACATGTATTGCAGAGGGTTACTTAATTCAAAATTATTTCCAGACACAAAAATTCTGCCCAAGTTATGCAGTCAATAACCATGTGGAGCTCTATTTTCACAATATAGATACAATTAGTCACAATTTCTTATTTACTTGATTTGAGGCCACATATTTTAAAGTTTCTGAAACCTAAAATTTAATACGATAGTTCCTCTTTTCTAAGGATCAGTATTAAATCATCTTACATTTTTAAATTATTACAATTGATGGCACCTTGAAATAGGTACACCATGGGAGGGTCAGACTATCAGAATCTCTCATTCACCAGCAGCTCTGTGTTGCAGAAGTTCTATTTCTGGCTGGTGCAGCTGAAAGGATTGGGGCTCCCTTCACCTAACTAGCCTCCATTTACATAGAAGCTTTACCCAAGGTGAGGTAGGTCAAGTGTACTTGGACCCAATAGTCCCAGCTCCATCTTGCTCGTAGGGTGAAGGTTCCATGCCAGAAGGGCAAGGTGAAAACACCAGGGGCTAACCATCACAGCCCAGTTCCCCCATTCAAAGACCAAGAGGGCATTCCAGGAGAAGCAAGGCATTGTCCTTGCCCCCATCTCTGGTGCAGTGGCACAGAGGCCCTGCTCATGTGGAGAAGAAGGACATAAGAACAGAGATATCCATAGCTCTTCCTAAGCAAAATGATGTTGTTTGGAATAGAATATAGGAGAGTTCATAGATAAGGGAATTATGAAAAAGAATGGAGATCTAGGTGGTGACCAACAAATGAAAAGGTAGATCACCTAGAATTTTAAAGGAGAACAAGAGAAAAAGAAACTAAGAAGACCCCTTCTGGAGTTAGAGAAAGGCTCAAAGACTGGAAACATCCTGCCCCTAAAGGAGGGCTAATTTTATGATTTTTTTCCAGCTATACTGAGATATAATTGATATATAGCATTGTGTAAGTTTAAGGTATACAACTTCATGACTTGGTATGCATATACATTGAAAAATGATTACCACAATAAGATTAGTTAACACATCCATTATCTCACAAAGTAACCATTTTTTGTGGGTCTGGTGAGAAAATTTAAGATTCACTCTCTTAGCAAATTTCAAGTATACAGTATTGTTAACTGTAATCACCATGCTGTACATTAAATCCCCAGAACTTATTCACCATGTAACTGAGAGTTTGCACCCTTTGACAAATATATCCCCATTTCCTCTAACCTCCAGCTCCTGGCAACCACCAATCTACTTTTTCTATGAGTTCAGCTTTTTGAGATTTCACATATAAGTAGATCATGCAGTATTTGTTTTTCTCTGTTAGGCTTATTTCATTTAGCATAACACTCTCACGTTTTATTCATGTTACAGCAAACGTCAGGGTTTCCTTCTTTTATGACTGAATAATATTCCATTGCATACACACACACACAGACACACACACACACACACACACAGAATATTTTCTTTATGCATCTATCTATCCATTGACAGACACTTAGGTAGTTTCCATTTCTTGGCTATAATTAATGCTGCAATGAACATAGGACTGAAGATATCCCTTCAAGATACTGATTTCTTTTCCTTCCAATATATACCAAGGAGTGGGATTTCTGGATCATACAGTAGCTGTATTTTTAATTTTTTGATGAAACTTCATACTCTTTTTTGTAGTAACTGTACCAATTTACATCCCTACGAGCAGCGGACAGTGATTTCTTCTCATCCTCAACAGCACTTGTTATCTATTGGCTTTTTGATGAAAATCAATCTAACAATTGTGAGGTGATATCTCATTGTGGTTTTGATTTACATTTCCCTGTGATTAGTGATGTTGAGTACATTTTTATATACCTGCTAGCTGTTAGTGTGTCTTGTTTGGAAAATTGTCTATTCAAGTCTTTGCCCATTTTAAAATCAGATTATTTGTCTCATTGCTATTGAATTGTATCTTCATATAATTAGGATATTAACCCCTTCTCAGATATGTGGCTTACAAATATTTTCTCCCATTCTGTAGGTTGCCCTTTCAATTTGTTGATTATTTCCTTTGCTGTTCAGAAGCTTTTTATAGTTTGATGTAGTCCCACTTGTTTATTGCTTTTGTTGCTTGTGGTTTTGGTGTTATATCCAAAAAATCATTGCCAAGGCCAATGCCAAGGAGACTTTTCTTATGTTTTCTTCCAGGAGTTTTATGGTTTCAGGTCTTAATGTAAGTCTTTAATCCATTTAGAGTTAATTTTTCTGAGTTGTGTAAGATACAAGTCCAAATTCATTCTTCTCCATATGAATATAATTTCCCCACTGAGTATTCTTGCCTTGTCAAATATTAGTTGATGATATACGTGTGGGTTTACTTCTGGACTCTTGATTCTGTTCGATTGGTCTCAGTGTCTGTTTTTATGCCACTACCATACTGTTTTTATTACCATAGCTTTGTAATATAGTCTGAAACAGAAAGTGTAATGCCTTCACCTGTGTTCTTCTTTCTCATGATTGTTTTGGCTACTGGGGGACTTTTGTGGCTCCAACAACTTTTAGGATTGATGTATCTATTTCTGTGAAAAATGTCATTGGAATTTTGATAGGGATTGCATTGAATCTATAGATGTCTTTGGGTAGTGTGGACATTTTATTAATAATAATATTTAATAATAATACTATTATTCTGATGTATGGGCATAGGATATTTTTCCATTTACTTGCCTCTTCATCAATTTCTTTCATCAACATGTTATAACTTTAGGAGTACAGAGTTTTCACCTCCTTGGTTAAATTTATTCTTAAGTACTTTATTGTTAGATGCTCTTGTAAATGTGATTTTCCTTATTTCTCTTTCAGATAGTTCTTTATTAGTGTATAGAAATGGAACTGACTTCTGTATGTTGATTTTGTATCCTGTAACTATACTGGATTCATTTATTAGTTCTAATAGTTTCTTGGTGAAGTCTTAAGGGTTTTCTATATGTAAGATTATGTCATCTGTAAACAAAGACAGTTTTAATTCTTCCTTTCTGATTTGGAAGCCATATTTCTTTGTCTTCCCTAATTGATAATGAATGTAAGTGAAAACAGTATACCTAATTAAAAGGATGCAGCTAAAGCAGTGTTTTAAGAGAAATTTAAACCTGCAAATGCCTATCTTAAAAAACAAGAAAAATCTCAAATCAATACCTTAAATTTCTACATTAGGAAACTAGAAAAATAAGAGCAAACTAAATACAATTCAATCAGAAGTAAGGAAATAATGCAGATTAGAAGGGAAATTAAGTAGATAATAGAAAAACAACAGAGAAAAATCAATGAAACTTAAAGTTGATTCTTTGAAAAGATCAACAAATTGACAAAACTTTAGCTAGATTAACAAAGCAGGGCTTTCCTGGTGGTGCAGTGGTTAAGAATCTGCCTGCCAATGCAGGGGACACAGGTTCGAGCCTTGGTCCTGGAAGATCCCGCATGCTGTGGAGCAACTAAGCCTGTGTGCCATAACTACTGAGCCTGTGTGCCACAACTACTGAAGCCCACACACCTAGAGCCCATATTCTGCAACAAGAGAAGCCACCACAATGAGAAGCCTGTGCACCACAATGAAGAGTAGCCCCCGCTCACCCCAACTAAAGCCCACACGCAGCAACAAAGACCCAATGCAGCCAAAAAAAAAAAAAAAAAAACTAGAAGATTCATCATACTAAAATCAGGAATAAAAGAAGAGACATCACTATAGAACTTACAGAA
The DNA here is from genome assembly GCF_025265405.1 of Mesoplodon densirostris. NCBI lineage: Eukaryota > Metazoa > Chordata > Mammalia > Artiodactyla > Ziphiidae > Mesoplodon > Mesoplodon densirostris. The sequence continues at coordinate 8,809,576 of NC_082681.1, forward strand.
ATAAAAAAGAATTATAAGGGAATATAATGAACTACCATATGCCTACAAGATAAATAGATGAAGTAGGCAAATCCCCTGAAAGATACAAATGACCAAAACATATATAAGAAGAAATTGAAATCTGAATATGACAAATAAAGAAATTGGATGCATAATTTCACATCTTCCTACAAAGAAAAACACAGGCCCAGACGCCTCTACTGGTAATTTCTACTGAACATTTAAAGAAGAATTAATACCAATTCTTCACAACTTTTCCAAAAAATAGAAGAGATGGAATACTTCCCAACTCATTCTATGTATCAGGGTATTGCCCTGATACCAAAACCAGATGAAGACACTGCAAGAAAAAAAAATACTAACATTTATTTCTTACAAGTATAGATGTAAAAATTTTCAGAAAGAATAGTGGCAAATGAAATTCAGCAACGTATGAAAAAGATTATATACCATGACTAAGTGTTATTTATTGCAGAAAGGCAAGAACAGCTTACCATCTGAATATCAATAATGTAATACAACATACCATCGAACAGAAGACAAAAATGACATGATTATCTCCCTGGATACAGAAAAAGCACTGGACAAAATCCAACAATGTTTCATGATGAGCACACTCAACTAGCTACAAATACAAAGGAACTTCCTCTACTTGTTAAAACTAGCTATAAAAACACACAGCTAAAACTAACACACCACTGTAGAGCAATTATACCCCAATAAAGATGTTAAAAAAATAGCTAGCATCATACTTGCTTTATAAGTGGATAAAAGATAGCCTCTGTATATTGGCCTTTTTGTTGTTCATAGCAGGCTAGGAAGCCCACTGGTACCAAACTCAAATTCTTACACATGCAATTGCTTTAAACATAGCCTTAAAAAGAAGATTTTTAGCCATTTAGAGCCTGTCTGCTTTGCATATTCTGTAAAACTGCACCCAACATCTGCTGGCCATAGATAAATCAAACCCTGTGTCTACAAAATACCCCAAATCACTGCTGCCCTTTGGAGCTCTCTGACACAGAGTCCCCACCATGCTGCTGAGCAACATCACCTAGACAAATAAGCTCCCTCTCCAAGTAGCCTCTCGCCAAGGAATCCTTGCCCTCTTCCCCCTCTGGGTGGTGACCAAGCCCCCATCTCTGGAAGGTTGCCTGCTCTAAGGAACTTCCCGTCTCATGTAATCCTGCCTAAACTTTGCCCAATAAAGCTTACTGTGCAATACTGTCACCTCGTCGTCACATTTTTTCCTTTGATAAGCCCTGAAATCTTTGAACTCACCATATCCTTATTGGTAAAAGATTGAATGCATTCTCCACAACATCAACATCCTAAGAAAAGGATGTGTCTCTTGCCAATTGTATTAGTTTGCTTAGTCTCCCATAACAAAATAATATAGACTGGGCAGCTTAAACCACTTAAACATTTTCTCACAGTTCTAGAAAATAGAAGTCTTAGATCAAGGAATCAGTAGGGTTGGTTTTTCTGAGGGCCATGGGGAAAGATCTGTTCTAGACCTCTCTCCTTGGCTTGTGGATGGCCATCTTCTGTGTCAACATAATCTTCCCTCTGTGTCCAACATTTCTCTTCTTGTAAAAAAAAATCAGTCATATTGGACTAGGGTCCACCCTAATGACCATATTTTAACTTAATTACCTGTGTAAAAATCCTGTCTCCAAATATGGTCACATTCTGAGGTACTGAGGTATAGAATTTCAACATATGATTTTAAAGGGGTTAGACAAAATTCAGCCATGACACCACTTCCATTCAGTATGTACTGGAAGCTCTAGCCAGGGCAATTAGATAAGAAAAAGAAATAAAAAGCATCCAAATTGAAAAGGAAGAGGTAAAATTTTCTCTATGTGTGACATTCTCTTGTATACAGAAAATCCTAAGTAATATACAAAAAAAATAGAACTAATAACCTAGTTCAGCTAGGTTGCAGGATATAAGATGAAAATACAAAAATCAATTATATTTCTATAAACTAGCAATGAACAACCTGAAAATGAAATAAAGAAATTCATTTACAGTATCAGCAAATTCATTTGTAATATCACCAAAATAATAAAATGTTTAGGAATAAATTTATCAAGACAAGTACAAGATTTCTACACTGAAAACTACAAAATATTGTTAAAAGAAATTAAAGATCAACTGAAGAAATGGAGTGACATCTATGTTCACAGATTAGAAGACAATATTGATAAGATAATGATAATCCTCAAATTCATCCACAGATTCAATGCAATCCCTATCAATATTCCAGCTGCCTTTTTTCCCCAAAAATTGATTAGCTGATTCCAATAGTCATATGCCAGCCCTTCCGCAAGGAGCCCAGAATCGCTAAAACAGACTTTAAAAGGAAGAAAAAATTTGGAGTGCTCATACCTCCTAATTCAAAACTTACTACAACGTGACAGTACTCAAGCAAGAGAGTGTGGCGCTGGCATAAGGATAAACATTTAGATTAATGAATGGCATTGACCTGAGAGTCCAGAAATAATCCTTACACTTTTATTCAATTTATTTTTGACAGTAGTCCCTAAACCATACACTGGGGAAAGAGCAGTCTTAAAAAAAAAAAAAGTAGGTAGGTTAACATAAAAATTGAAACTTCCATTTTCACTTGAAAAATTAGAAGTTATCACAGCACCGGATCTGGATTTTTTGCTTAAGGAAAAAATCAAAGACAAGATAAGCAGACGTGGTTCTCTTTAAACAGTCTGCTCTCTCCATTTTGCCAGACTCCCACTCCATCATGTCACTCATTTATTTGATCTGTCTGGTCCCTCTTCTGGGGAGTGGTTAAATGCTGAGGAATGTATTAAAATCTCCAAACTACAAAAGGCTATCTAAATAAATTTCAATACTATCAAGGTGTGTTGTTACTTACAAAACTTCCTAATACAGGAGCTGGAAAAGTTCTTATTGGTTATATATCTATCTAGGACCTTTCCGCACCTATCTTTCTGATTGTATAGTAGCTAGCCTGACTTCTGGTATTAAGTATAAGCCAGATGACCTTCACTTTTGATAAAGTTGCACCTGATATTTGAAAATAAGGATTGCTAGTAACTGTACTGATCATTTTTCAACCTTGAAAAATTTAGGAAATATCTATATATTTATTGAGCCAAATTTTCATCAGTTAGCAATAAATGCACATTTCTTCAGTAGGGCAAACCTGTTCACCAATATAGATATAGCATAACTAAAATATTTGCTGAGATTACATTTAAAAAATTACACTAACATTCACATGGTGATGACAATCCATCTCCTTTACATTAAGTACTAACATTTTTTATTTAGAGAGAATAGCATTACACACTTTAGTAGAATAGAAATTACAGTGATTTACATTATATTGTGTGCCAGTTTTTAAAAATGCAATAAGATGATTTTAATAATTAATTACACAACAGGAACTAATTGCCTGTCACAGGGTGATATGTGGTGCGAGTGCTAGAAGGGAACAAAGTGAATACTGTATTACTGTCATAAACATTCACTCATTGCTCCTGCACTAAAACACACACACACACAATCATGAAAGAAAGGAAGGCATGTAAAAAGATTTTCAATGCAAACATGCAGGTAGTGACTTAAAAATTAAAAAAATATTTCTTAGATAACAGTAACATCTGTATTACCTAGAAAACAAGTAATATTCAAAACCTGTATCTTATTACCATCCAAACGATATAATAACCATTAAATATGCACCTGATATTTCACACTGTAAATTTCTTTTCTACGTTACTAACTGCATGTTCCTACATATAACAAAACTACCAGTATGAGAAATTGACAATGGGTTCTCCCTGAAGTTTCTCTCAAAATGAACTTGGACAACATGAATCTAATAATTCCTGGGGAAAGTGCATTGCTTCTATGGAAGTATATGTGGGAATCAGTTTTAAAAAGCAAGTCACTAAAGTAATATTATTTCTTAAACTTATATTGCAATATCTTTTGCTTCCCAGAGAATTATAGGTATTGATATTCAACCAAGATGAACAAGCTAATAAGTTGTCTATCATGACCAAAAATCACAATCATGTAAAATAAAAATGGTGCAAAATATAAAATGAGTGTTCCTAGGAATAATTTTAGACATTGGAACCCAATGAGTTTATGAAGGAGACAAAACAAGGAACAATGGAGACAAATGTCAGCAAAAGAAGAAAATATACCAAAGACAATTATTGAGTTGAATTCATTTAATATACGTCTTCACCTTACTTCTGAATGTCCTCAAAACCTGGCAGGAAGGGACCAATTCCTAAAATGTAATTCATGAATGAAAAATGACAATGTAAGGATTTACATTATTCAAAATAAGTAGCTCAAAAAAGAGTGATGTGAAGGATGATCCCCTGCTGTCTGAAGAAGAATACCTCAGGTACTGAAGGAATCCTTGGGTGAAGAGAAAATTAGAGGAACCAAAGTGATAAAATTATGGAACAGATTAGAGTATAAACTCTTGAGACAGGAAGAATATAGGGATAATGGATTCTAGTACCGAGTGTGAAACTGGCAATAAAAAAAAAAAAGTGGTGCAGAAAACAGGGGCTTTTGATGTCTATATATCAGGGAGAATCTCACTCTTCTAAAAGTATAGCACTCAACAAGATTTTTACTGAAAATTTTTTGTCTCAGAAGACAAGCGGTTGGGTATCAGACTAATTTTTGTTTGTTTGTTTTGAGGTGAATTAACAGAAAAACATGAAAATTAGTATAAACAGTCAATTGTTCGGCTCAGATGACTACAAACGTAGTGAGGTAGGAGAGTCATCAGACATGATAAGAGCAGGATTCTGACTCTGTTTCTTGTTATTCTCTTGAGTAGCAAGCTGGAAGGGGGATGGCTATCGGACTTCCAGACCTCACGTATGCACATGATGGTGTCCAAAGGAAGAGAGCTCATCTCTCACACAAAGTTTCTCTTAAGTGGGGGGAAAACTTTCCTAGAATTGTCCCCCTGCAAACCAGCCCACCACCAAAAAAATAAACTTCCCTTTGCATCTTATGGATTAAAATTTGTTCACATACAAATTCCCTATGACTGGGGGCATTCTACGTGCTGATTAATATATGCCTGATTTCTAAAGTAGCAAAGAAATGGGATTGCTTTATATTGATCAGGCCCACTTCTGGAGCTGGGGGTGGAATCAGCTTCCTGTGAGGGACAAGAACTACAATCCAATGCTCTGTAGTGACCTAAATGGGAAGGAAATCCAAAAAAGAGGGGATGTATGTATAGGTATAGTTGATTCACTTTGCTGTATAGTAGAAACTAACACAACATTGTAAAGCAACTATACTCCAATAAAAGTTAATTTAAAAAAAAAGAACTATAATCCAGAGGAGGGATGGATATCTAAATGAATATCAGAATATTTAGAAAGGATGTAATAAAGAGTCTGACTCCATTTTTTCATGTTTGCTGACAGGCTTCAACTCCACCCCTCCTTCTTCTCCTCTTGTACCACAACTGGTCAAACACATAAGAAAGCCTGTGTGCTACCTCTTTTATCATCAGCAGAAAGTTCAAACCTCTCAAGCCTGGTCCATTTGTGGGAATCCTCACTCCAGCGCCACCTCCTAACTATAATAAAAACAAAAGCCAGTTGCCCCTCATAGCTCTCTCAAGCCATTTTCTGACCCGTTTTGGAACCACCCAGCTTGCCCCAGAAAGCCTCATTATGTCATTAGTTAAATCTCTTCATATCCTCTTGGCATTATTAGCCTTGACATTGCAAAGAATACTGGGTGGGGATTCATGCCTCCACTGCAGGGTGATTGCAACAAAGGGCATAGTAGATGCTGAATAAACAATCAACCCTGTGCTACAATACACAACATAAAGAAAAAAATCACTACTCTTAATCTGGACCAGACAATTACAGTGATTTGAAGGATATCAAAAACTTCATCATTCTAAGGGTTTGTACTAATGAAGAAATGGAAATCTTGTATGGTCAACCTTGACTTAAGACACTTGGAAAGGAAATTTCAAAAAGTTTGTGAATCAAGAAAGAAAAGAGGATCTAGTAATTTAATTACAACCCTATGACTAAAGTAAATCCAATTAGAAATGCAACATTAATGTTAGGTATCATGTTCTGTCTATCAGAGAGGGAAATACAAGTTTTGACACGAGTATTAGTAATGGTCTGGGGAACTAGGAACTCTGTTATATAATGGATGGGAATGATGTTTTAAAACTACAATGTTTTAGAAGGTTAATTTGGAAATATCTATCAAACTTTTAAATATACATGCCCCAAATCTAACAGGGAATATTTTAAATTAAAAAAAAAGTGCTGTAAAGGTAAAACACTCCTGTGTGTTCCCTTTGCTCTCACACTATGCTACTATACTTCACTTCTGACACCAAATGTGTGGGGAATTCCACACAGGCAGTTCAGCAACACCAGCTGGATATCCTACAATTTAATTCAAGTCTTACACTATCTACCTGGAGGTAGTGTCAGATCCCACAGGTTAAGGGTTCAGTCCCACAAGACTCCCTCCACCCTCACTTCAGAAGCCAATCACAAGTCTGGATTGTTACTCGTGCTTCTGATCAATGGCTATGCATAACTCATAGGTCCCGATGACTTCTTCCTTAGGTTTGATTAATTTGCTAGAGGGGCTCACGGAACTCAGGAAAACAGTTTACTTACTAGGTTATCAGTTTATCATAAAAATGTGTAACTCAGGAACAGCCATATGGAAGAGAAGCATAGGGCCAGGTATGGGAAGGGGGGCCACCCTCCTAGCACCTCCATGTGTTCGCCAATCCAGAAGCTCCCCAAACCCCACGCTACTGAGATTTCATTAAGCTTCATCATGTAGGCATAATCAATTAACCGCTTTTCCATCTTCTCTCTCCTCTCTGGAGAATGGCGGATGGGGCTGAAAGTTCCAAGCTTTGAATCATGGCTTGACCTTTCTGTTGACCAGCCCCCATCCAGGAGCCCACCAAGAGTCACTTCATTAGAATAAAGCATACTCCTATCACCCAGGAAATTCCAAGAGATTTAGGATCTCTGTATCAGGAACCAGGGTCAAAGACCAAATATTAGAACAAAAGATATTCCTAGTGCTCTTACTGGGAAATTACAAGGGTTTGGGGAACTCTGTGCCAGGAACCAGGGGCAGAGATCAATATATATTTACTATTATTTAAAAACTGCATTTAATTTTTGAATCAGCAATAAAATTTCTAGGTATTTGTACTCTATATTAATATGTGTTCACTGTTGTATGCTCTCAGCAATATTGGTTGCGATAATGGAAAACTAGGAACATTTTAATTGTCCATCTATAGGAACCTGGTTAAATAATTTATGGTACAGCCATCTAAAGGAATATTGGACAGACAACAAAAAGGGAAATCTATATGTAATACTATGGAAATATAATCATCATGTATTTAAAGTAAAAGGGAAAGTTATAAATGGATGTTTATAGTATGATATATTTATATTTTTTAATTTCTATTTTTATGCATGTTTTAAAGGTTATTTTCCATCTGCAGCTACTACAAAATATTGGCTATATTCCCCGTGTTGTACAGTATATCCTTGAGCCTATGTTACACCCAAGTTTGTACCTCCCACTCCCTCACCCCTATAATGCCCCTCCCTACTGGTAACCACTAATTTCTTCTTGATATCTGTGAGTCTGCTTCTTTTAGATATTTATATTTAAAAATATTAAAATTGGTGACCTCTGGGGAGTGGGATTGTCAGAGCTGCGGTGAGAAGAGGATCCTCAATTTTTTTGTTTTACAGAGATCTGTAATGTTTGAATTGCATACGGTCCTTTATACAGGTCTATATTTATTAAATTTGAAAACAGCTCATAATTTTGAGATTTTAAATTCAGAAATATGGTCAATGATGACAATGAAGAAGAAAACAAGGGAGGCATGTAAAGAGAAGACTTTGTAAAAGGGATGAAAAAGGGAACACACACCAGGATGGATTCAATACAGTAATAACTCTGCAAAAGCTGAAGACCCCAACAGGCTGCATGCAACCCACACCCCTCACAAAAAAAAACAAAAAACAAAAAACAAAACAAAAACCCTATAAAATCTAAAATGTGTGTCTTCTGCCTAAAAACAACCATTTACACATGCTTTCACTGGAGCATCATCTCCATGCACTAGAAGTCCTTCCTTTCTGGAGGCACTCCCAGTTCAAAAGACTTTGTGAATAGTGTACTAAAAAAGGAAATGAAGCTCTAATAAGCTGGAGATGCTGGATAGTCAACCTCTAGCAATTCATAAAGGAACTCAGGTTTAATACATTGAAGCAATATTGATTGGGTGCAGTGTCAGGAGGGAGTTAGACTGAAAGTATAGCATTGCCAATTGCAGCAAAATGCAATACAAGTGTATGCCATACAGGTCCCCCAAATCAAGAACCTTATTGTTGCAAGTCACAGTCAGGTAGATGTTAAGCCAATTTAAAGGAGGATTTTCTAAGAAGCTTTTAACTGGTCACCTTGCCTCTGGCACTAACTTACTGCCATCCATACTTTGTGAGGCAGCCAGAGTTATCTTTCTGAGACATAGATTCAGCCATGTCACTCTGCTTGAGGTAAAGCATGAGCTATAATATTACTAATTATCGATATTAAAATATAATTAGCAAGGAACTCAAGGAGGGTAGAAAACTTCACACTTTGCCTTCCCTCTCCCAAGAGCAGACTCTGTACTTAAGGTAGAATGGTTTTAAATGTAATTACTTCTAAATGATTGCTTTTCTTTGTTCACTGTGTACCATAATTAGAATATCTACTTAGGTTTTGTCTATGGCTTTGTTTAGGGTCAGTTAACCATAAGAAAAGGTCATACACAGTGGGGTATATACTTACTTGGAATATCAACAATTGACATAGTAGGACATTTCAGAATTCTATTTAACTGTGTTGTCATCTTTCAGTAAGACCTGCCAACCCATCCCCTTTCCAGCACTGCCACTAAAATCTTATCATGAGAATGATGAAGTCAATGAGAGGAATTTGGGGGAAGTTACTAGAATTTGGAAATTATGACATATTTGGGAACACCTCCTTTCTCTGAATACAGGGTATAATCTGACTACCATGTGGCAGGAGACAAATTAACAATAAAAACTTTTAAATTTTTGCTTGTAAAATTACTTTTCTTTTTAGGTTATACTAGTAATCAAAACATCCATGAATACATGAGGGATGAACTTTCATCTCATGATGTTTCCCCTGACTTTGCGACTATGTCCAAAGTGTTTAACAGGGAATATAACAGGCTCTGTAGAATCTGGGCTCCTTAGCTTAGTCTGTCCAATTCTGAAACCCTGAACTCTAGGCCTCTACTTGCATTGTTTCCTCTATGGGAAATACTGTCCAACCTCTGTGCCCACACCATCTACCTAGTCATTTTTAACAAATGAATTGTCTCCTCTTTTACTAAGTCTTTTATAATCCAATTTCTCCCTTTAGAGAAGAATTACACCCTGTATATGTGCTCTAAAACCTACAATACTTCCATGCACTTCTCTATCCATATTTGTTTTCCTCTACCAGACTCAAGTCATGGAGGGCAAAGACTTTGCCATTAGAATATTTCTTTTCTCATTATTGCTTAGTATTGTGTAGGTGCTCAAAAATTTACCTGTTAAATGACAGTTTAAAGAACAAAATTATGGAGTAATATTTTTTCTTTTGTGGTAAGAATAATTGATATAACAGTGTGGTGAAATATTTGAACTGTATGTTCAATGAATACGTTATATACGTATGTGTGTGTGTGTGTGTGTGTGTGTGTGTGTGTGTATAACAGAAATCAAGATGGAGAACATTTCCAGCATCCTGTAAATCTCCTCTAGTGTTTCAACAAGTCAATACTCTCCCAAAGTTTACAACTAGTCTTCTGACCTCTAATCTAGGACCATAGATTAATTCTGCATTTTCCTGAAATTCACATAAATGGAATAATCAACATGTGTTATTTTGCATCACACCTCTGTCAGTCAGCATGTCGGGGAAATCCACCAATATTGTGTTTTAGTATATAAGCAGTCATTTTGTTTGATTATATACCTAGGAAGAAAATTGCTGGGTCACAGTATATACATACATTTAGCCTTAGTAGACACTGCCAAACATACTTCCAATGGGATTGAACCAATTTACACACTCACCAGCAGTATCTGAGTATTCAGTTGCTCTGCACCCTTGCTACACTTGATATTGTGAAGTCCTTTTCATTTTAGCCCTTCAGATGAGGGTTTTTTGGTATGTTGTGGCTTTAATTTGCAATTGCAGGATGACTAGTAATATTAAATACCTTTCATATACTTATTGAAAATTTAGATATCACCTTCTGCAAAGTGCCTGAGCTTTATCTCATTTCTTTTTCCAGCTTTATTGAGATATAACTGATATATAACATTGTGTAAGTTTAAAATGTACAGTATGATGCAGTCAAATGCTCTACCCTGTATAGTGTAATGATTTGATACATGTATATATTATGAAATTACCACAAAAAGATTAGTTAACAATCTTCACCTCACATAATTACCATTTTGTTGTTGTTGTTATAGTAATAACACTTAAAATCTACTCTTAGGAATTTTCAAGTATACAATATAATATTGTTAACTATAGCTGCTATGATGTATATTATATCCCTAGAACTCATTAATCTTATACGTGGAGGTTTGTACCCTTTGACCAACATCTCTCTACTTCCCCCAACCCCAGGCCCTAGCAATCACCAATCTACTTTTAGTTTCTGTGAGTTTGGTTTTTTAGTTTCCACATATAAGTGATACCACATAGTATCGATACTTGTATTTCTCTGACTTATTTCACTCGGCATAATGCCCTCAATGTTCATAAAGTTCATCCATGTTGTCACAATGGCAAGATCTACTTCATTTTATGGCTGAATAATATTCCATAATGGGGTGTGTGGGGGGGTGATATTTTTTTACCCATTCACCATTTGATGGACATTAATGTTGATCCCATGTCTTGGCTATTGTGAATAATGGTGTAATAAACATGGGGGTGCAGATATCACTAAGACATTGTGATTTCATTTCCTTCAGATAGATACTCAAAAATGGGATTGCTGGATCACATGGTAGTTCTGTTTTTAGTTTTTTGAGGAAGTTCCATACTGTTTTCCACAGTGCCTGCACTAATTTACATTCCCACCAACAGTGCACAAGGGTTCCCTTTTCTCCACATCCTCTCCAGCATTTGTTATCTCCTGTCTTTTTGATAATAGCTATTCTAACAGGTATGAAATGATATCTCATTGTGGTTTTGATTTTTATTTCCCTGATAATTACTTGTTACTCCTATGATGTACTTGTTGGCCATTTTTATGTTGTCTTTGAAAAAATGTCTATTCAGATTATTTGCCCATTTTTAATATGATTTTTTTTGCTATTCAGTTGCATGAGTTCTTTTTATATTTTTGATATTAATTCCTTATCAGATATATGGTTTACATATATCCCCTCCCAATCTGTAGGTTGTGTTTTCATTTTGTAGATTATTCCTTTTGCATGCAGTAACTTTTTACTTAGATGTAGTGCCACCATTTTATAGAAATATATTTGACAAATAACACTGTGTAAATTTATGTTATATGACATGTTGGTTTGATACATTTGTATACTGTAACATGATTGCCATTGTAGTGACAGTCAGCATCTCTATCATGTCACATAGTTATTTGTTTTTTGTAGTTGGAATAATTAAGATCTAGACACTTACCAAGTTTAATGATTATAGCACAATACTGTTGTCTATACTCACCATATTGGGCATTACATCTCCAGGACTTATCTATCTACTAGTTGCAAGTTTGTACCCTTAAACAACGTATCTCCTATTCCCCCACCCCCAGCCCCTGGTAACCATCAATTTACTCTCGATTTTTATGATTTTGGCTTTTTTAGATTCTACACATAAGTGATATCATAACAGTATTTGATTTTTGGCACTTGTTGATTTTTGCTTTTGTTGTTTGTGCTTTTGGAATCATATCCAAATAATCCTTGCCAAGACCAATATAAAGTAGCTTTTTCCCTACATTTTCTTCTAGGAGTTTTATAGTTTTAGGTCTTATGTTTAAGTCCTTAATCCATTTTCTGTTAATATTAGTGAGTGATATAAGATAGGTGTCCAATTTCATTCTTTTGAATGTCAATATTCAGGATTCTAAACACCATTTATTGAAGAGACTATCTTTTCCCCATTGTGTATTTGTGGCTCCCTTGTCAAATATTGGTTGACTGTATATGCATGGGTTTATTTCTGGGCTCTCAATTCTGTTCCATTGGTCTCTGTGTCTGTTTTTATGCCAATGCCATATTGTTTTGATTAATATAGCTTTGTAACATGGTTTAAAATCAGAAAGTATGATGTCTCCAGCTTTGTTCTTTCTCAAGATTGCTATGACTATTATTAAGTGACTCCTTCATGCAGTGCCCTGAAAAGCTGGGAAAGCTGGTCATTCAACCTGCACCAGCTTTTCCAGTGAGGGGGAGCATTTTCAAGTGAGGGAGTTCTCTCTTGGTGCTGAGCAATACTGGCCTGGGGGATGGAATCAAGCAAGCAAAATGAAACTGGTTTTCCTATCCTTTTCATGAGTTCTTCTCAGGTTTTTTGCTCTACTGTGTTGCTGAAGCTTCTTAAGTGGACTCCTAAGCTCTCCCAGAGCTATTTTTATTCATGGACAACTGATTGTTGATCTTTGTTGGGGGACAGAGTCTGGACAGACTACTTTGCCATCTTGGTAACATCCTATCACATTCATTTCTTTGTTTATGTGTGTGGGGGGTGTTTTTGGCTTGACATGCTGTCTTTTTCTTACTGATTTGTAGAACCTTATTTTATACAGTCTGGATACAAATCCTTGTTTAGATATAGAAATTGAAAATATCTTTTCCACTCTTTGCCTTGCATGTTCACTCCCTTAATGTGCCTTTTGATAAAAAGGAGGTTTTAACTTTAATTAAATCCAATTTATCACCCATAGTTACTTTTATGCTATTAGTGGTGTCCTGCTACATAAATGTTTGTTTAACCAAGAGTCACAAAAATATTCTTCCATGTTTTCCTCTAAATGTTTTAAGTTTTTACCTTTAACATTTAGATCTATAATCAGTCTTGTATTATGATGTGAGACAGGGGTCAAGATATGTTTCTTCATTATTTATATCTGATACGACAAACACAATTTATTGAAAAATATATGTTTTCACAACAAATTATACTGATGCCTTTGTTATATAACAGATAACTATATATGTGTGGGTCTACTTCTGTATTCTTCATTCTTTTCTATTGGTCATTCTGTCTGACCTTGTGTCATTACCATACTCTATATAGTGCTATAATAGCTTTATAGCAAATTTTGATACTTGATAGTGTAAATCCTCCAATTTTTATTTATTTATTTACTTATTTACTTATTTATTTATTTATTTATTTATTTATTTATTTATTGGCTGTGTTGGGCCTTCATTGCTGTGCGCGGGCTTTCTCTAGTTGCGGCGAGCAGGAGCTACTCTTCATTGCAGTGTGTGGGCTTCTCATTGCAGTGGCTTCTCTTGTTGCAGAGCATGGGCTCTAGACGCATGGGCTTCAGTAGTTGTGGCTCGCGGGCTCTAGAGCACAGGCTCAGTAGTTGTGGTACACGGGTTTACCTGCTCCATGGTATGTAGGATCTTCCTGGACCAGGGCTTGAACCCATGTCCCCTTCATTGGCAGGAGGATTCTTAACCACTGTGCCACCAGGGAAGTCCCCAATTTTTTTTTCAATGTTGTGTTGGCTCTTTTAAGCCCTGTGGCATTCCATGTAAATTTTAGAACTACCTTTATAATTTCTAAAAATCAATCTATAATCACAGAACCATTAATGCTTGGGAAAGTGGAGGATTCCTGGGGCAGGAAAAATTCAAGATGATCCTAGAACACTGTGTAAGCCAGAAAATAAGGAAGTTCCAAAAAGATGGGCACATGTCAAAAGGAAAAAGGAACTAATTTAAAGGAACTACCAAAGACCAAAGCTGGAACAGCTGAAGCAATAAAATAAATATAGTATTAGATTATAAGCCATAGAATAAAATTAATGTCTATGGGTCTCTGCTGATATACATAACTAATCAAATATGTAAATAAACTCAGGGAGAGGGGCAGCTCTTCCTTACAGAAGAATTACAGTTTATTATAATTAATAAATGTAAAAAAATTGAGGAAAGTAACCATTGGTCAAACACGAAAGCAAGAAATTTTTACAAGTAAAATCTACCAATAAATGGTAACACCAGTGGACAAAAGTTTGGGGAGAAACTGAATGTTAACATAGTCTCAAGGAGTCTCTCCTCAGATATCTACCAATTACAAAGGGGAAAATTATAACTTTATAATGAAAAAAAATTGCAAGCAACAACTTAACTAAGAAATCAAGGTTAACACCACTAGCAATAAGACATATTGTGATCAGGTATCCCCAGATAAGATGCACTGAGAAGGACAAGAAATCACTTTGGTTGTATTGAATATTTATGGAACAAAACCAAAATGCATTACCTCAGTGTGAGCAGGAAAAAAAAAACCACCAGAGGATCCCATACTGGGAGAAATTTTTAAAAATAACTGATTCATACTAATCAAAAGCATCAAGGTCATAGAAGACAACAAGGAAAATCTGATATACTGTCACAGATTGGAAAGGACGAAGGAGATACTAAATTAAATGTATTGTGAGATGATAGACTGGAGCCTGGAACAGAAAAGGTATATTATTAGAAAGCTGGTAAATCCTACACATAAACCCAGACAAAACTTTAATTTGAAAAAGATGCATGCACCCCTATGTTCATAGCAACACTATTTACAATAGCCAAGACATGGAAACAACCTAAATGCCCATCGACAGATGAATGGATACAGAAGATGTGGTGTATACATACAATGGAATATTACTCAGCCATAAAAAAGAATGAAATAATGCAATTTGCAGCAACATGGAGGGACCTAGAGATTATCATACTAAGCGCAGTAAGTCAGAAAGAGAAAGACAAATATCATATGATACCAGTTATATGTGGAATCTAAAATACAACACAAATGAACATATCTACGAAACAGAAACAGAATCACAGACATAGCAAACAGACGTGTGGTTGCCAGGGGGGAAAGCGGTGAGTGAGGGATGGGTTGGGAGTTTGGGATTAGCAGATGCAAACTATTATATATAGGATGGATTAACAACAAACTCCTATTGTATAACACAGGGAACTATATTCAATATCCTGTGATAAACCATAATGGAAAAGAATATGAAAAAGAATTTATATCTATATATCTGTGTGTGTGTGTATAACTAAATCACTTTGCTGTACATTATAAATCAACTATACTTAAATAAACTAATTTTTTAAAAAAGAGCCTAGGCCCTTGAAGTTGTCATTTAGCCTCAAATGAACCAAACCTGCTCCACACTTGATTTTATACTGAGACAATAAATGTCCTTATTCTTTAAGCTCTTTTTGTTGGATATTCTATTACTTACAGCCAAACCATCTTGATAGACTAGGTTACATCCAATTCTAACTTTAGTATTTTCATGTGAATGTTCTACCTAAACTAACAATTTCTCAACCTTATAGTACAAATTCTGGACCTTTATAGTACCTTGAATTTCATTCTTGAAACTAAAAACAGAATGCCTCCCAAAATACATCCTGATATTTGCTGTCTAAGCATCTTTGATATTGAATCTCTTCTAGTCAAATCCCAAGTACTTAACTTTTAACTTACTGTAGAAAATATATCCCTCAATCTTTTTTCTGAAACCCAACATGAAGTCTTTAAAATGTTACTTGCTTTTCTGTGATTATACTGAACTCATGATATGAAACTAGATATGAACATTGTAATCAGAATATGATAGTTTGGGACTTCCCTGGTGGCACAGCAGTTAAGAATCCGTCTGCCAATGCAGATGACATGGGTTCAATCCCTGGTCCAGGAAGATCCCACATGCCTGGAGCAACTAAGACCATGTGCCACAACTACTGAAACCCATGCACTCTAGGGCCCGCGTGCTGCAACTACTGAGCCCGTGCACCTAGAACCCACGCTCCACAACAAGAGAAGCCACTGCAATGAGAAGCCAGTGCACCACAACAAAGAGTAGCCCCCGCTCGCCGCAACTAGAGAAAGGCCACGCACAGCAACAAAGACCCAATGTAGTCAAAGATAAATTTTAAAAAAAGAATATCATGGCTTGCTATAGAACCTTAGATCTACTTTCATGCCTTGCTAGGTTGATAATCTTGCTCAACACTTAGTTTTACACAGAAAATTAAACTAAACAAAGTTGACCTAAATTTAACAATGCTCTGAAAAGGTATTTTGTGATCTCCTAAAATATCCCAGTGTAGAATCATTAACAAACAGTAAACTTTTGAGTTTAGAATCATTAGCTAAAGTAAAATTAAATAAAATACTTTGTTTCTTTGCTTCAAATGCAAAAATAAGCAGCTCTTGGGTTTTCCCAAGGGAAGAAATTCATTTAAGAAATGCAGAAACAACTTCTAAGTTGTTTTAAACTTAGTGAAAAACCCACAGAATCAGTTTTTCTATCATTAGCATCATATAACACAAACCATTCAGAAAATGAGAATTATTTTGAATACTGCATGGGCCAATGTTGCATAAACTGTATTGAGGCATAAAATAATAGAGATAGGCCATGCTAACTCTGGCTATGTAGAATGATGTCAGTCTAAGTACTGTTTTAGTACTTAGTGTATCTAACAAAAGCATAAGCAATGGGATTTATTGTCTGATCACTCTCCCATATTAGCTAGGCCTAACATATATTAGGTAGCCCTTTTGGAGCTGCTCCCTAAAGTTCTTGGTGTGTCTCTTTCCTCAGTTTTGGCATATGATGACAGTAGGCAAATAACCCGATGCCAGGCCAATACTAAGAAGTTTGACCAACTGTCAAGTTATAGAGCAAATGAATGTGAGAACGCCAAGAAGAATGGCAATGAGAAGCAATGGGTCAAAATGAATGCAGTAGTATGTGTTCTAAACCCATTGCGGAGAAGAGAGATGATCCTGTGACTAGATTTTCATAAGTTCATGGAGTATTCTTGTGTGCATGGGGAAGGACCATTTACAGAGGCCAGAAAAATGGAAAATAATATAAGGCATCTTTTCTGCTTCAATAGGTGAAATCATAATAGAGAAGGCTTAATTGTCAAAGTAGTCCACTTCTCAGAACCATGAGTTATTTCAATAGAAATCATTTAAAATATTACTTTCTTTTCATTTTCACTGCTAATATGAAACTTGTATATATAAAGGGAAACATCACATTCATATACATTGAGGGCCTACTATCATCTTAGTTGCTTATCTTCATTTGCATATATACAGAAAGTTAAAATTATCCCAATCAAAGCCATGTGTCAGGTGATTTCAGGAATATTAGGAAGTATCAAGCAGGATTCCTGCTCTGAGGATCTACTATTCCTACACTGAGGATGAGAGACACATATGCAGCTGGTAAGTAACAATAAACATCAATTTCAAAATTTCTCCTCAAGAGCAGAAGGACAATAAATGCTCACTTCAGAGGAGAGAGAGGGCAAGAGAAAGGGAGGTAACGATGGGTTGGAGAAGATGCAAGAGGCTTGATGTAGGGAATGGAAATGGAGCTGACCCTTTTTATGGGTAGGGCTGAGAGAATTATAGAGGAAGATAAGTATTTGTGGTCGGATGAATAGCATATAGAAATGTAAAGAGGCAGATACAAATATCATGTGTTTAAGGAGCCAGTAGTAGGAATTCTGTTAGTGAGTAGAGGGAGAGAAGTCCAGGAAGATCAGCTGGGGCCAGACTATAAATAATTCTGAAGGCAAGGGGTAGGAGCTTGTTTTTTACCTATAACCAATGGGGAGTCACTGACGTCTTTTGAAAAGAAGAGCAATCCAATCAAAGTCATTAATAGCATGGTTACCTGGCAATGCAAATTAGGAGGATGGAAGTTGGGGTGGTGTGGGCAGTAGACTTAAAACTAAATTTACTAATGTACAACTTACATTAGTAGATTGCTATGATAATCCATGCATACAATGATGAGAACCAACTTACATGTGGATGGCAGTTCTTGGGAACTAGTGTATCATAGGAACTCAGGCTGTAAGTGGGAAGTGACATGGGGCCTACTATAAAGGTTCCTCTGATGTTTCCTGACAGCATCCAGAAAGAATCAGAGTGATTCCAAGTATGATCCTTCAGTAAGTGACAAAATAAGGATATGTTTCAGCATATTTCATCTCAGATACAGGGCAAGAACCAAAAGTTGCAGGAAGAGCTAATCAAAGCAGATATGAGAAAGAATGTACTAAAATAGTGCTGAATGGAAGAAAAAGTTGATATCAAGACCATAAAGCCTTCTTCTGTGGATATTTTTAGGAAAATAGATTGTGTTACATGTATGTACATAAAACCCACACCCCAGCACATTCTTCTTCCAAGAGGGGCAAAATTAAGAGAAATTAACATCTCTAGGTGGTGTCCAGCCTATGATTCCTGGGTACCATATTTGTTTAATTAAAAAGCTATTCAACATACACAGAAGATATTACAAAGGATGTTAATATTAAAATAAAATTGCAGAGCCATTTTAAAATCATTATCAAACATTTAAATTTCCATTAAGGAAAATGGAACAATGAATCTTTAAAGGCTCCTAAATAGGCAGCACTCCACATTGTATATTCTGATACTTATGAACAGGCAATTGTAAGTAATCCAAATTTCAAAAGACAACTGGCCTGGGGAGGTGTATACAAGTGATTAGAATTTCAAAGAGCCCAGAATAAATACCGGCTCTTTGATAGGATAATTTATGCATAAAGTAGCAGGAAGAGGTGTCTGAATTGTTCTTGGAAAGTTCACACAGAGCTATATTAGGAGTTTAAAGTGACCTTTGTTAATTTCTTATGTGTAATGAAACTCTAGGGGAGATGCTTTCTCATATTAATATGTTATTGACCAACGGTATACACAAAGAACATCTAATATTCATAGTGCTTTTTCATAAACTGTAAAGCTATAGTATTTGAAAAAATATAACTTGCCATCTGTGTGCTAAGGTATCATTTAAATTGATGAATATCATCAAAAACAGCCCAAAGAAAACGGAGATGAATTACCCATTCAGAGGGATACTTGTGCTAAATGTCTTTTTGTGAGCACAAACAACTCACAGGAAACTCTAAATCCTTGAATGTATAGAGCTATTTAGTAATCCGTGGCCCTTTGGGGAGGAAAAAAAAAGACTGAAATACCCATTGTATTTTGTAGGCCAGTTGAGGGTTTATACAGGTAATGTTAAAGAGGGCAACATAAACAGTTCAGTGTCTTGGACTAACATTTTTCCACAGGGTAAATATTAAACAATGTAAGAAAAGGGCACCATTGGAAATAAAAAACAACATTTATTTTGAAAGTATATAAGATTTATGGTCTATAACAGTTAGTAGCAATACCCCCAGTCCTGAATTCTTGCATTTAAATTGTTCCTTATGGATATACTAGGAAGAATTTAAATTCCAAAGATCTATTTTGTTCTGGGAAATAAAACTCTCCAATTTTGATACTGCCTATTGCTGAGTCAACAACAACAACAACAAATTCCCAAACTTAAAAGCTGCATGGCTGATAGGGAACATTTTAGGGAGAGTCACAGAATATCTCTATGAAACTTTTGCAGGCCCTCAGCTGGTACATTTGCCAGCACAGTGTGACTGGGTCTCTGGACTCAACAGCATCCCTCTAGGCCTGGATCCTAGCGTCCCTATACATGAGCTGCAGTCTCGCCTCTCTCCCTCCCAGAGCTTGATTCCACAACTACTGCTTACATTTCAGGGCAAGTGAAGTGGCTGGCAGTATGCAATTGAGGACATTTTGGATTCTGAAGCTAAGCCAAAAATCCCTTATTAAAAGTCCTGGTGTGGGCTTCCCTGGTGGCGCAGTGGTTGAGTCTGCCTGCCGATGCAGGGGACGCGGGTTCGTGCCCCGGTCTGGGAGGATCCCACATGTCGCGGAGCGGCTGGACCCGTGAGCCATGGCTGCTGGGCCTGCGTGTCCAGAGCCTGTGCTCCGCAGCGGGAGAGGCCACAACAGTGAGAGGCCCGTGTACCGCAAAAAAAAAAAAAAAAAAAAAAAGTCCTGGTGAGGAACTTCCTCAGATTGTATGGTGTGGAATCCAAACTAATCATATTCTCTTTGCTCAGACCAATAATGTGAGAACAAAGCATTCTCTTAAAACAAATGAAAGATACTTGCTTTTCACAGGGAGCAGGAAGAAGATGGTATAATTCACTCAGGCAAGGATTTATGGGGCCTGAAATTTGAATGATGAAAGGGGAATGGGGATAGATCATTAAGGTGCAGGCCAGGGGAGGGGGAATTTGGGGAAGGAGGGTAGGAAGTCCTATGTACAATGCAAGGTACTTTGGTTGAATGTTTGTCTTGTGTTTTTGTTGATTTCTAATTTCAGAAGTCAGCATATAAAATAGGACTTCGGCTGAGTAGCCTTGGTTCTAATAAGGGGCTGCCGAATGCCTGTATCTCCTGCTTCACTGCTACCTGATATAACACCACTTAGCAAGAATGGAATGCTGTTTTAAAAAAAAAGAAAAGAAAGAAAGAAAGATGGATAGCAAGGGCAGGGTTAACCCACTCATATGGTTCTGAAGAATAATTGAATATGGCCTCCGTCATGAAACCTGAGTTAAAAACGCCTCCTTTGGGGCCTCACTGAAGAGTCTGAGACTAGTCAGACCTTTTACTGGGATTGTTATGCTGAGAGGTTTCTATTCTGGCTTTAAAGAAACAAAACAGACTATCCAGAAAAAATACAGTTTATATGTCCAATAATCAGTGGAACCCAAACACATGCTGGAATAGTATTTTATATTGCCATCTCTGTTTCATGTGAGACTAACATACTTAATAAAGGTGAGAGATAACGAAAGTTTACAGTGTCTGCTTCAGAGAATTTGAATTTCATGGTAGGAATTTAACATTCTAGTCACAATCGCAGTACATGAGCCGGGCCTTGCCATAAGGAAGAAAGGCAAGCTGGCAGGCTGTTGCCCATGTGAAGGTGCTCTAACCAGGCCTTGACACTCTCCAAAGTATTTCTTCCAGGATTATCTGCCGTGGTTGTAGACTTCACTGCCTATTTAGCATCTAATTACAGCCTAGCATAGTGCATGAGAGCATGAAGTTACAATTTAGTCTACTGGGGTTCCAGTGTAAGTTCCCCTATTCACAAATTCTTCTCACTGGGAGCTTCATTTAACCTCTCTGAACCTGTTTCCTCATCTTTAAATTGTCTGTATCACAGAAAACTTCAATATGCCAACTGAAAGGCATATGTCCTAGGAAAACTTTACAAAATGATCAGCACCAAAGCATAACTTAATAAAGTTAATAGCTTTCACAAATAAAGAAACCATTTTTCAGGTAATCTGATAAAAAGATCAAGTCATTTCTAGGGGCAAATAGGCTGCTCACAGTCTTTTCCACAGTGACAATCAAACCACTGGAATAATGTTTATAAAGTACTTCCTCAAGGAAAGAAAGCAACATACAAGAATTTTATACTTGAACAGAAAAATACTGTTCAAGTACAATGGCAAAACAAAGTTTTTCAAACATGAAGGTACTTGGGAAATATAGCATCCATGAACTCTTCTTGAAGAAGTCCCCATAGGATAAGATTCAGCAAACTAACAGATCTTCAGAAAAACTCTAGCAAATGTACTGAGGGTGAGCAGTGAGTTCATTTAGAAATAGTTGTATGAATAACTAAAACAATTGTGAAAATTACGGCTGTTAACATAGACTTCTTTAATAATAAACATACCTTATAACATCTGAAAAAAAAATTTTAATAACAAAAATAAATTAAAAAACCTTTTTTTCATCTTGAGTGGTGAGTGCTGTAATAATAGCACAAGATCATTGGCAGTGGTACTAGGAATAAATACGTTAATGATATTAAACCAGATTATATCAAATCTAGTGCAGAGAAAACACCTAAAGATAATCAATAGTCTTCTTTTTCAAGATGACAACTCCAGAATATTTCTGCTTTATCAATGCCAGCAGTGATGGCAGCCCAGGGGACCTCTCAAAAGCAAATGGTTTGAGAGACCTTCAAGATGGCAGAGGAGCAAGACGCGGAGATCACCTTCCTCCCCACAGATACAGCAGAAATACATCTACACGTGGAACAACTCCTACAGAACACCTACTGAACACTGGCAGAAGACCTCAGACCTCCCAAAAGGCAAGAAACTCCCCACGAACCTGGGTAGGGCAAAAGAAAAAAGAAAAAGCAGAGACAAAAGAATAGGAATGGGACCTGCACCAGTGGGAGGGAGCCGTGAAGGAGGAAAGGTTTCCACACACTAGGAGCCCCTTCACTGGCGGAAACTGCAGGTGGCGGAGGGGGAAAGCTTCGGAGTAGCGGAGGAGAGCACAGCCACAGGGGTGCGGAGGGCAAAGCGGAGAGATTCCCACACAGAGGATCGGTGCCGACCAGCACTCACCAACCTAAGACGCTTGTCTGCTCACCCGCCGGGGGCGGGGGTGGGGGGCTGAGAGCTGAGGCTTGGGCATCAGAGATCAGATCCCAGGGAGAGGACTGGGGTTGGCTGCGTGAAGACAGCCTGAAGGGGGCTAGTGTGCCACAACTAGCTGGGAGAGAGTCAGGGAAAAAGTCTGGACCTGCCGAAGAGGCAAGAGACCATTGTTTCAGGGTGTGCAAGGAGAGGGGATTCAGAGAACGACCTAAGCGAGCTTCAGAGACAGGCGCAAGCCATGGCTATCAGCTCAGACCCCAGAGATGGGCATGAAATGCTAACGCTGTTACTGCTGCCACCAAGAATCCTGTGTGCAAGCACAGTCACTACCCACACCCCTCCAGGAGCCTGCGCAGGACGCCACTGCCAGGGTCCCGAGATCCAGGGACAACTTCCCCGGGAGAACACACGGTGCGCCTAAGGCTGTTGCAATGTCACGCCGGCCTCTGTGGCCGCAGGATTGCCCCGAATTCCAATTATGACTACCATACCCCTACCTCTCCCCGGCCCGAGTGAACAAGAGAGCCCTAATCAGCCGCTGCTTTAACCCCCTCCTGTCTGGGCAGGAAACAGACACCTGAGAACGACCTACACGCAAAGGCGGGACAAAAACCAATGCAGAATCCCAGGAGCTGGGCGAACAAAGAAGAGAAAAGGAAATTTCTCCCAGCAGCCTCAGGAGTAGCAGATTAAATCTCCACAATCAACTGGATGTACTCTGAATCTCTGGAATACCTGAATAGACAACGAATCATCCCAAAATTGAGGCAGTAGACTTCGAGAGCAACTGTAGACTTGGGATTTGCTGTATGCAACTGACCAGGTTCTGATTATTATGTTTATCTTAGCTTAGTTTTTAGTGCTTGTCATCATTGATGGATTTATTTATGGGTTTGGCTGCCGTCTTCTTTTTTTAATTTTTTTTAATTTTAATTTTGATTTTTATTTTACTTTTAATTTTTTTATTTGATGTTTTTAATTTTTTTTTCCTTTTTTTCCTTCCTTTTCTTCTGAACTGTGTAGCTGGCACGGTCTTGGTGCTCCGGCCGGGCATCAGGCCTGTGCCTCTGAGGTGGGAGAGCCGAGTCACGTACACTTGAGCACCAGAGACCTCCCATCCCCACGTAATATCAAACGACCAGAGCTCTCCCAAAGACTTCCATCTCAACACTAAGACCCAGCTCCATGCAATGGACAGTAAGCTCCAGTGCTGGGCACCCCATGCCAAACAACAAGTAAGACAGGAACACAACACCATCCATCAGCAGAGAGGCTACCTAAAGTCATACTATGTTCACAGACACCCCAAAACACACCACCAGACGTGGACCTGCCCACCAGAAAGACAAGATTCAGCCCCACCCACCAGAACACAGGCACAGTCCCCTCCATGAGGGAACCTACACAAGCCACTGAACCAAACTTACCCACTGGGGACAGAAACCAAAAATAATGGGAACTACAAACATGCAGCCTATGAAAAGGAGACCCCAAACACAGTAAGTTAAACAAAATGAGAAGACAGAGAAATATGCAGCAGATGAAGGAGCAAGGTAAAAACCCACCAGATGAAACAAATGAAGAGGAAATAGGCAGTCTAACTGAAGAATGATTCAGAGGAAGGATAGTAAAGATGATCCAAAATCTTGGAAATAGAATGGAGAAAATACAAGAAACATTTAACAAGGACCTAGAAGAACTAAAGATTAAACAAACAATGATGAACAACACAATAAATGAATTTTAAAATTCTCTAGAAGGAATCAATAGCAGAATAACTGAGGCAGAAGAAAAGATAAGTGACCTGGAAGATAAAATAGTGGAAATAACTACCACAGAGCAGAATAAAGAAAAAAGAATGAAAAGAATTGAGGACAGTCTCAGAGACCTCTGGGACATCATTAAACACACCAACATTAGAATTATAGGGGTCCCAGAAGAAGAAGAGAGAAAGAACAGTCTGAGAAAATATTTGAAGAGATTATAGTTGAAAATTTCCCTAACATAAGAAAGGAAGTAGTCAGTCAAGTCCAGGAAGTGCAGAGAGTCCCATACAGGATAAATCTAAAGAGAAAAACACCAAGAAACATATTAATCAAACTATCAAAAATTAAAAAAAGAAAAAACATAAAAAGCAACAAGGGAAAAGCAAAAAATAACATACAAGGGAATTCCCACAAGGTTAACAGCTGATCTTTCAGCAGAAACTCTGAAAGCAAGAAGGGAGTGGCAGGACATATTTAAGTAATGAAAGGGAAAAACCTACAACTAAGATTACCCTACCCAGCAAGGATCTCATTTAGATTCGATGGAGAAATTAAAACCTTTACAGACAAGCAAAATCTAAGGGAATTCAGCAACATCAAACCAGCTTTACAACAAATGCTAAAGGAACTTCTCTAGGCAGGAAACACAAGAGAAGGAAAAGACCTACAAAAACAAAACCAAAACAATAAGGAAAATGGTAATAGGAACACACATATCGATAATTACCTTAAATATAAATGGATTAAATGCTCAAACCAAAAGACATAGACTTGCTGAATGAACACAAAAAGAAGACTCATATAGGTGTTGACTACAAGAGACCCACTTCAGACCTAGGGACACATACAGACTGAAAGTGAGAGGATGGAAAAAGATATTCCATGCAAATGGAAAGCAAAGGAAAGTTGGAGTAGCAATTCTCATATCAGACAAAATAAACTTTGAAATAAAGACTATTACAAGAGACAAAGAAGGACACTACATAATGATCAAGGGATTGATCCAAGAAGAAGATATAACAACTGTAAATATTTATGCACCCAACATAGGAGCACCTCAATACATAAGGCAAATGCTAATAGTCATAAAAGGGGTAATCGAGAGTAACACAATCATAATATGGGACTTTAATAACACCCCACTTTCACCAAGGGACAGATCATCCTAAATGAAAATAAATAAGGAAACACAAGCATTAAATGACACATTAGACATGTTGGACTTAATTGCTATTTATAGGACATTCCATCCAAAAACAACAGAATACACTTTCTTCTCAAGTGCTCTTGGAACATTCTCCAGGATAGATCATATCTTGGGCCACAAATCAAACCTTGGTAAAATTCAGAAAATTGACATCGTACCAAGTATATTTTCTAAAAACAATGCTCTGAGATTAGATATCAATTATAGGAAGAAAACTGTAAAAATACAAACACATGGAGGCTAAACAATATGCTACTAAATAACCAAGAGATCACGGAAGAAATCAAAGAGGAAATCAAAAAATACTTAGAAACAAATGACAATGAAAACATGATGACCCCATACCTACGGGATGCAGCAAAAGCAGTTCTAAAATGGAAGTTCATAGCACTGCAATCCTACCTCTAGAAACAAGAAAAATCTCAAAGAAACAACCTAACCTTACATCTAAAGCAATTAGTGAAAAAAGAACAAAAAATCCCCAAAGGTAGCAGAAGGAAAGAAATCATAAAGTTCAGATCAGAAATAAATGAAAAAGAAATGAAGAAAACAATAGCAAAGATCAATAAAACTAAAAGCTGGTTCTTGGAGAAGATAAACAAAATTGATAAACCATTAGCCAGACTCATCAAGAAAAAAAGGGAGAAGACTCAAGTCAACAGAATTAGAAATTAAAAAGAAGTAACAGCTGACACCGCAGAAATACAAGGGATCATGAGAGACTACTACAAGCAACTCTATGCCAATAAAATGGACAACCTGGAAGAAATGGACAAATTCTTAGAAAAGAATTTCCAGAGACTGAATCAGGAAGAAATAGAAAATACAAACAGACCAATCACAAGCACTGAAATTGACACTGTGATTGAAATCTTCCAATAAACAAAAGCCCAGGACCAGATGGCTTCACAGGTGAATTCTATCCAACATTTAGAGAAGAGCTAACACCTATCCTTCTCAAACTCTTCCAAAATATAGCAGAGGAAGTAATACTGCCAAACTCATTCTACAAGGCCACCATCACCCTGATACCAAAACCAGACAAAGATGTCACAAAAAAAGAAAACTGCAGGCCAGTATTACTAATGAACATAGAAGCAAAAATCCTCAACAAAATACTAGCAAACAGAATCCAACAGCACATTAAAAGGATCATAACCATGATCAAGTGGGGTTTATCCCAGGAATGCAAGGATTCTTCAAGGTATGCAAATGTGATACACCATATTAACAAACAGAACGATAAAAACCATATGATCATCTCAAAAGATGCAGAAAAAGCTTTTGAAAAAAAATCAACACCCATTTATGATTAAAAACTCTCCAGAAAGTAGGCATAGAGGGAAGCTACCTCAACATAATAAAGGCCATATATGACAAACCCACAGCCAACATCATTTTCAATGGTGAAAAACTGAAACCATTTCCTCTAAGAGCAGGAACAAGACAAGGTTGCCCATTCTCACCACTATTTTTCAACACAGTTTTGAAAGTTTTAGCCATGGCAATCAGAGAAGAAAAAGAAATAAAAGGAATCCAAATTGGAAAAGAAGAAGTGAAACTGTCCCTGTTTGCAAATGACATGATCTTATACCTAGAGAATCCTAAAGATGCTATCAGAAAACTACTAGAGCTAATCAATGAATTTGGTAAAGCTGCAAGATACAAGATTAATGCACAGAAATCTCTTGCTTCCTATACACTAATGATGAAAAATCTCAAAGAGAACTTAAAGAAACACTCTAATTTTCCACTGCAACAAAAAGAATAAAATACCTAGGAATAAAACTACCTAAGGAGAAAAAAGAACTCTATGAGAAAACTATAAGATACCAATGAAAGAAATTAAAAATGATACAAACAGATGGGGAGATATATCATGTTCTTGGATTAGAAGAATCAGCATAGCGAAAATGACTATACTACCCAAAGCAATGTACAGATTCAATGCAATCCCTATCAAACAGCCAATGGCATTTTGCACAGAACTAGAACAAAAAAATTTACAATTAGTATGGAAACACAAAAGACCGTGAAGAGCCAAAGCAATCTTGAGAAAGAAAAACGGAGCTGGAGGAATCAGGCTCCCTGACTTCAGACTAAACTACAAAGCTACAGTAATCAAGACAGTATGGTACTGGCACAAAAATAGAAATATAGATCAATGGAACAGGATGGTAAGGCGAGAGATAAACCCACACACATATGGTCAACTTATCTTTGATAAAGGAGGCAAGAATATACAATGGAGAAAAGACAGCTTCTTCAATAAGTGGTGCTGGGAAATCTGGATAGCTACATGTAAAACAATGAAATTAGAACACTTCTTAACACCATACACAAAAATAAACTCAGAATGGATTAAAAACCTAAATGTAAGGCCAGACACTATCAAACTCTTAGAGGAAAACATAGGCAGAACACTCTATGACATAAATCACAGCAAGATCCTTTTGACCCGCCTCCTAGAGAAATGGAAATAAAAACAGAAATAAACAAATGGGACCTAATGAAACTTAAATGCTTTTGCACAGCAAAGGAAACCATAAACAAGACAATAAGACAACCCTCAAAGTGGGAGAAAATATTTGCAAACGAAGCAAATGACAAAGAATTAATCTCCAAAATAGACAAGCAGCTTACACAGTTCAATATCAAAAAAAGGAACAACCCAATCAAAAAATGAGCAGAAGACCTAAACAGACACTTCTCCAAAGAAGATATACAGATTGCCAACAAACACATGAAAGGATGATTAACATTACTAATCATTAGAGAAATGCAAATCAAAACCACAGTGAGCTATCACCTCACACCAGTCAGAATGGCCATCATAAAAATATCTACAAATAAGTGCTGGAGAGGGCGTGGAGAAAAGGGAACCCTTTTGCACTGTTAATGGGAACGTAAACTGATACCTCACTACAGAGAACAGTATGGAGGTTCCTTAAATAACTAAAAATAGAACTACCATATGACCCAGCAATCCCACTACTGGGCATATAGCCTGAGAAAACCATTAATTCAAAAAGAGACGTGTACTACAATGTTCATTGTAGCACTATTTACAATAGCCAAGACATGGAAGCAACCTAAGTGTCCATCAACAGATGAATGGATAAAGAAGATGTGGCACATGTATACATGGAATATTGCTCAGCCATAAAAAGAAATGTAATTGAGTTATTTGTAGTGAGGTGGATGGACCTAGAATCTGTCATACAGAGTGAAGTAAGTCAGAAAGAGAAAATCAAATACCGTATGCTAACACATATATATGGAATCTAAAAATATATATATATATATATATATGGTTCTGAAGAACCTAGGGGCAGGACAGGAATAAAGAAGCAGACGTAGAGAATGGGCTTGAGGACACGGGGAGGGGGAAGGGTAAGCTGGGACGACGTGAGAGAGCAGCATTGACATATATATACCACCAAATGTAAAACAGATAACTAGGGGGAAGCAGCCGCATAGCACAGGGAGATCAGCTCCGTGCTTTGTTACCACCTAGAGGGGTGGGATAGGGAGGGTGGGAGGTAGACGCAAGAGGGAGGGGATATGGGGATATATGTATAGGTATAGTCTATTCACTTTGTTATACAGCATAAACTAACACAACATTGTAAAGCAATTATACTGCAATAAATATGTTGAAAAAGAAAATAAGCAAATAGTTTACACACAAGGTACAAGCTACAGACCAACCACATGAGTTTTCCAACACATTCTTTAAGGTGTTGTCAAAAAAAAAATGAGATCACAAAAGGAATCAGTGTAAGGTGGCCAGGTTTAGGAAATTAAAATATAGAATGCTCAGTATATGTGAATTTCAGGTAAACAAAAATAATTTTACAATAAGTATGTTCCAAAAATTGCACGGCACACACATACTAAAATATATATGTTTGTTGTTTATCTGAAATTCAAATTTAACTGGGCATCCTGTATTTTTTCTGGTAACACTAAACTAGTCTAATTCCTTTTAGATCCAGCCAAAACACAAATTCACCTGTTGTTCTAAAACCACTTTCTGTTATAAACATAACTAATATTTATTGAGTACTTACTATGTGACAGGCACTGTGCTAAGTGCATTCCTCGCAGTGTTGCATTTAATGTCCACAATTCTATGAAACTGGTACACAAATTCACCTGCTGTTCTAAAACCACTTTCTGTTATAACCATACCTATCATTTATGGAGTACTTACTATGTGACAGGCACTGTGCTAAGTGCATTCCTCACAGTGTTGCATTTAATGTCCACAATTCTATGAAACTGGTATTATTATTATTATTATTATTATCCCCTTTTTATAGCAGAAGACACTGAAACTGAAAGAATATAAGGGATTACCTTTTTCTAAGCCACAGTGCTAGTAAGTGGCAGATCTGGGATCAGAATGTAAGTCTCTTTGATTTCAAAACTAATGCTTTTAACAATTATGATATGTTACTTCCTCTCGCAGCAGGAATCATTAATTCCATCCATCAAAAAACTGAAATGTTCAGTATGTGTGAATCACTCTTAGTCACTTAATCCCATCATCTTTGATTTCCCCATCTGCAAAGAAAGGATTAAATGAAATAGCATATATGTAAAGTGCAAAGATGATATCCCTGTTTGAGGAGAAAGTGAAATTTAGCTGGTCTTTGAAGAGCTAGAAGGACATTCAGAAGCTGTTATTGGGCAGGAAATCATATTGTAAAGAGCTAAATAAGAGGAGAGCTTAGGCAGCCAATGAAAGTGTTCTAGAACCAGTTGCCCTATGACTAGTAGATTATGCCTGTGGGGCTATTATTTAAAGGTAAGGGCAGTTAAACTCTGAAGTTTATTGAAGCGCTATTTATAGGACACTTAAGCAGCACGAAATCCAGAGCCCACAATCAAATTCATGCTATTCTTGCTCATGGAGCAGTTTTTGCAAAAAGTGGCATTCCAAAAGCTTTTCCACCTCTGATCTTTCATGATTAGAGACTGCATTCATCTAAGCAATCATACATCTAAAGACTTTAAACATTAAATATTCTCTGGGACTTCCCTGGTGATCCAGTGGGTAAGACTCCACACTCCCAGTGCAGGGGGCCCAGGTTCAATCCCTGGTTGGGGAATTCGATCCTGCATGCATGGTGCAACTAAGAGTCTGCATGTCACAGCTAAGATCGGGTACAACAATCAATCAATCAATAAATGAATGAATAAATGAGTGAATGAATGAACGAATGAATGAATGAACAAAAGAATGAGTAAGTAAATGAATGATGAATGGATGAATAAGTGAATGAGTAAATGAATGAATGTATGAATGGATTAATGAATGAATAAACAAATGAATGAATGTGTAAATGAATGAATGAATGACTCAGTAAATTAATGAATGAATGAATAAATGAATGGATGGACGAATGAATAAATAAATGAATGGATGGATGAATGAATGACTAAATGAATAAATGAGTAAATGAATGAATGAATGAACAAATGAATAAATGAATGATGAATGAATGAACAAATGAAAGAGTAAATAAATGAATGGGTGAATGAAAGATTGAGTGAATGAATGAACAAACGAATGAATGAATGAATGAATGAACAAATGAAAGAGTGAATGAATAAATGAATGGATGGACAAATGAATGAATAAATGAATGTATGGATGAATAAATAATGAATGAATAAACGAAGGAATGAGTGAATGAGTGAACAAAAGAATGAATAAATGAATGAGTAAATGAGTGGATGGATGAATGAATGAATAAATGAAATATTGTCTAGTAGTGGTGAACTTTTTTGAGTTAGCATGTCTTCTGTTTTGGTTTTCATACCATCCCCCACCTGCCTAATCTCCTGGAATGGGCTTTGAATGCCTCTCATGTTTTTTCTAGTGCTTGCTGTGGAGTCTCTCTGGCCTGCAACAAAGTAATAACTAACTTTTCCTTAGAACAATCTAGCGACTAGAGACTATGCCAGGAGCTTTACCTACATCATTTCTGATTCTCACAACAATTCTGCAAAATGGGTATGATTACCCCTATTTTATAGAAGGAAATGTAGACTCAAAGAAGTTGTACCTTAACCAGAGTCAAGCAACTGGATCCTGGGTTCTCCTGTTCCTGTAATAAGGGCCCCAGCTTTCTCAGGGTGCCCCTGCTTGTTCTTGGCCTTGGCACTTGCCAGTCATGTCCCCTTGATCACTGCAGTAAAAATCTCACCTTTCCCAACAAGATATTCTCTACCTCCCTGCTTGCTCAGGGCTGATATCCCTCATAGCAGCTCTTTATCTAGATGATTTTCCACCAGAGTCACACACAACCCAGGATGAGGGACATTTAACTGCCTGTATGAGTACTGGTCATCGGTGGCTCTTCCTCCTGTGGCTACTTCCTGTGCTTACTGGGCTGCCCTGTCCACTCAAGTTTTCCACCTCCAGACTCACTGTCATGCGTATGTTAAGTAATATGAAATTTAATATGGAAAGCCGGTGCAGGAAGTGGTATAAATTTATTGAACTGTAGCCGTGTTAAAGCTGTGGAGAATTACTTTTTAATTTTTAATTTAGAGTAACCGAAAAGCACAAAGGGCTCCCAAGAAAGGCATGACCCTCAGAGGCCTCTGAGAGAGAGACAGACCCACCAGTAAACACTGAGGACACCATCCTCCACCCCCACTAACTTGTGATGACTGACAGAGCAACCTGCTAGAAGCTGAAAGCGCCCTCACCAGGATGACTTCGCTTGAGTCAGATGCCTCCCTACTTCCATGTGGGCTGATTTTGTTGGGAAAGCATCTCATGCCTTTTCACATCATTTAACCTAGAGTGGGTGCTCAAACTGTATTTATTTGCCAGGTGAGTCTTCAGGAATTTTAATCTCAGTGCTTCTCCGGGTTCCCAAAGGCCAAGCTTTCTAATTTGATGTCACTTTATGCCCACTCTCCAAGCTCTGACCCTCGCCAAATTATTGGACACTTTTCCATGAGAGCTGCACAGTACATCAAACGTCATAGTAACTATTGGCAAAATTGACCAATGGAAATAAATATCAAAGCACAGAACACAGCATCTATTTTTTCTTGGAAATCAAGAATTTTTTTCAGATGCCATGAAAAAAAAATCAAGTATCCATTTTCTTTATACTGAGGTACAATTACACTTGTAATTTAGCAAATTAATGTTTAAACTGACACGAGAAAAGATATGTCAGCTGCACATGGACCTCATTGTTCTATAAAAGCTCTGTGCTCGCCTTACTGCTCGATGAATACACAATTTTTAAATTGTTGAGGACAGATGAGGTCTCAGAGACGTATTAAGTTGGTTCAGAACGTGTCAAATCTTAATGTGTATAAATTCAACTCTATCATATTTCAGAGAAACTCTTTCTGTGCATATCAAAGGAAAGGAGAATTGCAAACAGTGATATTTAATAATTTCAAAAAATCAAAAAGTATATTTATATTGATGTAAAAAAATCCTCTCAAAGAATCCACATGGTCAAAATATTTATCCCATAAATGTAGAATGTGTAAAATATAAGTCAAAAACTATGGGCAGATAATGAATACATGGAATAAATGCCCTGCTTTTTCATCACTTTATTCCAGTTTCTCTA
This sequence comes from Mesoplodon densirostris, assembly GCF_025265405.1. NCBI lineage: Eukaryota > Metazoa > Chordata > Mammalia > Artiodactyla > Ziphiidae > Mesoplodon > Mesoplodon densirostris. The sequence continues at coordinate 8,842,877 of NC_082681.1, forward strand.
AAGCCTCTGCAGAGATACATTTCTGTCCATCTATGCTACTTCTGAATAAAGAAACTGTGCACACAGTGGCCTCATCCTAGTTTATGTAGCCCCACATCATATGTCATAACCATCTTCAAGTCACAAAATGTTATTAGGAGCTTTTCCAATTTTCACAGGGAAAGCCTGAGCCAGAATAAAAGAATTTGAGGATATAGTCAAAGAGCAAGTTCCTCTTCAAATCTAGATGAGAAACAGAAATTTCTGCAACAAAACCAAATGCTCCACTTTGGACTCTGGAAGGAGCACAGTCTGGTGAGCATGTGGCGGCTACCCTGCCCAGCTTTTTTCCTTGCTATATTATTTTCCCTTTCTCTTGGTACCTCTTGCTCCTATTTCTCACAGTGGCCTTAGGTGAGGGGAGCAGGGTGGCTGAAAGAAGTGCATGGTGGCATGGTAACTGTCCACTGTGAATTTGGATATAGGCTGCATCTCCGGAAAATGATACACTCATTAAATTTCAGGCAACCTATATTATGGGAAAACTCAAAAATATGTGACCTCCCTCATGCACAAAGGGATTAAGTTACTTTAGTCTCTGTCTCTGTCTGTCTCTGTCTCTGTCTCTGTCTCTCTCACACACACACACACACACACACACACAAACATGAGCCCCCTTCCTCCACGGCAGGACCATATGTTAGAACATGGAATGGAGCTAGGACTCACATGGGGTAAAGCAGGTAACTCTGAGACATGCCCTGTGGGTCAGCAGATGCCTTCCTTCTTGCACGTGTGCACGCACACATAACCTAGCAGCTAGGCAGAACAAGGCCAGAGTAGCAGCAGATACATGAAAGAGATCCGTGGCAGTAGCAGTGGCAGGAGCATGGAGGGTACCCAGTCAGCACCCCAGGGAGCAAGATGAGAAGAGGGCTTACTATTTTTAAAAGATTATTAAAATATTAACTTTTTCAAATATATTTCTCCATTATGAATTCATATTTAAGGCCATCCATATCATGCATAACAAAACATTAGAATGTATCTGTACTCACATACTGCCAGAGGTTGGAGATTTTCATTTGCCCTCTTTATTACCGACACATCAGAGCAGTCCTTTTCCTTGGGTTGTTTTTGACTGCAGTTGACACTGATTCAGCAGTCAAGAGATCCTTTTGGTTGCAAAAGACAGATCAGCTCAAACTCTATTAATCCTTTAAAGGGGTTTTACTGGTTTATGAAACCAGGTACGACTGACAGGGTTTGGCAAGAATTGATGGCTGAGCACGTTAGGAAGTTTTGCAGAGTTGTTCTTTGAGTCGTGCATTTGGGGGCATAAGGGAAAGTACATCTACCAGGGTAACCTGACATTCTGGTTCATAACGTAGCTGCCAGGACATTGCTGATCACTGTGTATGACTTTTATTTTGTGCATTCTATATTCATCACCACATACGCCCCTCTTCCCCATCAAAATGAAAATTACATGGAATTATAAGAAATAATGAATATGTAAAATATTCACACATGAAAACCATTTCATTTGGGATTTGTGGTAGCAGCAGTAAACTAGTGCGGCTGCCATCATATGCTTTGTGAAATTATTGTAATTTCTCTCTGAAATTTCAGCTGTGTTGGACCAATTTGTTGCACTCCGGTTTAATATAATGCTGTGTTTCTCACTCGGTGTAGATATTTTAAACCACAGATTGCAATCCCTCTTACGCACATACACACACACCTTTTAAAACACGTATTCATTGCAGGTCCCTTCTCTGAACTGATCAGAAGCCTGATGTTTACAACCTTGTTATTGGTTTATCTGGTCAGCAACCCATCCCAAGCACACAATTAGGACAACCCAGGCACTCTCCAGGTACTCCTAGCAGTGGCCTCTAAATCCAAGGGCACCCCAAATCTCACTCCATATCCAAATACAAGCTCCCCCGAACATGGTGTCAAGATGTAAAGTCGGAAAAAGTGGCCATCCCACTATAAGATGATTCTGCTACAAGCTCACTCTAGGGGGCAAGAAGATGACTTCATCCCATTTACTAAGGCTACTTGTCACCCTTGTGTGAGAGAATGCTGCAGAAAAAAATAGGTACAGAGGGAGAGTTGACACATATGTGGGTAAAAGTCAATGGCTCTCTGACTTAACAAACAACCAGAAAAACTTCTCCAGAGGAGTTATCAAGGCCAACCCTCCACCAGTCAGCCTTGAGTGGGAACCAATTTCGCTTTGATCCCGTTGAAGAGTAGGCCACCATTCCTTTGATCATCTCTGCTCTGGCCTGATTAAAATGCCATGAGCCATTTTTGTTGTGCGCATAACTAGTCCCAGGATAGAGGAACAGCCAATGCAATCTGAAGTGGCTCCATGAAGAACTAAGCCATGTCCACATGGAATCAACCCTCTGCTCTTACCTATGCTCTCCCCCCCGCGCAGTATTAGCTACTAGCAACAGAACCAATGAACAGAAATCTTTTCCAACAACATACTTTCAAATAAATGCCTTTTCTACATCTCTGGGCTACAAAATACTTTTTAGTGGGTATTATTACTTTGCCAACCCAACCCCTTACAGTGATGAGACTCATGCACTTGACCACTGAGCATTCATGTTATACCCTCTCACCAGTCCCGTTCTTAGAACCAGCAGCCACTCGTCCTGCCCCAGCCCACCAGGTGGAATTCCAAACTCTGAAATAATGATTGATTACTGTTTTGGGGTTTACTCAGGCAGAGTCCTCACAGCCGCAGCCCCTCAGAGAGGAATGTACACCTCAGAGCTGGACCTACCCACACTATTGACCTTCTGGCCTTCCCAAAGCTCCCAACATCCCCTTCTACCTCACATTCCTGCATTCCCATAACCCAACAAAAACGCATTTAAAGGTAATTCCAGAAAGCTTTGATAGTTGATTTTTGTATCATTAGTTTTATTCTTTAAATATAAAGTTATAGTTAGTTTTTAGTTAGTCATACTTATAACTAACAGATATAGATAGTTATGGTTATAGTTACTACCTTTTTACAGTTACTACTTATGATCTATTATTATTATAGTTATAGTTATTAACTAATTGTGGTTACAAGTTGCAGCTACTAACTAGTAGTGGTTACTGGTTTCTGACTGGTAACTCACTATGGTTACTAGGTATTGTTACTAACTAGTCATGGTTACCAATTTTGGGTGATAACTAGTTGCAATTACCAGGTAGAGCTACAAGTTAGTTTTGGTTACAAAGTTTGGACTACTGTGTAGTCTCAGTTAACAAATTATGGCTTGCTAGCTAGTTTTGGTTACCAGGTTAGTTGCAGTTACAAGTTTTGTGGATGCTAACTAGTTGTGCTTTCTAGGCTGGGCTACTAACTAGTCTCAGTTACCACTTTGATGGCAAACTAGTTATGATCACTAGGTTGGGCTTGTAAGTAGTTGTTTGTAGCTGCTAACTAGCTGTATTTACTAGGTATCATCATTGACTAGTTTCAATTACCAGTTTGACTGCTAACTAGGCCTGGTTTCTGGCTGTTGCCACTAACTAGTTATGGTTACTAAGTTGCACTACCAAATAGAAATTACCAGTTTGTGACTACTAATTAGTTATGGTTGCTGGTTTGTGGGTGTTAACCAATTGTGGCTTCTAACCTGTAATTTCTGATTTGTAGCTTCTAACTAGTTGAAGTTGCTAGGTGCTGCTTCTAATTCTGTTTACTAGGTGTTATTTTAATTAATTGTGCTTATTGATGTGACTACTAACTAGTTGTGGTTGATAGTTATGGTTAATTGGAACTGTAGTTAATTATGATTATGGTGGTACTTTGTTGTACTTATGGTTAGTTTTAGTTGGTTATGAGTATATTTATACAGAGTTATAGGATTAGTGGTAAGTACTTGTAGATATAATTATAGTTATATAATTATAGTCATTATAAAGTGTTAAAGTTTGAGTTATTTGTAGTTATTTGACCTAGAATATAATCTATTCACAGAGGTAACTTCAGGTTTTCTAAAGCTTTGATGGAACACCTGAAGTTACCTCTGTGAATTGATTATATTCCAAGTCAAATAACTACAAATAACTGAGCAACATACTTTTCCTGTTTAATTCCAGTACATTCATTTGACTCATTACAGGGAACCTAAGGTGTAATGTCCTTCAAGAGGACATGCATGTACATTTCTCAGGGATTCCTTGTGCTCCTGCATCTTATTTGTTATGCTGAAACTCCAGGAAGTTCATAACAAGTGAAAGGCCAACTACCTGTGCAATCTATTCCTAGAAAATCTTCCCGCCCAGAATCCACAGCTCCTGTCTAATCCCAAGGAAAATTTAAACCAAATGATACTGATTCCAGTCCCTCTGAACCAATCCTGCTTGAGTCCCTGGACCATTAAAGATGATTCCACGACCCTGAAATTCAGAGGTGTCTTTAGCCCAACATGGAGAACAAGACAGGCATGTAGGAAGGCAGACCACATCTTGTACCACCCTTGCAAAGTCCTGCTCTTTTACCAAGTCCAAATTAAAGTCTTACCTCCTCTAAGATCTTCCCACATAGATGCTTAAGGTCAGGATCCATCTTTCCTCCCCCAAGACTGTGTGTGTAGGTTTAGTGTAGCACTGAACGCGTTCTAGCTTGTATAAGCCTTAAGATCAATATCTCTGTTTGCTTTGTTCAGTAGATTATGAGCTCCTGGAGGATACAGCCACATGCCTTATTCATTTCTCCATGCACTAGAGCAAGGGAGTGGTTCTTAAAGTGCTGGGGCTTGTCAAACTTGTGAAGTCAATCACCATTAACATTGCTTAATAGTAGAATATCAAAGTTTGAGATGGTTTATTTTACTTTGATATACATATATACATGGGTATATACCTATACATATATATTGATTCTAGGTTATACCAAAAAATATAGCCCTGGGTTATATTCTGATAGGCATTCATTCATTCATTCAACAAGTATTTATCAAGCACCTACTGTGAACTAGGTGCTAATCCAGACATATGGAATACATCAGTGAACAAAATAGACAAAAATCCTTGCCCTCATCTGACTTATCTTCTAGCGGCATGAGACAGACAATCAACTACAGAGATAGATAATAAATAATTATACAGTAAGTTAGATGGTGATAAGTGCTATGGAATAGAGAAAACGTGGAGTAGGGAATTGGATGCACCTTGGACTGAGGGACAGGTTGCAATTTTTAAAAGAGTGGCTAGTGTAGGCTTCAAAAAGGTGGTAATTGACCTGAAAGGCACAAGGCAGGCAGTGATGTGGATGTATATGTATAGGGGGAAAGCATTCCAGGACGAAGGAACAGCTGGTGCAAAGGCCCTAGTTAGGGAATGAACCTGACCTGATTAGGGGACAGCAAGGAAACCAGCATGGCTGAAGCAGAGCAGAATAACTAAACCCTGCTCCCCCTCCTCCATGCACCCAATACGCCCTGCGTCCCAACACACTGCTGCCCTCCCTCGCTCCTCCTCACCCTTAAAAACTTGGCCGAGCTATCATCTGTCACTCCCCACACACAGGACTTAGACAACTAGCTTCCCCTTCTTCAGGCAGTATCTACCTCAGCTCCCCAGAGGTCACCCACCTCCCTAGCCCCACTCATGTCCCAGGACTCTGCCTAGTTCAAGTCCTTTGTTCCAATGTATGGATAAAATTATCCTCCTGTGCAGAATCAGCCAGTACTGCTCCTTGGTCACCTGACTGGCTATGGCACAGGCAGGAAGACCTCAACCTGGCCCTGGGAAGGAGGCTGGGGAGGTGTTCTTGGTTCCTGGAGGTTCGAGGGAGAAGAAGGAACCACATCAGGAACTCTGGAATGCAGCCTTTAGTGGGGTCACAAAGGCTGACAAGAGCGACTCCAGTCCCTGTCACCAGGCATCTGCCACCTGCGCCTGTCCCCTCTATCAGGCACAATAGCCCACTTGACCTGCCTGAGAGTAAGGATCAGGGAACTCAAGGGACTTTCCCAAGCTCACACCACTTATGAGTCTGGGAGTTTGGATTTGCATGGGACTCCTAGGTGCATGCCCTTAACCCCTGTGCTGTGCTCACCAAAGCCCCAAGTCACCTGTGGGTAAAATGAGGCAATGAGACTAGACATATCATAGGGTCCCATCCACCTCTAAAGTGTCATGATTCTGGTCAAAAGACAAAGTCTACGGGAATGGCTGTTCTGCCATTCTTTTCTAGCTTGCTTCTTCATGGCTCAGATTACTCGTAGGTGATATATTTTTATTAGGTGGGAAGAGTGACCTCTCTTGGCATATGAGACTTTCAGCATGCCAGCAGAAATGCAGACAGACATCACGTATATTACTCCATCCAGGGGGTTGGGATGTGATATTGAGCCTGACCTACTTGTGATCCTCATTTGGATTAATTAGCTTTTCAATGCTCTTCATATCTACACATTGGCTCTCAAACCACTGACAACAGGGGTAGGCAGGCAAGCAAGGGAGGCTGGGTTGGTGTATATTTAAACTCATAACTGGAAAAAGCTCACTGTACTTGGCCTTCTTGTACTGGAACAAGCACAGAATAGCATGTAAGGTGAGCACATTTCAATAGCAAATGGGCACCACATATTTTTTGAGGGTTCCCTGCTTTGGGGGAGAAGTCAATATTCAATTTCAATCTAAGTTTTTGAAAAATGTGAAGCTGACATTTTTTCTGTAACAGGTAAGAAGGTTTGGGGTCTAGTATACGAAGTGTGACTGTATAATAATGAGACTGGAACTTTAGTGATTCAATTTATCAAGCATCTACTGGATGAAAGATTTTCAGCCAGTCAAAAAAGAGGCTGCAGAGATTAATCAGCCTTATTCTCTGACCTGAAGGGACACAGAACAAAAACCTATGTAACTTGGGGATCAAAATTTCTTCAACATTGTCAAAAGAGGGAGAATAAGGAAAGCACCCCAATAATGCTGGGGACTTACCCCAAGGGAAGAGAGAGTTGGGGTATCTGGATTCCATTTTGGAATAGTGGTTCACAGTGGACCTAAACCAGATAGATCACCAAGGTGTTTTCCAAGAGAACTTATTTACATTCATTCACAGAAGGGATTAAAAAGTTGAATGAGGGCCTCCCTGGTGGCGCAGTGGTTGAGAGTCCACCTGCCAATGCAGGGGATACGGGTTCGTGCCCCGGTCTGGGAGGATCCCATATGCCGCGGAGCGGCTGGGCCCGTGAGCCATGGCCGCTGAGCCTGCACGTCCGGAGCCTGCGCGTCCGGAGCCTGTGCTCCGCAACGGGAGAGGCCACAACAGTGAGAGGCCCGCATACCGAAAAAAAAAAAAAAAAAAAAAAAGTTGAATGAGCCAGGGAATCTCTCAGAGACAGTGAGACCTTCGGTTATTTAAAGGTTCAAGGTCAGCTGACATAGCTAATATACCCTGGCAGAAGGCCATCTTTCCCTTTGGGAATATAGGGCACAGCTGCAAGAATTACACAAAAAGGCACTGATTTAGAAGGACCTGAAAACTGTGCGGGCCACCTAGGAGCAGTGTATGCCACCCAGGCCATAGGAAGGGAAGGGCAGTCACAAAGCTGCTTGGGTGCCTAGAGTCAAGTGCCATTGTGATTGCCTTCAAGGTTGGTGCAGCCTTCAAACACTCGGATTCCTGTCATCAAAAATCAATATGGCTAGTGCCACGAGATGAGAGCCACAAGTATTTTGAGCAATGGTGACCCCATCATTGAGCCTCCCAAAGTCAAAAGCCTCATAAAAAACCACATTTTTATGAAAACCACCATTTTGTAATAACTCATGGTTTGATGTTTTCTATTAAACAAAGCATGCATTCATCTTTAATCTCATGTAATCTGTATAACAACCCCATGACATAATGTAGACTGGACAGAAAATATGAGTTATAGATTAAGGAATTGGCACTCGAAGAGGCTGATTGATTTGCTCAAAAGTATGAAGAGTAACAAATAGTGGAGCCAGAATTCAGTTCACTTCAACAAACACAGCCTGTCCTATGGGCTTACTGTGTGACAGGCACAGTGATAAGAGGTGGGGAATTAGACAGAAGAATAAAATACAACAGGGTCCTGAGGACCTCAGCTACTGATAGGGAAGCAGACATAAAAACTTCCAATGCTAAGGCAGTGTCCTAAGTGCTCAGACATATGAAAACTCTCTGGAAGCACAAAGAGGGGGCACCCAATCCACACGGTGAAGGGTATCAGGGAAAGCTTCCTGGAGGAGATGATACCCAAACTGAGTCTTACAAAGTGAGTAGAAGCTAGCCAAGTGAAAATGGGAAGCTTACAGGACTACATGAGGAATTACAATTAAGTATTGCTATGTCAATATAGGAGGGGAGTACATTGCTACACACCACACAGTTGGGGTAAACGCAGCTGAGGAGCTGGGAAGGAGCTGAAACAAATGTCCCAGAATGATCCTGGGCATAAGTATATTTTTAATTCCTCCAAGTGATTCGAATGTGTAGGCAGGGCTGAGGATTCCTAGTATGGGCCCTCCCTAGGCCATGATTTTCATGCTTAGTGTGCAAAGAAATCACCTGGGTAGCTTGTTAAACATGTAAATTGCATAAATACCTCCCACAGGTAGTCTGCTTCAACAGGCCTGGGGTCGAGCTGTGGAATATACATTCCTAACATGTATCAGATCACTCTGATGTGGGTGGTAGCCCAAGTATGCTGCAGGTGACCCTCATCCACTTCAACATATCCAGCCTAAATATACAATGATGATTTCCAAATCTAGATTTCCAGTCACGTCTCCTTTCTAGAGGTCAAGAGTCATGTAGTCAACCTTCTACTAAAGAGTTTCTCTTGGATGCCCCACAGGCACCTCAAATTCCACACGTCCAACAGTGAAATTATTACCTCTCCTCAGCCAACCTACTACTTGCCAGTGTCCCACATTGTTCAAGGTCAAGACTGACCTTGAGCAAGTACTGAATATCCTACAATGACTTCCATTATACTCAAGTTAAAATATAAACCCTTTAAGATGGCCTAGCTGGCCCAGAATGATCTGGTCCCTCAGCACATGGCCACTCTCATCTATGCCATTCTCTCTCTTTCAAGGTTTCTGCTCTCAGCGTAATGGACTCCTTTCAGTTCCTTCCAAGTACCCTGTTCGCCCTCCTCCTGGCCTGTAACATGCTTTTGCTTCTGGCACCATGTTTTTCTGATTCATTCCCATCCATTTGTAATTTCACTTCCTCTGGGGCGTCTTCCTAGGTTCTCTCCTATTAATATATATTCCTCTGCATAAAGGTCCTAACAATTGTTATCATTTGCCTAGTGACTGTACAGTACTCCTGGCTAAACTGGTAACTCCATTAGGCTGGAGTCCATGCTTGTCTGGTTCAGTACAGCATCCTCAGTACCTAACACAATGTCTGGCCCACAGAAAGCAATTGCTAAGTATTTTGAGCAAAGAAGGGACAAAAGAAATGACCTAGGACAGGCACTTGTGCTAAGGAAAAATACAAAATTCAGATAGAGATTGATATAAACAGATGTTCGTCACAGCGGTGTGTAGCGTAATTTAAAATAGGAATAAAAAATCCAAAATGCTCACTAATAGGAATATGAGTGGATAAATTACAGTGTACCTATGTAAAATGATCTTAGGTATGCATTGAAAAGATGGTTGATTTTCTAAATATTCTGCAATTAAATATCCGTTTCTCTTGCACCAAAATTACTTAGGAAAAAAATAGCCCTGGAGATGTTATTGTTTTAGAAACCACAGGAGGAGGAGAAGAGAATGCACTTTCACCTAGAATCCTCTCTCAGTCAAGGTTTCATCAGGGAAATAGAAGCCACTTGAGTGTGAAGCCCACCCCCTCACACATCCCCACCCCAGACATAGGAAGATATACAAGAATGAAAGGTGCTGGGATACAAAGATCAAGGAAGTCACCACAGGTATAATCTAACTGGTAACAGCAAAGTAGTTGTTCTTAAGTGCTTTCCAGGAAGCCCCTCGAGATACAAGTGATTCTCAAGAAATCCCCCACTAAGTGGCTTCAAACCTCAGGTCTATCTACCACATCTGCCTGCAACTGCCTCCTGGAAGTAACGCTATTTATCTTCCGCATTCCAAATTGTGCACGAGACACCCTCTTGGTGAAGGACTTTAACCCTGAACCTGTAACCGACCAGGACCCTACGGGGCCTTCCTGGGGCAGACATTTCCCCCATATCTTCTACCCAGAGAGGAGCAGGAATACTCGGTAGGTGAACACCCAGTATTCATGCATATTTCCTGAGCTTTTCAGATGCTAAAACCCACCATCAAATGGAAGAAATTAACTACTTGGTGATCAGGAGCACTTAGCTCCTAACCTTCTGGCGCCTAAGGATTGATAACCGCACTGTTACCTCACCATCAACCAGTTAGAGAATTGTGCACCAGCTGATCACATACCCTGCGACCCTGCCCCCCACAGCTTAAAAATGCTGTGCTAAAACCCGTTGGCGAGTTCACGGGGTTTTGGGGGCATGAGACACCCGTCTCCTTGCATGGCCCTGCAATAAATATTTCTTTGCTCCAAACTCAGACGTTTCGGTATTGTTTGGCCTCACTGTGTGTGGGGCACACAAATTTGCCTTCACTAGCAAACCCAATGGGGAAGAGAAGCTGGAGTTGGAGCTGGAGTTGTTGTTGGCTTCTGGTTAGAAATGCAAATGAGTGGCAGTACAGTTTGATGACAACACACAATTCAGCCCAACACCCAATAGGATACAACTCTAATGTAAGCATCTTGTTGAAGGCATTGTGGATGGGAGGAAAGAATATCAGACTGAGAATATGAAGAGCCAGATTGGGGTCCTAACATCACAGTTTACCTGCTCTGTGACCTTGGGCAATTTTCTGGGTTTTATTTTAGTTTTCTTATGTGTACCAAGACGAAAATGATAATATCTTCACAATGTCAAGTAAGATTTGGTATTTGCAAAGTTTTATTAGTGGTAAAGCATTATATGCTAGCTATGCTTATTAACTGAAATTCAACAATGTCTCTCATCCTCTGATAGGAGCCATCAAAAGAATAATCTGACATAATAACAATAATGCAATAGGGATTTAACTAGCAACATTTCAAAGCTACTGTTACAAGAAGCTGTACTTATGGTAAATAACCTTCTCTCCATTAAATATAGGTTGATCACTGTGGCAAACACCGGTACCAAAAGGCTGAGTGTGGACTAGGAACTGGTTGAAAAGCAATTTGTAGATCAATAAATGCTTACGCCTACTGAGAAGATGGTAAAACCTACAGCTCCACGAAATTGGAATTGTTAAATCCCAAATTGTGAATAAAGATTCTTGAAAATATATTTTTTAAATTAATTAATTAATTTTGGGCTGTGTTGGGTCTTGTTGCTGCACATGGGCTTTCTCTAGTTGCTGTGAGCGGGGACTACTCTTTGTTACAGTGTGCGGGCTTCTCATTACCGTGGCTTCTCTTGTTGTGGAACACGGGCTATAGGCGTGTGGGCTCAGTAGTTGTGGCTCACAGGCTCTAGAGCACAGGCTCAGTAGTTGTGGTGCACGGGCTTAGTTGCTCTGTGGCATGTGGGATCTTCCTGAACCAGGGCTCGAACCCACGTCCCCTGCATTGGCAGGCGGATTCCTAACCACTGCACCACCAGGGAAGCCCTTGAAAATGTATTTTTATGGTTTGTAGTTCACTGAATTCATAAAGAAAACTCTAGTTTTCAAACATACTACTTGACCACTTTTCATACCATCGCAGCAGAAGGGAGCATCCCAGATGCATATTTTCGAAGAATTAAAAAGATTATCACAAAGCATCATCCTACCAATCTTGCAAATGAAATGTTTGAAGGGAACATTACCTTACCTTGTTCGCCAGGATGGAATTTCTTCTGGACTCTGCTGTGTACCTTCCACTCTCTCCTCTTCAGAAATAGAACAGCCAGTAGTCCTCCCTCCAAGAAATGGCGAGCTAAGTCATGACTATGCAACAAAGTCGTTTTTACTCCATTGGAATCACTGTTTAAAATTTCATCTTGAGCTTTTACACTTCCTTACTGGCCTCAATCATAGTAGGTAGATTGAAAAGATAAGGCAAAACATTTAAAGTTATCCACATTTAGCAAAGCAATGCCCTTCCTCTCCTCTGCCTTCCCAAGACTAAGACTACCAAACGTTAATTGCTCCTAGGCATTCCAGAACAGGTCTCATGATTACTTGGCAGTGATTGGGGGCTTAGAACAGGGCTTCTCAAATGTTAAAGTGCATAGAAATCACCTGGGTATCTTGTTAAACTGCAGATAGTTACTGGGCTGGGGCTGAGATTCTGCATTGCTAATAAGCTCCGAGATAATGGAGATACTGATAGCCAGGACTAAACTTCAGGTAACAAGATACCACAGGTGTGTTTCCCAAATTGGCCTTTTGATAACAGTCACCTGGAGAAATTGTTAAAATGCGTAATTCCATCCTCCGGGCAGAAATGACTCCCAATCCCAGTGTTACCTGAAAAGTGGGTTTGCCTCTAGGTGGGTGTCAAGCCAAAAGGCACAACCAAGCCAAAGCAGGGAAGAAGGAAGGATTTACTACTTACCGCAAGTAAGGAGAACAGCAGGGATCTTTCCAAAGCAGTGTCTCCCCAAACAGCAAAGTTGCAGACGTTTTAAACTAAGGGTCCATACATATTCATGAAGGGGCTTGGGCAGTAGACAAGAGTCCAATGCAGATTGAAGTCCTGAGGGTCAAGTCTTCATTATCTTCCACTGTGTGCGACTTTCTTCTGATTGGTTGGTGGTGAGGTAACAGGGCAGTGCTCTAGGAATCTTGTGCTCAGCCTGAAGTTACCATCCTCCACCTGAGAGGGGGCCTTAGTTCCTGCAGAAGAGCTCAAAGCTATGGTTATGCATATTCTTGAGCAGACAGCAGGCCCCCTTTTTTTTTTTTTTTTGCGGTACGCGGGCCTCTCACTGTTGCAGCCTCTCCCATTGTGGAGCACAGGCTCCAGACGTGCAGGCTCAGCGGCCATGGCTCACGGGCCCAGCCGCTCCACGGCATGCGGGATCCTCCCGGACTGGGGAATGAACCCGTGTCCCCTGCATCGGCAGGCGGACTCTCAACCACTGCGCCACCAGGGAAGGCCCAGGCCCCTGTTTTAATGGCTGCACTATTGTTTCTTGACTTCTCCCCATTTGTTTCTGTATCCCCTCCCTTCCCTGATTAGCAACTGTTGAAATCTGACCTTTGGAACTCAGGGAAGGTCTAGGAGGCTGAATGAAGCCTTTTCCCTACAAACAAGAAACATGGGACATGAAAAGAATCTGTACACCCGAGGGCTGCACAGGGTCCTGCTCAGTTTCATGAGGGATAGGCAGAGGCACTAAATTACACACTTGGCTCATGGAAGAAGTAGGATTTGAACCAGGGGCATTTATTCCTGAGCTACTCTTCCACAACTTCCAGCCCTAAGAGGAGGCAACTTCATAGATGAAATAATTGACTGCACGACTGTGGGTATATCCGCCACATCGAAAAGCTCCAGTAACTCAGCTACTACCCTGAATTCCAAATACCAAAAGGATATTCCCAAGTGGAATCCTGTTTTCTCATTACCTCTCAGCCTTGCACTTGAGACTCACTACACAGAAGAACAATCCACCTGGCACTCAGCTTGGTTCTGCCCCTGAAAATTCCCTCAGAGGAGCCTTATTTCCATAATCCACATCAGGCCCCCAGAGCCCAGCAGGACCAGTCCCCCAGGCTCTGCTTTTGCTGGGGACCTCAGTGTTCTCCTGTGTTCAGTAACAGGTCAGGCAAGTGACCAGTTTCTAAGGGCCTCTTCTAGGCACTGTAGAAAATGCACTGTTTCAGTGCATCTACTTCTCTGATGGCTAAGCCACCTGCCTCTTTCCAGTTGATGAGCAGGACCACCTTCCTCATCTCTTCATTTGTGTCCTTCCAGTAGGTCAGCAGGAAAGAAAAAACAGACAAATGAAACAAAATTCATGCAAAACAACTTTTCTAAGGGCTAGAAGTTACTACTTTAAAGAGACACTAAACAAGGCACTTTTAGTCTACCCCAACACCAACTTAGAATTTAAGTTCTGGGACTTCCCTGGTGGCACAGTGGTTAAGAATCTGCCTGCCAATGCAGGGACATGGGTTCGAGCCCTGGTCCAGGAAGATCCCACATGCTGCAGAGCAACTAAGCCCATGAGCCACAACTACTGAGCCTGCGCTCTAGAGCCTGTGAGCCACAACTACTGAAGCCTGGACGCCTAGAGTCGTGCTTCACAACAAAGAGAAGGTACCACAATGAGAAGCCCGTGCACCACAACAAAGAGTAGCCCCTGCTCGCCGCAACTAAAGAAAGCCCATGAGCAGCAATGAAGACCCAATGCAGCCAAAACTAAAATAAGTAAAAATAAATAAATCTATTAAAAAATTATAAAAGAAATAAAGAACTTAAGTTCTACTTTATTGTGATGATTATTCTTCAAATTCCAGAAAGATTAGCAGGATAAGAGGGGCCTTGTTCCAAATAGGGCTGCTGCTGGAACCCAGACAATGAACCTCCTGTTGGCCCACTGCTAAAAATAGTTTTGATGTGGACTATCCTTTTCCTAGATAACCTGCATTCCTTTTTATTCCCCAGAAGAATGTATTTGAAAGTAAAATGTATTCTTCCTGCTGCCTTAAGTTCTAGTGACTCTCCCAATACAGATTTATGTCATATGGAGGTTTTGATTTAAACCAATTTTCTATGGTAGCCTTAGGCAAATCACTTAACCACTAATGGGTACGCCATCACAGACTTGAAATGATGCCTATTTAAAGACTCAGTGAACTGTGAGTGGAAGTATTTCAGAAGCAAGTGTGAAATTTCAAATGAACTTACCATAGTTATTAGCTGCACATTTAAATATATTTTGTGTTTAGCCTTCTGACTCTAAGTGGGTAGAGGGGTGGAAGTGAAGAGATCACAGGACCAGTAGGTTAGTGAGGTCACCTCTCAATTAGTAAATCAAAACCCGTGGAACTGAGACCAAGGAGTCTATGTTCATGGGGGGCAGTGCCCTGGAGTCCACGATGGCCCAGGAACACGGTACGCGGGCCTCTCACTGTTGTGGCCTCTCCTGTTGCGGAGCACAGGCTCCGGACGCGCAGGCTCAGTGGCCACGGCTCACGGGCCCAGCCCCTCCACAGCATGTGGGATCTTCCCGGACCGGGACACGAACCCGCGTCTCCTGCATCGGCAGGCGGACTCTTAACCGCTGCGCCACTAGGGAAGCCCAGTATAATCTTTTTTTAATTGAAGTACAGTTGATTTACAATGTTGTGTTAGTTTAAGGTGTACAGCAAAGTGTTTCACTATTTTTGCTGATTATAATCCATTATAGATTATTACAAGATAACTGTTATAATTCCCCACAGTATACAGGAGGTTCTTGTTGTTTTTCTATTTTATATATAGTAGTTTGTGTCTGTTAATCCCATGCCCCTAATTTGTCCCTCTCCCTTCCCTCTCCCCTTTTGTATAATCTTTAATAATTGTGTTGTTATAATCAAGATTTTTGTATTATTTGAATTAAAAGTGAGAAATAAAATACTGCCTGCCATATTAGTAAACAAAGGATGTCAGGGTCATAAGCGATTGCAGCCACCACTGATGGTGAGCTGGTGAGCCCTTAACGAACTCAGGAAGGAAACAAATACCTGCCATCAGCAGCCATCAAACTGCAGCCACTCCCTATGGTGAGCCCTGAGGAAACGCAGGATGTGAAAACACAGGATACTAGCCCCAGAGAGCTGAGGTGCATATCAAAGGAATGATTTCAGTGAGCCCAGGCTCCTGCATCTTCCCATACATAGAAAAGCGCTAAATTCCTTTACTTGAGATGTCTAGTTTTCTTTCATTAACAGTAATCTTTTGTTCCTACTACCTGCCCTCTGTTGCAAAAACTCCTATATATCCTGCTCCCCCTCGCCTCCTCAGAGCAGTTTTCTCAGGGTTACTTGAAATACTGCCTCCGGCTTGAAGTCCTCAATACGTCTGCTGAATAAAACATAACTCTCAAATTTTAGGGTGTGAATAATTTTTTTAGTTGACAAAAGTAATGTTGGAAAGGATTAAAAATATAATTTTACTCAAAGTATGCAAGATTTTAGTATATTTTTATAACAATGTAAATTCTTTTTAAAATAAAAAATAAAGATTTGTTAGCATACTTAAAGTGATTTTTTAAATATTCAAAATAATCTATTAAATAATAATTATATATAATTAATAATAATCTATTAAATTTAAGAATACAAATTATGATTAACAAATGTAAAATGTTTAAATCAAAATTAGGTAAATAAAGCTTATACTTTTGGGGAAACATTTTTAGCTTATTAATTTTCAAATTGAAATCGTTATTACATAGTTTTATAAAAATAAAACTATTCACAACTCTAGTGTTCAATATCCTTATCCTTGTTCATGTAAAAAATTATCATACTTTATATATATATATATTAGCATGTAAAGAATTGATATTATACTGTATTATGTAAGCTCTATACGTATATAAAGGTAAAAGTATGGAAGCATGAATCATTTAATATTGAATGATGTACTTCAGTTGTTATGTACCTATTAATTTGTATTTCTAGAACCATAAACATAAGAAAGTGAAAGAAAGATAATCATAACAACTCTGGAAAACAATATTATGGAAGAATTCATTGCATTCATGCTATCAAAGAAGACACAAGAATTCACCTGTCTTTTCTGTTACCTAAGCACTTCTTCCACTAAAATGCTCCCTATACTCTGAAGCAGTGTCCCTTGTCCCTCTCGGATGTCAGCAGTGGCACAACTGCATTTGCACAGTTCCCTTTTGTTTGGGGGACACAGGACAAGAGATATGGGGCTTGATCAGTGTTAATCATGACAGTGGAAATTTAGTGCTATGGGTGACACTGTGCCAGCACTGAAGAATCTGAAACTTCCCTGGAGGTCCACTGGCTAAGACTCCACACTCTCAATGCAGGGAGCCCAGGTTCGATCCCTGGTCAGGGAAGTAGATCCCACATGCCACAACTAAGAGTTTGCATGCGCAACTAAAGATCCCACACGTGGCAACAAAGAGCCCACGTGTCACCAACAAATTAATTAATTAATTAATGTTTTTTAAAAAAGACTCTGAGTGACACAGGTACTCAGGTTTTTTGTTTTTAATAAATTAATTGCTGGGTGTATGCGATTCTACTATCCAGGACCCTCTAAATCATGGAATTCAGTCAAGGAGGCTCTCTTCTCCAAGTCTCAGAGCATAACCATGGTAAGCTACTATGGGTTAAGTGTTCTGTGTACAATGTCACATTTATTTCTTACAAAAACCCTAACATATATTAACTGATGCTCTATAATTGTTATAGAGCTATTCTTATTATTTTATTCTTATTATAATTATTATTCCTTACAGAAAAAACTAGCTCCTTACACAAACTGTCACCTCAAGGATGCATTGGCAGTGTGAAGGAGTCCCTGGCAATATATAGAAAAGGAAAGTGTTAGCAGGGATGGAAATGCCAAAAAAGAAAAGGAAAGTGTTAATGGGTCCTGTACTCATTTCCTATTGCTGTGGTAACAAACTACCCCAAATTTAGCAGCTTCGATGAAACAAATTTATTATTTTACATTTCCTTTGGTATAAGTCTGACAAATGTATCACTGGACTAAAATCAAGGTGTCAGCAGGGCTGTGTTCCTTCTAGAGGTTCTAGGGGGCAATCCATTCCCTTGCCTTCTTCAGCTGCTAGAGGCAGCCCACATTCCTTGGCTCAGGGCTCCTCCCTTCCTCCATTATCAAAGACAACAGTAGAGTCAAGTGCTTCTTATCTGGCATCATTCTGACTTCTTCCCCTCTCTTCTACTTTAAAGACCCTTGTCATTACATTGGGCCCACGTGGATAATCTAACATAATCTCCCCATCTCAAGAGGCTTAATCACATCTGCAAAGTTCCTTTAGCCATATAAAGGTAACATAGTCACAGGTTCCAGAGATTAAGACATGGGCAATCATTGTCGTACTTCGCATAGAGCCTCTTACATTGGACTTCAGCACACCTACTATTCCAGTAACTGACTTCTAACCACATTCCTCCCCTAATTTTCCACTTCATAGGAGTCTGTCCTTCTTTCCTTCCTTCCTTTCTTCCCATTAATGGAAAACTTACAGTGGGCCAGATATTATTCTAGGCACAGGAGATACAGCTGTGGACAAAACAGATGTGACCTCTTCCAATATGGAATTTACTGTCTAGTTGGGGAGACAGATATCAATCAAGAATCACACAAATTATGGGACTTCCCTGGTGGTCCAGTGGTTAAGACTCCACGCTTCCACAGCAGGGGGCACGGGTTTGATCCCTGGTCAGGGAACTAAGATCCTGCATGCCGCATGGCAAGTCCAAACAAAAAGATAAAAGAAAAGAATCACACAACTTAATGTAAAATGCCAATATTGTCATTAGAGTCGTGCCCAGGCAGGGGGTTGAGAGACTGGAGGAAGGGGCATGCTTTGGAGACCACTGACTGGGAGGATTAGAATAACAGCAGGTGCCCTGGACACTTGGATAAGACATATTTTCCATGTGATTTTCAGTCAATAGACATGTTCATTTCATTTAGCTAACAATTGCCTTTTCCATTTCAGCTTTGTAGCTTTTATAAATGCTGTCAGTACATACAGGAAATAAAAGCAGGTTTCATGTGATTAGATAGTCACAAAAATGCTTTGGCTTGAATACCCTGGGAGTGTCATCTCTACTGATGAATACTTCTGTAGCACTCTGAGATAGAACCGTACAGACATGGGCCAAAGGTGACAGCATTTGTAAAGTACTTAAACACATGGTTCTTGCTTCCATGTTCAATGACATAAGCTTTTGGCTGAGGGAAGCATGGGTGAGAGCAAGGGAGGCATGATCCTAGGGAAAGTTAAGACACCTGATTTGGTATCTGTGCTTGTTTTTCTATTACCACTGGTTTCTGTGCTGGTTTTTGCCCTTACTTGAAGCCTTGGGAAAGAGGAGAGTGATGAACAAAGGGACTCAAATAGTTAATGACCTTCAGGGCCACAGGAGGACTATGATAAAGCTTATTTTAACTACAGCTATGTCATATGATCTCGGCTTTCCTAGGTTTCAAGAATAAGTGGGAGAAATAAAAATACTTGAGATGCAACACAACTGAGAATTGTCTAATAGAAGACAAAGCAAAACAGTCAACAAACAAAAAACAAATATTGGTCCAAACTAGCCTGGCATTCATTTGATATGTTTACCAAAGAGCTCTAAGATTATTTTGGCTTCAAGCAACCTATTTCTTTTCCTCTTTTATTGTTACCATTTAAAAAATATTGTCAGATATATTTGGATAAGAAATAATGTTTTTCACCATTCTCTTATTAAATGCAGAAGCTTAGGGATGGGGAAGGACTATTCTACATACTTTAGTGGCTTAAGAATTCACAGGGCAGTTCAGCACCTATGCTTCCCTCTCATCTTCATTATTTATTTAAAACCACACATCTAAGAAATCAGTTTTCTGTTGACTTTCATTTATTTTCCCCAGTACAGAGATGATTAGTTAAGGCAACAAAATTCATATCTGGAAATTCGTGCTGTAAACACTTTGCTAAGCAACATCTGTCAAATTAAGATTGTTGATTTGGCCTTGAGTGTCCTTTAAAATGAGGTTTCTCTATCTGGGGTGCATTACTTCTGGAGGCCAGGTTTGGTAAATAATTTATGGTGTCCAGAACACCCTTGATGAATTTAACTATTTCATCTTTTTTTTTATACAGCAGGTTCTCATTAGTTATCCATTTTATACATATTAGTGTATATATGTCAATCCCAATCTCCCAATTCATCACACCACCACCCCCCTCCCGCCCCACCACTTTCCCACCTTGGTGTCCATACGTTTGTTCTCTACATCTGTGTCTCTATTTCTAACTATTTCATCTTTATGAAGAGACCATTTTCAGGTCTAGGGACTTACTTATTAATTATGTTACTGCAGAAAAGATGTGCCAAAATGTCAAAGCGTCATCCGTAGGGACTGCACGTACCAAGCAACTTATTATTGGTATGGACCCAACTACTGCCTGATATATATTCTGTAAAACAAAGTCAAACAAATTTCAGGTATATAAGAGAACAAATTTCCTCACCAAATGGAATGGCCTCCTGAGTTAAAGCAAAGCACAAAGTCCTCGGGGTCTGCTAAGAAACCTCTGGTGTGGAGGAATAGTTTAAGAGGGTCAAGCAATATCAGTTTGCTCCAATGAGAGCTCCTATTCCTAAGGTCTGCTTACATGGATGTCCACTGCTACCAACGCACCTGTCTCCCCTCAGGTATTGGTTGCCCTTTGAAGACGCTAACTTTGGTATGGATAAAGCCAAGAGGCCTCCGCAGAACTGATACAGGCTGGGTTATTCAAAAGAAACTTCACTAAAAATAAGGAAATACCTAGAGGGAAATGAATAAAGGAAAACACAGAGCATTGAAGGGAAGGAAAAATAATTTTATCTCTACCCCTCTAGGTTCTTGGCTGAGACCTCCCTATAATAATAAAAAAGATTAATAGGAGAAAAACAAATTTAATTACATATGTATGGGAGATCCACAAAGATATGAGACTCAAAGGCAACTAGTCACTTAAGGTTGATATGCCATCCTGAGCTAAGGAAGGGATAGAGGTCCAGGGCTTTAAAGGGAAGGAAAACAATTCACAGGAAGATGGAGAAGAGGAAATGTTTGGTAAACAAATGTTTGCCCTGCCATGCAGGTAAATGTCTCAGATGAACAAGTTATCTTTGATAATAGCTGTCTTCCTGGTGTTAGGGGAACCACTGATCAAACCCCCCCCCACCCTGACCAGGCACGATAGTAACCATTTACATGAGTTATCTTACAACAGGAGATCCTGGTAAGGAACATGGAACTAACCAGCTACCACCAACCGGAAGAATTTGGGAAAGGTTAAAAAAAGAGAGGAGACTCCAGTCCCTATGTCCTACCAACCTCCCAGAATCCTTCTCACCAGAATCCATCTTGGTTGAGTGATGCAGGCACCACCAGGAAGGACCTTGAGTCAGAGTGATTGGCCAGAGACAACCTGGAAACTAACCCCATCACCATAAAACCCAAGCCTGCAAGCCACGTGGCAGAGCAGTCCTCCTGGGTTCCCTTATCCTGCTGCTCTCCACCCGGGCGCCCCTTCCCAACAAACTCTCTTGCTTTGTCAGCACGTGTGTCTCCTTAGACAATTCATTTCCGAATGTTAGACACTCTCGGGCCCTTCCTGCAACACTGGTACAGGCCCCCTTTCTAAATTCTTTTAGAGAGTTAAGGGGAAGGTAAAAAGCTCTTCCTGAGTCTGCTGGGTCTCCATTGCCTTCACCTCCACGTGCCAAAGTGGCATATTTTGGGGTGGTATAGTCTTTTCCCCTTCAGCATAAAACAGTGATGCTTACAAAGTACAGGTCTCCGATACAAAAGGAACCTGAACAAGGAGTCGGACACAGAGCAAGCACTCAAAATATTCATTTAAAAATATATATACTCACATATATACGTGCACTGTTATTTACTGTGTATTAAGAGTGAAGGAATCAAATCCTACAAAGAATTCAAATTAACCTAAAGAAAAGTAGGCTGGGATTGGAATGAATAGAAAGGCCCAAGGGCCTGGGAAATTTCTTGGCCCTTCCTTTGAGCCCTAACCAGGAAGGTGGCTTTATCTCCTTCCAGTAGATAGAATTGCTTTGAATGGCCTGATATTTGCATGATGAGTTGGCTTTGTTCCTTTTGTGGGCTGTAAAATTGCTTCAGAATACCTCTGCCTAGATTTCTCCGTTTCTCACCTCTGGGTTTTTATGGCTCTCTGAGAAAGGCTCAGCCCCTCTGATATGGACAATTTAGGCACTTTAGGATCTTCAAATATTCTAACCAGAACTTGACACCTCAAAGTCTGTGAGAGTCCAAAATGGGAATGGGTGGGGTGGGGACTGTAAAACACAGGGTGCGAGAAAGAAGATATTTCCCTGAAAGGGGCAAAGAGCAAAACTCTCAGCTCCCACTGTTCATTCTGGAGAAAGACTACAGAGCTCTCTCCAGAGGGTCTTCTGGGTTCAAAAAGTTAATAAAATCTCCCAAACAAGATGAGCCTTTGTCCTGTCTCAGTTACTCCAGGACTCTAAGGAGTCATGATTTATTTATGTACGTGTATATGTGTGTCTTTGCAAAGAAGGCCCACCCAAGAGGGAGACAATGGGAAGCAGAGTTAGAACTAGCAGCAGGGCCCACTACTAGTACAGCAACATGAGCCCAAGTGCAACTGAGCTATAGATAGATCAAGGGCCAGATCAACAGATAGATTTCATATATAAATTCACCATGTAATATTCATATAACAGATTTCAGCAATTTAATACCTCAATCCTTAACACTTAATGAAGGATCTGATCTTCTAAGATCCTAATGCATAATCATATTCATACCAATAAATATGAAATACTGAATTTCAGAGTTAAATATTCAACTGTCATTTAGTGTGTGAAGAAAGCTTTTATAAAAGGGTGAGATATGTCAAAAATTTGCAGTGAGGTTTTTCTTTTTTCTTTCTTTTTTTGGGAGTATAACAGTTGCAGATAAAGCTATTTTCAAATAATAAGGATTTTAAAACACAAAGGCTCAACTGTATTATTTCATGAGGAATCCTGAGCAATAGAAATATTTTTGGAAATGAGAACGGCAGGAAGGATCAAGGACATCTGTGATTACAATTGCTTCATATTGCTTAGAGGGGGTCAAATGATTAAAATATCTGTTTGAGGAAAAGAAAATGCCATGATGTCTGTCTAAACAAAAAAGTAACAAATAATGGTTTGTTGCTTGCTGAGAGTACAAGTGCCTCAAGCTGAAATTCCATAGTTAATGCTTTCTTTGGAGGGTTTTGTGTTCTAAAGGGGACAGAAACCAGGGAGCAATTCTCCCCAAAAGGAGGAGGAGTAACCTGGGCATCCACCCAAGGAAGAGGTCCCCGTTCTAAGATTCAACACTACTCAGCTCTGTAATCTTAGGGAAATTCCCTAACCTCTCTGAACATCGGTTTTTCCATTTGTAAAGTAAGGGTATAATATTCTCACCTCCAAGAGCTGTCATAAGGGCCAACTGAAAGAATGGCTGCAAAATGCTTTATAAATCCTAAAGTTCCACACCAACAAAACTTATTAACAACTTCATTCACTGAATGAAAGCTGAATAGAGGAGAGCTGCGCATATAATAATTATACAGTTATCATTTGCTAATCCCTTACTCTTTGCCACACCCAGAATCCTCTGAGCACGTTTTCCCCAGGACAAGGACAAAGAGATGGAAATGATGAGAGAATATGAGGGATAGGAGATGAGAAAGCAAATATTCAATTTGTAGGTAATTGGCTATCCTGAAGAAGAAACCAAAATAAATGGAGCTGAAATAATAATCAAATGTATAATAGAAGAAAATCTTCCTGAGCTATAAAGACTCTGCTGATTGAAAAGGTCCACTGTATTTCAGTTAAAGTTAATGAAAATAGAACAACATCTAGGCTTATCCTGGTGATATTTTTGAATTACGAGGACAAAGAAAAAAGTATGATACATACAGCTCAACAGAAAAACCAGGTAACTTACAAAGGAACAAAACCCAGCCGGGTCTCAGACTTCTGCTCTACAATCTTGAGCACTGGAAGAAAGTGAAGCAATGTCTACAGAGTTCTGAGGCAAAAAGGTTGTGACCTAAGTTTTCTTTACCAAGTCAAGGTATCATTCATGGATAAAAGTTACATTCCACCATGAAGAAGTAACAGCCATGAACTTTTATGCTCTGAACAACAGAACCAGCAAAATGTTAAAAATACAGATGATCTAACAGTCTACCTGGAATATATACCAGAAACAATTGAAGGGTAATAAAATGAAATCAAATAAGAATTTTTAGAATTTTCTTAGGTTAGGGCACAAGGCAATAATCATTTAGAATATAAAATGGGAAGATGACTAATTAGAGAATTATATTCATAATAGAAACAAAAGAACTAAAATATCTAGAAATGCCCCTAAGAAGATTTATTGGACCTAAATGAAGAAAACTAAAAAGAGATATGAAAGATTTTTTATAAAATACTAAAACTGCAGATCAATTGACATTTTTAATTATCTCTTGGATAAGGATATTAAATGTTATAAATAAATCTATTCTCTAAAATTAGTTCATAGTTTTAAAGCAGTTCAAATCAAAATATAGGAAAAAATGAATTACAATTATACTCTAATATTCATCTGGAAAAGTGAACAGTTGATATCTGTAAGAGTTAAGAACTTTTTTTTATTAGTTTCTGCTTTATAACAAAGTGAATCAGTCATACATATACATCTGTTCCCACATCCCTTCCCTCATGCATCTCCCTCCCTCCCACCCTCCCCATCCCACCCCTCCAGGCTGTCACAAAGCACCGAGCTGATCTCCCTGTGCTATGCGGCTGCTTCCCACTATCTATCTACCTTACGTTTGGTACTGTATATATGTCCATGCCTCTCTTTCGCTTTGTCACAGCTTACCCTTCCCCCTCCCCATATCCTCAAGTCCATTCTCAAGTAGGTCTGTGTCTTTATTCCCGTTTTACCCCTAGGTTCTTCATGACATTTTTTTTTTAATTCCTTATATATGTGTTAGCATACGGTATTTGTCTTTCTCTTTCTGACTTACTTCACTCTGTATGACAGACTCTAGGTCTATCCACCTCATTACAAATAGCTCAGTTTCATTTCTTTTTATGGCTGAGTAATATTCCATTGTATATACGTGCCACATCTTCTTTATCCATTCATCCGATGATGGACAGTTAGGTTGTTTCCAGCTCCGGGCTATTGTGAATAGAGCTGCAATGAACATTTTGGTACATGTCTCTTTTTGAATTATGGTTTTCTCAGGGTATATGCCTAGTAGTGGGATTGCTGGATCATATGGTAGTTCTATTTTTAGTTTTTTAAGGAACCTCCATACTGTTCTCCATAGTGGCTGTACCAATTCACATTCCCACCAGCAGTGCAAGAGTGTTCCCTCTTCTCCACACCCTCTCCAGCATTTATTGTTTCTAGATTTCTTGATGATGGCCATTCTGACTGGTGTGGGATGATATCTCATTGTAGTTTTGATTTGCAAAAAGGTATTACAGGAAGATTTGTTCAATGAGATATTAAAATGAACTATAAGTCACAGACATTAAAAGAGTTAAATGAACTTATTTACAAAACAGAAACAGACTCACAGATTTAGAGAATGAACTTACGGTTACCAGGGAGGAAGCTGGAGGAGGGATAGATTGGGAGTTTGGGATTGACACATACACACTACTATAGTTAAAATAGATAACCAACAAGGACCTACCATACAGCACAGGGAACTCTGCTCAATATTCTGTAATAACCTAAATGGGAAAAGAATTTGAAAAAGAATAGATACATGTATATATATAACTAAATCACTTCGCTATACACCTGAAACTGACACAACATTGTTAATCAATTAAACTCCAATATAAAATTAAATTTAAAAAAAAGTTTGATACTGACACAAGAATCAACAAATAGATCATTTGAACACACTAGATTGTCCTGAAACACACTTTATTATAAAAAGAAACTCAACACATTAAAAATCAATTCCTACAAACCAATGGAGAAACATATTCCTTTAAAATGTTAAGAAAAGAAGATAACTACTTGGAAACCACTTAAGTAAATCCCCACCTCAAATCAAATGCCAAGGTAAATTTCAGATGGATTAAATAAAGAGCTAAATGTAAAAAGACAGAAGCCATGAAAACTCTGAAGAAAATGTAGATGAATATTTAACTTATCATAATGTTCAAGAATAGGACTTTATTAAGATTTCAGAGGCCGAATATTAACCAAGGAGATCGGGCTTCCCTGGGGGCGCAGTGGTTAAGAATCTGCCTGCCAATGTAGGGGACACAGGTTTGAGCCCTGGTCTGGGAAGATCCCATATGCCACAAAGCAACTAAGCCTGTGTGCCACAAATACTGAGCCTGTGCTCTAAAGCCCGTGAGCCACAACTACTGAGCCCATGCACCTCAGAGCCCACGTGCCTCAACTACTGAGGCCATGCACTGCACCTATTGAAGCCCAAGTGCCTAGAGTCCATGCTCCACCAAAAGAGAAGCCACTGCAATAAGGAGCCCACGCACTGCAAGGAAGATTAGCCCCTGCTCGCTGCAACTAGAGAAAGGCTGCGTGCAGCAACGAAGACCCAATGCAGCCAAAACAATATTAAAAAAAAATAATAAAATATATTTGATAGGTGTTATCTCCTTTGATATATAAACTTAGGTAAGCTGATGATTTCAAGGTATAACGACAATTTATGGGTGGTAGTGTAAACATTGGTATTTCAAAGGATTAAACGATGTTGGTGTGGTAAGATAGAAAGAGAACTCTTACTCTGCCATTTTTGCCATTGTAGTGGGAGTGAATAGCTGCTGAAAGGAGACTGAATAAGGTATTGTAGTAGTTCAGCTTTAAGCAAAGAAACAAAAAATTCTTTGTGAAAGTGCCCCTCTCTTAGCAACTTTATTTTTTTAAAAATTTTTATTGAAATATGGTTGATTTACAATGTTGTATTAGTTTCAAGTGTACAGCAAAATGATTCAGTTATACAGAATTAGTTTTCAGATTCTTTTCCATTATAAGTTATTACAAGATATTGAGTATAGGTCCCTTTGCTATACAGTAGGTCCTTGTTGGTTATCTATTTTATATATAATAGTGTGTATATTTTAATCCCAAACTCCTAATTTATCCCTCCTTCCCTTTCCCTTTTGGTAACCAGAAGTTTGTTTTCTATGTCTGTAAGTCTATTTCTGTTTTGTAAATAAGTTCATTTGTAACATTTTTTTAGATTCCACATAAAAGTGATATCATATGATATTTGTGTTTCTCTATCTGACTTACTTCACTCAGTATGGTAATCTGTAGGTCCATCCATGTTGCTGCAAATGGCATTATTTCATTCTTTTTATGGCTGAGTAGTACTCCATTGTGTATATGTACCACATCTTCTTTATCCATTCATCTGTCAATGGACATTTAGGTTGCTTCCGTGTCTTGGCTATTGTAAATAGTGCTTCTATGAACATTGAGATGCATGTATCTTTTCAAATTATAGTTTTCTCCATATGTATGTCCAGGAGTGGGATTGCTGGATCATATGGTAGCTCTATTTTAATTCTTTGAGGAAAATTCCATACTGATTTTCATAGTGGATGTACCAATATGCATTCTCACCAACAGTGTACAAGGGTTCCCTTTTCTCCACATCCTCTCCAGCATTTGTTATTTGTAGACTTTTGGATGATGGTCATTCTGACTGGTGTGAAGTGATACCTCATGGTTGTTTTGATTTGCATTTCTCTAATAATTAGCAAAGTTGAGCATCTTTTCATGTGCCTGTTGGACATCTGTATGTCTTCTTTAGTGCAACTTTCAAGTATACAGTACAGTCTTGTTAACTATGGTCACCACTCTACACATAGAGCCCCGGAACTTTAATTTGCATAGAAATCACCTGGAGATTTTGTTAAAATACAGACTTTGATACAGTAGATGTGAGGCAGGGCCTGAGGTTCTGACTTTCTAATGCACTCTCAAGTGGTACAGATACATCTGGTCTAGCAAGACTGTCAAAATAGTTTCTTCTTAAAACACACACTCACACACACATACATATATTAGTTACTATAATGTGCTAAGCTGTATGAACAGAAAACAGGAGACTTTATAGTTCAGTTAAGCAAAAAGTCATCACCAATAATATGGAAATGTGTGGAAAGATATATTTATGTATCTAAAATATACTATCTAAGCAGGTAGACATGTAAAATTAATTCTCATACCACAAATTCTCAAAAATGCTATATTTTGTAAACTGTGTCAAGGGTCTACTTTACCCACTGAGAGGATGAGTGATAGGAAAAGCATGGCTTTTCTGTTAGTGGAAGTCTTGGACAAGCACTGTTGAATGATGTCCAATGGGACCCTGATGTTAACAGTTTGGATGCCTGACGCTGTTACTAGCTTCAGTTTAGTACAATTCCTGAAGGGACAAGAGAGCACATTACTGAAATTAATCACACTTGCAAAGATTAATAAAACTGATAACTGAATCTATAAAGAGACTCTCCCAGCCGAAGCTGCATAGAAAGCATAGTTTTTTAAAGGAACTATGCATGCATATTTGATGATTCTATGACCTCTTAAAGCCATGAAATGGTGACTGTTATTACTCATTGAACCTACATTCTGAGAGCTAAGCCATGTTTCAGTGTAATTTCCGTTTCCTCTCTGCTAAACTTACCATTTCTAGTCAGGTCAATTTT
The DNA here is from genome assembly GCF_025265405.1 of Mesoplodon densirostris. Taxonomy (NCBI): domain Eukaryota; kingdom Metazoa; phylum Chordata; class Mammalia; order Artiodactyla; family Ziphiidae; genus Mesoplodon; species Mesoplodon densirostris. Next base: position 8,871,380 of record NC_082681.1, read on the forward strand.
AAATTTACTACAATCAGGATTCTATTCTCTTCCCTCTTTAAGTTTGCTTGGCTCACCATTCTTGCTGTGATAAAGATGTAAGACTCCAGTCTTCATTTTGAGATCTAATCCCAAATTCTCCCTTTGATTTGCAAAATCACTTTTGAACTTTTCTCTCCGCAATTAGAGAATCTTTTATTGGTCTCATTTTTCAAAGGCTCTTCCTTTGTCATTTTATACTGTTCAGATATGGGGAATAAAGAGATTTCTCCTCCTTTTTAACTAATTTTTTGAGACTGACATACTTTATCATATTTATTCCCAAGCCTAGGAATTTTTATCCTGAATAAAGTATTATACTATCCACCTCGTGGGGTACTTCAGGCTAGATTTTAGTGTCAGGTCAGTTATAAATTCTTCACTCTTCCCTCAGTTTGTATATGCTTGGGAAAGGCAAGCAAAATCCTAGCTCCATAAAAGAACACAGGTGAGACTGTCCTTGTCTTCCCCTAATGAATCATTTAATGGTGCCCGTCCAAGATTTCCACTAACATAGAAAGGTAATGCTTTCCTACTACTCATATACTCAGTAGGTAAAATGTACTTTCTTTATCATTCTTTTTTAAAAAAATTATTTATTTTATTTTTGGCTGTGTTGGGTCTTCACTGCTACACCTGGGCTTTCTCTAGCTGCAGCTAGCAGGGGCTACTCTTTGTTGCTGTGTGCAGGCTTCTCATTGCAGTGGCTTCTCTTGTTGCAGAGCATGGGCTCTAGGGGCATGGGCTTCAGTAGTTGCAACAGGCGGGCTCAGTAGTTGTGGCTTGTGGGCTCAGTAGTTGTGGTTCACGGGCTCAGTAGTTGTGGCTCGCTGGCTACAGAGCGCAGGCTCAGTAGTTGTGGCACACGGGCTTAGTTGCTCTGCAGCATGTGGGATCTTCCCAGACCAGGGCTCGAACCTGTGTCCCCTGCATTGGCAGGCTGATTCTTAACCACTGCGCCACCAGGGAAGCCCTAAAATGTAGTTCTGACATAGTTTGCAAGACATAGCATTTTTGAGAATTAGCTTTACCTAACTGCCTGCTTAGATAGTGTATTTTAAATATATCTTGAAATTCTTCATTTTTAGTAATGCACCCTTATGTCCCTTCAGGGCTTATAATGGATTCTTGCTAAACTGAAGTCAGTAGCAGTGTGAAACAGTACCCAAACTGTGAACGCTGGGGTCCCATTGGCCTGTACAGAACACCATGCAGTTATGCAAATCATGTTATAGAGAAATATTTTGTGACATGGGAAAATGAACACACTTTATTATGTGCAAAAGGCAGGTTACCAAATATCTTACGTGTTCCAATTTTGATGCCAAGCATCGTTCCAAATTTGTTTGAATTCTAATGTGAGTGCTGGACCAGCTACATCACTACCTCATTTACGGGGTCGAGTACAAAATGAAAATGTGGGGCCCCTTGTTCAAAACTTATTAATACTTTCATGAAGGTGACAGGAGAGCATTAAATCACGCACAGAGCCCTTCCAAATGTGGGAGCCTGTGCAACTACCCAGGCTGCACATCCATGAGGCCAGCCTTGTGTGTGTGTGTACACACATTTTCACATTACATAGACTAAGGTGATATACACCAAAATGCCAAAATGTTAATAGGCACCTCTGAATGGTGAGATTATGGGTGATTTTCATTTTCTTGTTTGTTTTCTTCTGAGTTTTATGCTTCTTCAACAATGAAATCAGATTATTACAGTGATTAGGAAAAACACCAATAAATGATGTCATTAGAAGATAATACTTTTAGTTAAAGGCAGAGCAATGTTCCGGAAATAAAAATAGCTACTGCTTTCGTCTGCCTAAAAGGTGCTAGATAAGGTGCTAGGCACTTGCTATGGCATCTCCTTCCACTCGCCAGAAACCTGTGAGGTCATATTATCTTCTCTTTATAGATTCTAAGATTCTAAAAGTAACTTGTTTAGGCATAAAAGGAGGATTCAGGCTTAACAGTAAAAGCTTCTCCAGCACATTACAAACCAGAAGTCAGAAAGCCTACATAAGACAAATGAAGGCCCACAGATATAGGAAACAAATTTATGGTTACCAAAGGGGAAAGGGGGGGAGGCATAAATTGGGAGATTGGGATTGACATATGCACACTTCTGTATATTAAATAGATAAACAACAAGGACCTACTGTATAGCACAGGGAACTATACTCAATATTCTGTAATAACTTATAAGGGAAAAGAATATGAAAAAGAATAGATAGATAGATATGTATAACTGAATCACTTTGCTGTACACCTGAAACTAACATGACATTGTAAATCAACTATACTTCAATTTAAAAAAAATTAAATGAGGGCTTCCCTGGTGGCGCAGTGGTTGAGAGTCCGCCTGCCGATGTAGAGGACACGGGTTTGTGCCCCGGTCCGGGAAGATCCCACATGCCACGGAGTGGCTGGGCCCGTGAGCCATGGCCGCTGAGCCTGCGCATCCGGAGCCTGTCCTCCACAATGGGAGAGGCCACAACAGTGAGAGGCCCACGTACCGCAAAAACAAAACAAAACAAAACAAAACAAAAACATAAATGAGTAATACTATCTTTTAGCTTTTTGTAATCCATAAAGTAGATAGTATGGGATAAAAACAATTGTCCTGCTTAATGAACAGTGTGGTCATGAGGATCAGAAGACAATAAATATGTTTTAACAATTCTAAAGCCACTGTGTTCCTGTGTTCATGAAGCCATTTAGGCCTGTGTCTGTGTTTGTGTAACAAAATCTGAGGGGCATGTGCTAGCAGCATTTATGACAGGTAGGCCTGTTGCTGGAAGCATACACCCAGGGAAATACAATGTATCCATAATGGCTAACATGTGCAAACATTTGAAGTATATTCCTCTCTTTCCCACCTTGTCAAGTCACTCTCATCTAAGAAATCAGCAAATAGTGAAGCTAGGATTCCAAGCTAGGCAGTTGGACCCAAGCTCCTGGCATTCAGTCATGACACTAACTTGATTCAAATCAAACAGTGCTCTTTCTAGCCACTAACCCAATTGTTTCAATCCAGGAATGCTTCACCAGGCAAAGAGAGACCTCCCTAAGTCCTTAATATGATGATGGTTTTAATAAAGCTTTGATTATTAGCAGCTGGAAGTTAAAACATCAAAAATTAATAAAGAAGTGTGCATGAAATTTAAATTTTTCTACAAAATGCCCTCCTTAAATATGTCATGTCATTTTGGGATTTGAGGTTTGACTAGGCTGTAAGAAACAATATTTTCCACCACAATTGATGGCTACCAAATCATCCTCACGAATGCAACTGCATCAAACAGACTTGGGTGTTATAAAGCTGTCCAAATCGCAGGTGCAGAGACTTTCTCTGATTGAAATGGCAGTCAGCTTCCAACTTGGCTAATTAAATACTAATGAAGAGCTTGTTCAACTGAACTTTAAGCATTTGTTTACATCCTACATTGTCTGGTTCGTGACAAAACAGCTGGTAAAGTGCAACCAAGACCTGATGGGACCACAAGTAGGTTTCCAAAACCTCTCCCTGTCTCCCTACCTCTAGCAAAGCTACAGGCTCTGCTTCACAGGAGGCCCACGTGTCTTTTTTACCTACTCATCACCTTTTTCTTTTTTTTTTTTTTTTTTTTTTTTTTTTGCTGTACGCGGGCCTCTCACTGCTGTGGCCTCTCCCGTTGCGGAGCACAGGCTCCGGACACACAGGCTCCGCGGCCATGGCTCGCGGGCCCAGCCGCTCCACGGCATGTGGGATCTTCCGGGATCGGGGCACGAACCCTAGTCCCCTGCATCGGCAGGCGGACTCTCAACCACTGCGCCACCAGGGAAGCCCCACCTTTTTCTCTTAATTTGATTATTTGGCATATGTGATTTTTCTTTCTTGTCCCCACTTAATTGCATGCAGTACCTCTTTTCCTTCTCCCTCTGAGAAGAAACATAGTTACCTGCTGGGTTCTTTTGGTTTCAGAATTTCTCTACCTTTTTTGAGTGTCTCCTGTTCCTTCTCATTTGTTATTAGCTAACAAACATAAGCACGCTGCCATTGCAGCTTCTTAGAAACAAAGTCACATTAAAAAAAAGGCTTTCCTAAAATGTTGCTGTCTTCTTAGCCTCTCTAATTTAGAAGGCACGTTAAATGTGATAATTAGGCATAATAAAGGTAAAGTTATCAGAACTAAAAATAAAAGTGGGAGGTTTAAACAGTGATGAAATGTTGAATGCATGCTCCACATCTGTGCTCCATTCTTGTTGGGCAGCTTAAGAAAAGAAACTGAAAGAAACTCTAAGAAACTGAAAACTAGAAGTTGGAAACTAGGAAGAAGGGCACGGCTCTCCTCAGGGATAAGGAGAGAGGGCTGTTTGGATTTAGTGGACAGCATTCTGGGGGAATTTGGAGATTTTTTATGTCTTAATAGAATAGAAAAAATAATAAAAAGAATTGGTGCTCAGTCTCTTCTCTGCAGGCAAGTAAAATGTCAGGTGAGGAAAAGGAGAAAGAGATAAAACAAGAAAAGCTTATCCTGATCCCAGAAAAACAATAAGCATCTACTGAATAGACAATCTACAATAACAACTGAACAGACCTAAGTCAAGCATAACTTTTGAGCCCTAAGCATCACCAGCAACATGAACCCAAAAAAGAGGAAAACCAGCAGGAGACAACTGATTCTCGGGTTTAACCTAACGTAAAATCAAGATCTAATTAATTTGGAGGCAGAGATCACATACACCAAAAAGCACCTAACAATGGACAGATACTAAGTCTAAGATTTCTACAAATACTAAGAATAACAACTGCCCCGCCACATATGTAATCAATAGAAGATCACGTTGGAAAGGCAAGTAGTACAGGGCCAGATAAATGCGAGCATTGGGTGCTCAGCCAGGAACGGATGGGGACTCATTAATGATGTGTGAGAAGGAGAAAAGAAGGATATGAACTATGCTTTCTTTTCCTTTTTTTCTTCCTATTTTACATATCTTTTCATTTATCCCAGCAGTAGAAGCCACAGATGTCTAGGATGTTTCCAGTGCACCCTCTTTTTTATGAACAATTTTATTTGTACAGCATTGTGAACATGAAACAATCAACACAGATCCCATGTGATATTCATCTGCGGCTGCATTAACACACTATAGGGTTCACTCATTCCAAGGGGGTTTGTTAAAGGGCTCGGTGGCTTCGAGAAAACCAGATCGCCCTGTGCCTGACATACCTCCATTTCATTAGTGATATGGGCTGTAGTTTTAAGAAAGCACCTTAAGAAAGACACTGCTTTTTCCAGTCCTAGTTGATCACTTGGCAGGAATGTGTGCCCACTGTGTGCCAGGCACAGTCTATAATGACGTTAGATCATACTCTGAATTTGGAGGAGAGAATGAAAATAAGAGAAGGAATACTTTAGCAGAAATGTACATGTGATAGTTAAGTGCCAGCGTAAAACTGCAAACTCACAGAGGGCGTCTACTCAGCATGTGATCATTTGTTGATGCCACTGTGTCTACATGCCTTGTGTTTGTTTCAAGGGTGCAATATTAACATGCTACAGGTTTAGGGAATTTCCATGTTCAACTCTTGGACAGAAAAGCTACATCCCTTATTATTTTCTTATTGCCAGGTGGAGAAGTCGGCACTTATATGTCTACTCAGTTTCTCAGGCTGCTAAGGGTAGATTTTATAAGCACACTTGTATCCAATAAGAAAATAGTCAACAAATATTTATTGAGTGCTTTCACCATGCCAAGAGTGGCAACAAAAACATTTGGGAATTTATGGTGTAATTGTTTCCAAGCAAGAACATGAGGTGTTTACAGTCTTGTATAAGATTATGTTCAGGACACAATTAGAGAAAGAGAAGAGGAGGTTGGCTCCGTTTCCTGACAGAGGATGAAGAAAACTGACAGGGGCTCTCTAGAGAGATGACAGGTAAAGGAAATGACAGAAACATTACTGAGGGAATGGAAATCTCTAGACTTGAGGTTGATTGGAAAGGAAAGGATATTATACGTAACATAATTAATGTAATATATCCTTAATTAGGTTAAGGGAGTGTCTACATTTTAAAGGTTCAAAGATATTTAGGCTTCTGCCAGAATCAGCAATGGAGAAAGAAATGGGGCTTTGTTTATACATAAAGCAGTGAGGAGTAACAGCTTTACCCACAATTCTAAAGGAAACAAAGAAAAAATGACAGGATATTAATAGTTTACTATAATTTTGTGTATTTGATAATCTCATGTTGAAATGGGTCTACAAGGTACTTCTTACTCATAAGGATTTTTTATTCATGTATTATTGAAGCCATTCTTAGGTTTAAATCTATTTTGGAGTTTATAAATAGTTCGATTTCTGCTATAAATTGACAGTCTCCTGTCACTTATGTGAATTCCTTCAGAAAATAGGTTTTGTGTGAATTTCCCAAGTGCCCGGACTCCTCTGTCATAGCTAGTGAGGCTCGAGACACTTGCAGACTCCTGGTGGCAGCTCTGCTAGAGACCCTGGGGTTAGCATTCAGAGTTAAACATTACTAATCCAGTTTTTAATTGATGCACAACATCCCCTAAAAGAGAAAGTGGGTTTTGGCTGTGACCTCCATGTCAGGGATTTCAGACTGTATTCACCATGACATTTTTGAGTTCTGCACCCTCTTAGTTTTTTTTTTTTTTTTTTTTTTTTTTGTGGTATGCGGGCCTCTCACTGCTGCGGCCTCTCCCGTTGCGGAGCACAGGCTCCGGACACGCAGGCCCAGTGGCCATGGCCCACGGGCCCAGCCGCTCCGCGGCATGTGGGATCCTCCCGGACCGGGGCACGAACCCACGTCCCCTGCATCGGCAGGCGGACTCTCAACCACTGTGCCACCAGGGAAGCCCCCTCTTAGTTTTTTAACCACGGATATGAGCAGTCACTAAGCAGCCATGCAAATACAGGCAAACCTCGAAGATACTGTGTGTTCCATTGCAGACCACCACAATAAAGCAAATATTGCAATAAAGTGAATCACACATTTTTTTTGGTTTCCCAGTGCATATAAAAGTTATGTTTATACTATATTGTAGTCTATTAAGTGCACAATAGCATTATGTCTAAAAAATGTACACACCTTAATTTAAAATACTTTATACTAAAAAATGCTAACCATCATCTGAGCCTTCAGAGAGTTGTAATCCTTTTGCTGATGGAGGGTCTTGCCTCGATGTTGATCAGGGTGGTGTCTACTGAGGCTGGGGTGGCTATGGTAATTTCTTAAAACAAGAAAACAGTGAAGTGTGCTGTATTGGTTGACTCTTCCTTTTATAAATGATTTCTTTGTAGCACGCAATGCTGTTTGATAGCATTTTACCCACAGTAGAACTTCTTGCCAAATTGGAGTCAGTCCTCTAGAACTCTGCCATTACTTTATCAACTAAGTTGATGTAATATTCTAAATCCTTTGTTGTCAGTTCAGCAATCTTCACAGCATCTTCACCAGGAGTAGATTCCACCTCAGGAAACCACTTTCTTTGCTCATCCATAAGAAGCAACTCCTTGGGCCTCCCTGGTGGCGCAGTGGTTGAGAGTCCGCCTGCCGATGCAGGGGATACGGGTTCGTGCCCCGGTCTGGGAGGATCCCATATGCCGCAGAGCGGCTGGGCCCATGAGCCATGGCCGCTGGGCCTGCGCGTCCGGAGCCTGCGCGTCCGGAGCCTGTGCTCCGCAACGGGGGAGGCCACAACAGTGAGAGGCCCGCATACCACAAAAAAAAAAAAAAAAAAAAAAAAAAAAAAAAAAAAAAAAAGAAGCAACTCCTTATCCATTAAAGTTTTATCATGAGATTGCAGCAACTGTCACACCTTTAGGCTCCACTTCTAATTCTAGTTCTCTTGTTATTTTTACCACATCTGCAGTTACTTCCTCCACTGAAGTCTTGAACCCCACAGAGTCATTCATGAGGGTTGGAATCAACTTCTTCCAAACTCCTGTGAATGTTTATATCTTGACCTCTTCCCATGAATCACAAATGTTCTCAATGGCATCTAGAAGAGTGAATCCTTTCCAGAAGGTTCTCAATTTACTTTGTCCAAATTCATCAGAGGAATCACTACGTGTATGGCACCTATAGCTTTACGAAATGTATTTCCTTTTTCTTTCTTTCTTTCTTTTTTTGGCTGCACCGTGTGGCTTATGGGATCTTAGTTCCCTGACCAAGGATCGAACCCAGGCCCCTGGCAGTGGAAGCACAGAGTCCTAACCATTAGACTGCCAGGGAATTCCGAAAAATGTATTTCTTAAATAATGAGACCTGAATTAAATTAGTAACATCACAGATCACTGATCACAGATCACCATACCAAGTATAATAATAGTGAAAAAGTTTGAAATATTGTGAGAATTACCAAAATGTGACACAGAGACACAAAGTGAGCAAATGCCACTGGAAAAATGGCGCCAATGGACTTGCTCCATGCAAGGTTGTCAAAAACCCTCCATTTGTAAAAAACACAATATTTGCAACGCAGAATAAAGCAAACTGCAATAAAGTGAGGTATGCATGTGGAACTTCTGTTAGTGGAAACATAGTTTGAAAACAAAACTCATCTTTACAGGTGGTTTCCATCCTCAAATAGGCAGGCAACCAGGTCCCAGAGCATCACTCTTACTTCCCAGCAGCCTGGTCCTATCCTAGATTACTGCTCATTTTCAAATCACTCTTCCATCACAAAGCTTCCTCTTCCCAGTAAATATTCCCAGGATTTGTTTTCTATCTTCAGGTGATTGCTTAATAAGGTTTCCCACCTTCTTTTCTTCAACCAGCAATTTTAAAGCCACTCTTAAAAAGACAATTTTTTATCATTTCCTTATACATTTTCAGTTTTACCCCTTCTTTACTCTTCTCTTTTTAAAGTTGAATTCTCATATTACATCTTCCTATATTATCTTTTAAAATTTTTTTTGAAGTATAGTTGATTTACAGTGTTGTGTTAGTTTCAGGTACACAGCTCAGCGATTCATATATATATATGTGTGTGTGTGTGTGTGTATATATATATATATATATATATATATATATATATATATATATACACATACATATATATACACACTCTGTTTCAGATTCTTTTCCCTAATAGGTTATTAAAAGATATTGAGTACAGTTGCCTATGTTATACAGTAGGTCCTTATTGGCTATCTATTTTATATATAGTAGTGTGTATCTGTTAATCCCAAACTCCTAATTTGTCTCTCCCCCCCTTTTCCCTTTGGTAACCATACTTTGTTTTTTATGTCTGCAAGTCTCTTTTTGGTTTGGAAATAAGTTCATTTGTATCATGTTTTTAGATTCCACTTATGAGCAATATCATATGATATTTGTCTTTCTCTCTCTGACTTACTTCACTTAGTATGATAATCTCCAGATCCATCCATGTTGCTGCAAATGTCATTATTTCATTCTTTTTAATGGCTGAGTAGTATTCCATTGTATATATGTACCACAACTTCTTTATCCATTCATCTATTGATGGACATATTATCTTATTCTTATAATTTAAATTGTAAAACTGTAAATCAAAGATTCTACATGCTGGGCCTCCCTGGTGGCGCAAGTGGTTGAGAGTCCGCCTGCCGATGCAGGGGATACGGGTTCGTGCCCCGGTCTGGGAGGATCCCATATGCCGCGGAGCGGCTGGGCCCGTGAGCCGTGGCCGCTGAGCCTGCGCGTCCGGAGCCTGTGCTTCGCAACGGGAGAGGCCACAACAGTGAGAGGCCCGCATACCGCAAAAAAAAAAAAAAAAAAAAAAAAAAGATTCTACATGCTGTAAATGTTCATGTTTTTATTGAATATATTTTCAAACCACAGCTTTTTATCTAAAATTGATTCTGAGTTTGGTGTTTCCAATGCAGGATATTAATTTCCACCAAAAATGAACTTAAAATATGAATTTCATGGATAAAATGTTGAAAAATTCTTCTGTTGACATGTCCAAACATACACTAAGAACCGTACACTTCTGGGGGCGATTTCCCCATCACACCAAGCCTCAGATCTCACATGCACTCAATGGAATTCATACTGCTTACCTCATGTAGATTGACTACATCTCTTGGTTTTAGAACTGAAAGTACTGCATCCCCTCAGTCCCAGGAAGACAAGGGCTAAGTAGAGATGTTGTGAGGTTGACATGAGATGAAATGACCAGCAGCTAGCATGGCAGCTGACTCACAGTATAAGTTCAAAACTGGTAGCTCCCTTCTCTGCCTCTTCTACTCATGCCTCTGGTCCTGTAAAAAAAAATGCATTATTTAAAATCAGAGAAGACATAAAGCTAAAAAATTTTTTTTCTGAATCCCTTTGAGGAGATCAGCCTATTCTAGAGACTGGTATAAAATTAAACATTTCCTCTTACCAATGGGTATTCACTAGAATTAATTCCCTTTGTTTGTCACTTACCACCCCCCATGCTATTATAAAAAGGATCTGTGTTTCTTAATCTCATTTGGTCACTGGCTCATGATATTTCAATGTACATAATAAGACAAGAATTCACACACACACACACACACACACACACACAAGAATGCTTTATTTAAGAGAAAGTCAGCAGTGTGATACTGTGAAATGACACATCTGGGTTTTCATCTGGGTTCCACTAACAACAAGCTGAGTGACTTTGGGCAAGTCATCTCTACTCTGTGTCTCAGTTACCTCATGGGGACAATAGTGATAATTATAATTGCCTTACATTACAGTTGTTACTATGATCAAATTAGATAGTGCTTACAAAAGTACCCTCTAGGCTAAAAAGCATAGTAAACATGAGTGCCATAATTATAGGCTTTCCAAATACTGTGATGTTTGATGTGACAGTATCCTTATTCCTGGGTCTGATCTCTGGAAGCTGATGTAGCATCAGCCACTTTCACCACTTCACCTTGAATTAGGAAGTCTTCGAAAAGAAATCACACCCTACTCTATGATTCCTAAGTGGTACAAACATTCCTCATACATTCTGAGGGCATCATTACAGATATCGGGGCTCAGTTCAACATATTCTCTCAGATTATGAAAACCCCACACTCAGCCATCTTGTATGTCTTCCACTGTTTATAGCCTGGGCAGCTTTTCACTATTTCAGGAAATATGCAAGCATACAATCAGCAGAGTGGCAGTAAATTGGAACTCTCTGCTACAGCTGGGGTTTCATCCACTCTCTTCCCTGAGGCTGTGCAAGGTCATGCAGGTTTTTTCCTTGTCTGGAAAGGATAGTGAAATTATGGATGTATTTTCACTGGTCATAGAAAGGGATGTATGTAACCACCAGTAAAAAGTTCAAAATTATGTCTCAGTCTTGGTTAATTACATGGCCTAACAGGGTGAGACACAGTTATAGATAAATCCAAGAGGGGCCTAGCATTAGAACTCCACTCCCTAATGCCACCGAGAGATATCAGAAAACTCTATTTACAACTCAAGTCACATTAGAAAACTCTAGTTACAACTCAAGTCAAGCAGACATTGTATTATTTAAGGGGCTTTCATAACAGATGCTCATTCCAATATAATTTCATCATTAATGCCTGACACAACATCTGGCACTTAGAATGTAACATAGTGTAGTGAAAGTTCCCAGAACTGGAAAGGCAAAGAGAAGCAAGATTTCTCCTCCTTGATCTGTTCTAGGAGAACTGTGTGACCTGGGGCATGGAGGCACTTGATAACTATTTGTTGTCTAATGAATGCATTATACAAAATACCAGAAATAGATGTCCCTGTGAATCACAGGGAAAAGGAAAGCCTAGCGCTTCTCAGAGCTCTCAAGTCTGATCATACAAACATACGCATAAAGAAAAAGGCAGAATGATCTTTCTAGGAAGAGGGAGCAACATGTGCAGATTCACTGAGACCTGGAATAGGACAGTGTGTCCTCACTAGTTAGTACCCTGAGCAAGTGGCAGGGCCATGGGGTGTGATTGGAGAATTGGAAAAGGAGGCAGAAAGCATATGGGAGAGGTAGATTATGCTTCACTTTATACACTGTTTTAAGGGCTTTGGCTTTTACCCTACAGTCCGTGGGGAGACTGGGCTGGGGGTAGCAGAGAAAGATTCCTATCATGAGAGCTAGTGTCTAGAAAAAAAATTCCTCTGGTAGCAGTATGAAAGATGGATTGATCATGGCGGCCAAAGAGGGTATGGGGGCATGGAGAGACTGGAGGAAGGGAGATGGCAATCAGATAAGATGTAGTGGCAACAGACAAGGCAAAAGATGTCCATGTCTTGAATGATAACTCTTGTGACAGGATAAACATTTTTTAAAATATTTTATTTATTTGGCTGTGATGGGTCTTAGTTGCTGCACGTGGGATCTTTGTTGCTGTGTGTGAGATCTTCATTGTGGCATGCAGGATCTTTTTTAGTTGTGGCATGTGGGGATCTAGTTCCCTAACCAGGGATTGAACCCAGGTCCCCTGCATTAGGAGCTCGGAGTCTCAACCACTGGACCACCAGGAAGTCCTGGATAAACACTGTTGACTTGCGAAATTTTATAGGCGCCACTCCCTCCAAGAGAAAGAAAGTCCTATATTTGCCCTCTTGGTTTCTTCTCCCTCTCCCCTCCCCCACTGCCACTTGCTCTCCTCCTTTCCCCTCCTGAAGCTGAAGGGGTCTTGCTTTCTGGGAGGGAGAATGAGTAGACCCTGTATTATAAGAAGCAGATGAAGTGACAGTGGAATAGAGATTTTTTTTGGTTGGTTGGTTGGTTTTTACTCCTGTTGAGTTGGGTTTGGAGTTGGACAGAATGTTCACAATGGGGAAGACTGTGGGGCAGTTAGAGGTACAAGGGAATGAAGGAGGGTAAGAAGGAGTTTTTAAGGCATAACTATGGAGTGCGAGTTAGACCTCACATTAACACTCTGCAAGAGATTCTGGTAAAGGATAAAATTATTTTAAAATCTCCTTTGGGCTGCTGAACGATGCTGCTTGCCAGATCAGATGATTGCATCAACAAATTCCAAAGGAGGCTCCCATTCCTTGAATGCCCTCTGTCTCCATTAAACCAGGTGTTACAAGTGGAATAGGTATTGGGATCGCCATTTTACAGATGAATCAGCCGAGGACCAAAGGTTCAGTCACTTCACCAAGGCAGCACAACAAGTCAGTGGCAGAGCTGCAGTCTGGTCCTGTGGCTTGCACTCTTTTCACTTTGTTTCTTAGGCTGCCAAAGATAGTTTTTATAAGGTGACTTTACAAGTGATGAAGTAAGTAAATTATCACTCTCTTTCCTCTCTGCCATGCTGCCTTCCAAGCCTGGAGTAAGGTAGTTTCAATAGACTTAGTGAGGAGGAAATAGATTAAAAAGTTATTTGGAAGCAAAATAGAACTAGGTAATCCAATGGCTTGTTAGAGGTATGGTGAATAGTGGAAGGTTCTGTTCTGTGTTGTTTGTTGTTTGTTTTGTTTTGTTTTTTTGGTAGACAGCAAGGCTGTAATACAGTGTTGAGAAAAGAAGGGGAACAGAAACTGGGCTGTGACAGAGAAAATGTTTAGGCGTGTTGAATTGGAGGGCCCTATGGGAGGTCCAGTTGGAGATTACCCCAAGGAACTTGTAAGTATGGAATCTGAATTTAAGGGAGGGTCAGGGCTAGAGATACTGATTCAGGAGCATCTACATACAGGTGAGAATTATTTTAACTGGAGTGAATGAGATCAGCCAGGAATACTATCAATATTATAGTCTTCTTTGACCCGGGGCCCTCTACTAGATCTCTAGTAAAGATAAACCTCTGCATCATCCTCACTGAACCTTTCAGCTATAGCTTTCGCCTAACACAGAATAATTATAATAATTTTTGATAGAGAAAAATATCTATTATTTTTGTGGTAGAAATGAATGTTAGCACTGCTTTGAACATAAGAAAACTAGGTATAATGGAGACAGAAATCATCCAAGAAATGGGAGCTTCCTTTTGAATTTGTTGACGCACATCATCTGATCTTGCAAATTAATGTTAGCACCGAGTTTAACATAAGTAAACTAGGGAACAGAGAGGGTAAGTAACTTAGGACAATCCACAGAGCTACTTAGTAGCTAAACTGGGAACTGAAATCAGGCAATTTGCCTGCAGAGCCTGTACTCTTAACGATTATGTCAGTTTCTCCCACCCACCACCATCTGTTGAAATGAAATGAAATGGACTCACGTGAATATCATTGTTCTTTTCTTGGCAATTTGGAGAGCAAATCAGGAAACTCCTGAGTTCCTTTTCATCTTGGTCTGGTTATTCTCATCACATAGTGTAACAGGGAAGAGCTAAATTGGACTCCATGTTTGATCTGTTTCTTTGATCTTAACCTTTGCTTTTTGTTGGTTTTTTTAAAATAAATTTTTATTTATTTATTTTTGTCTGTGTTGGGTCTTCGTTTCTGTGCGAGGGCTTTCTCTAGTTGCGGCAGTGGGGGCCACTCTTCATCACAGTGCGCGGGCCTCTCACTGTTGCGGCCTCTCTTGTTGCGGAGCACAGGCTGCAGACGCGTGGGCTCAGCGGCCATGGCTCACGGGCCTAGTTGCTCCACGGCATGTGGGATCTTCCCGGACTGGGGCTCCAACCCGTGTGCCCTGCATCGGCAGGCAGATTCTCAACCACTGTGCCACCAGGGAAGCCCCTTTTTGTTGTTTTTATTATTACAATCATGCATAATGGCCTGCCTCAGGGAACCCTGCCCCTCTGCCTGAATGTTAAACCAAAGTGCCTTTGTTCAGGGAAACATCCGGACCCTGCCCCCCTGTGGATGGCTTCAAAAAACAAGAAATTAACACATCCGCTCCCCAAGGCTGGCCATTCCAGAGGATATTTGCAAAACTTATGACCTTTTTACTTTACTTTACTTCCTCATCTCCTCCCCGTCTCTGTGCTATAAAAGAAACTGGCATCCAAACCCTGATACGATGGTTTTTCAGAGACACTAGTCTGCCATCTTCTCGGTCTGCCGGCTTTCCAAATGAAGTCGTATTCGTGCCTCAACACCTTATCTCTGATTCATTGGCCTGTCGAGCAGCCTGCAGAGCGAGCTTGGACTCGGTAACAATAGGCTACAATACAACCCATGAGAAGCCCATATAAAGTATACAAGGAATAGGAGACTTAGTAACTAACTAGAAATTTCACTGTGCAACAAACACTAGGGCTATGCTATACAGACAAATCATACCTATATATAGACACCCTTTAGCTATGTGGCTGCTAGATGCTGAAGTCTAGCTCCAGAGCAGTGGTTCTCAACACTGGTAGAATTTCCTGAGGAAGCTTTTTAAAATACTGATGCCCAGACCCCACCACACTAATTATATCAAAATCTCTGGGTGCCGGGCATAGGCATAAGTTTTTTTTTAAGGTTTCCAGGTGATTTTAACGTGAAAACAGAAGTAAGTATCAGTCACTGGGATAACCCCATGCATTTATTTGACTTGCTTTATGGAGATTTACTGCAGAAACCCAAGAGATTGATAGAGAAATAATATTGATAAAACTTTAAGAGGCAACCTTGATAAACGGCCGGGAAGAAGAGTTGCAACTTTATTTGCCCTAGAAGAAAAGAGAAACAGATAAATAAAATATTTGATTCTGAAACATTAAATATTGCTACACAGTTTCATAAAAAGACCTTGTGCAGCTACAAAATTACCAACTATAAAATTAGACTCCTCAGTCCTCAGAGCAAATGGAATCTTAGCCCCTAAGTGCAGCAGTGTTGGTCCATGATGACTGTTATTAGTTTCATCTTTATACTACAAAATATTTCACTTGCACTAGTTATTAGGTCTTAGCAATGCATTCTGTCTCCATAGCTCTTTTTAACTCCACATGATATTTATTTTATAGCCATCATCTGTGATATGACCATGACAGGCGGTACTTATGGAAACATGATAAGCATGTTTGCCATCTCTGTGTCTAGTGACTGATTTATTCAGAAGTCTTTCCTGAACTTAAATTCCTTTGGAATTGCTATAGAATCAGATTTGCTTCATTGCTAATCGAATAAGGATGCCTGCCTCAGTTTAAATAACTCCTCAAACCAGCGAAATCCTTATCTTGAATATGTAAACGTCCCAAGATGTCAGGGGAACTTGGTCAGCTCAGGATCTTCCTCTGATAACCTCTCCCACAATTTTTAAAAATAAATTTATTTATTTATTTATTTTTGGCTGCATTGGGTCTTCGTTGCTGCACGCGGGCTTTCTCTAGTTGCGGTGAGTGGGGGCTACTCTTCCTTGCAGTGCACGGGCTTCTCATTGCGGTGGCTTCTCTTGGATCTAGGTGTGCAGGCTTCAGTAGTTGGCTTGCAGGCTCTAGAGTGCAGGCTCAGTAGTTGTAGTGCATGGGCTTAGTCGCTCCGCGGCATGTGGGATCTTTCCAGACCAGGGCTCGAACCCATGTCCCCTGCATTAGGCAGGCTGATTCTTAACCACTGTGCCACCAGGGAAGCCCCAATCTCTCCCACTCTTAATGCCTTTCTCTTAAAGCCTACAATGTTCACCCAGTGCCCTGAATTTCTGTTCTCTTCCTATCTTGGGTAAGTCACATAACTTCTCTGAACCTCAGCTACTTGCTCTGTAAACTGTAAAATGGGGCTAGTGATGCCTAAATTACAAGGTTGTTGTGCAAATTAAGGATAAAGATTCAAAAGAACAGTGTCTATAGAGAACAGACTTGAGGTTGCCAAGGAAGGGGGGTGGGGTGGGGGGGAGTGGGGGGGTGAGGGGGTGGAGGGGGGAGGGATGAAGTGGGAGTTTGGGGATTAGCAGATGCAAACTATTATATATAGAATGGATAAACAACAAGGTCCTACTGTATAGCACAAGGAACTATATTCGCTATCCTGTGACAAACCATGATGGAAAAGAATATGAAACAGTATATATACCTCTCTGAATCTCTTTGCTGTACAGTGGAAATTAACACAACACTGTAAATCAACTATACTTCAATAAAATATTTTTTAAGTACAGTGTCTAACATAATAAGTATGCAATAATTTAGAATATTTTTATTATTCATCAACTCCTTTACTCTTTTATTCAACATTTATTGAGCACATTCGATGTGCTAGGCCAAGTGTTAACAAAAGACAAAACTCTCTCCCCATCATGAGACAAAAAAGAGACAAAATATATAAGTAAACATAGGGAAGATGTGAGATGGTGATCAAATGCAACGGAGAAAAACAAATCAAGAAAAGGGGACGGGGGAGTGCCGGGGGGGCAGGTGGGGGGGTGGTGGAAGAACAGTTTCAAGTTTATGTAGGGTGGCCAGGAAGGTTCAGTGATAAAGTGACATTTGAATAGAGACCTGAAAAAACTGAGGAGGGAGCAATGCTGATAGTTGGAAGAAAAGCAATGCAGGCAGAGTAGCTGCAAGTGCAGAAGCATGCCTCGCATTTTCAAAGAATAAGGTTGACCTTGTGGCTAGTTGTTAGACAAAAGCAGCCATAGATGATGCATAAACAAATGGGTGTAGCCAAGTTCCAATTAAACTTACTTAAAGATGCCGAAATGTGCATTTCATGCAATTTTCATACCATGAAGTTTTTATTGTTTTATTTTATTTTTCAAATATTAAACTATGTTTAAAAATCTTAGGTTATGGGCCGTATAAAAATAGACAGCAGGGCTTCCCTGGTGGCGCAGTGGTTGAGAGTCCACCTGCCGGTGCAGGGGACGTGGGTTCCTGCCCCAGTCCGGGAGGATCCCACATGCCACGGAGCAGCTGGGCTCGTGGGCCATGGCCACTGAGCCTGCGCGTCCGGAGCCTGTGCTCCGCAACGGGAGAGGCCACAGCAGAGAGGACCGCGTACAGCAAAAAAAAAAAAAAAAAAAAAAAAAAAAAAAAAAAAAAAATTAAAAAAAAAAAGACAGCAGGCTGGAATTTGGCCCATGGGCCACAGTTTGCTGACCCTGATCTAGGATCTTCAAGACTGTTGTGAGGCTTTCACTGATTGAGATGGAGAATCACTGGAGAGTACTGGGCAGCAGAGGGACATGGCCTCATATGCCTAATTAAAGGATCCCTGTGGCTGCCATGTTGCATGGGGGCAAAGGTAGTTGCAGGAATATTATTATACTAATTCAGGCAAAAGGTGATGGTGCTTTGTCTCAGGATGGTAGTGGGAGAAGTGGTGAGAAGTGGCCAGTTAGTGGACATATTTAAGAATCTACCTTTAATATTTTAAGATTTTTGTATCTATGTTCACAAGTGGGATTGGCCTCTACTTACTATTTTTTCATATTACACTTGGCTTGCTTTGTTATTATGGTGCTAATAGTCTTATGAAAAGAATGTGTATGTGGGGTGTTTGTTATTTTTGTTTATTTACATTTACTGAAGAATTTTGCAAATACTAGGCTTACCTCTTTCTTGAATGACTGATAAAAATCAATTGTAAAACCATCTGGGCCTGATGTGGGAGTTTTTTTGTGGAAAGACTTTTACTTACAGATTCTATTCCCTTAATGCTTATGAGACAAATCACGTTTTCTATTTCTTCTTGAGTAAATTTGATAATGTTTCTTTCCTAGGAATTTGTCCATATGCCACAAATTTTCAAATAATTTGTCAGAAAATTGTTCATAACATCCTCTTATCATTTTAATCTCTACTGTATCTGTCATTATATCCCTTTTTTATTCCCACCATAATTTATTTGTGCTTTATTTTTTCTGGTTCAATTTCACCAGAGGTTTATTGATTTTAGTTGTCTTTTCACAGAATAAATGTTTGTCTTTGTTGATTCTTTCTACTATATATGTTTCTGCTTAATGCATTCCTGCTTTATTCTTATTATTTCCTCCCTTTTCCTTTTTTGGATTTATGTTCTTTTACTTTTCTTTCTTGTTTAGGACTCTTAGTTCATTAATTTTAAGCATGTTCTTCTTGGGCTTCCCTGGTGGCGCAGTGGTTAAGAATCCGCCTGCCAATGCAGGGGACACGGGTTTGAGCCCTGGTCCAGGAAGATCCCACATGCTGTGGAGCAACCAAGCCTGTGTGCCACAACTACTGAGCCTGCATTCTAGAGCCCATGAGCCACAACTACTGAGCTTGTGTGCCACAACTACTGAAGCCCGTGTGCCTAGAGCCTGTGCTCCGCAACAAGAGAAGCCACCGCAATGAGAAGCCTGCGTGCCACAACTAAAGAAAGCCTGCGCATCGCAATGAAGACCCAACACAGCCAAAAATAAATAAATAAATAATAAAAAATTTAAAAAAAACTTTATAAGCATGTTCTTCTTATAGAACTTTTAAGACCATACTTGTCCCTGTATGTACTTATTGAACTGTGTCCAGTGAGTTTTGATATATAATATTTTCTTCATTGTCCATGGGCATTTTCTAATAAATATTATGATTTATTCTCTGACCAATGAACAACATGTTTTTTTAATACTTATTTATTTATTTATTTATTTAGGCTGCACCAGGTCTTAGCTGTGGCACGTGGGATCTTCATTGTGACATACAGGATCTTTGTTTTTTGTTGCGGCATAGAGGCTTCCTAGTTCTAGCATGAGAACTCTTAGTTGCAGCATGCATGCGGGATCTAGTTCCACAACCAGGGATCGAACGTGGGCCCCTTGCATTGGGAGTGCAGAGTCTTATTCAGTGGACTGTCAGGGAAGTGCCTGAACAATGTGTTTTAAAATGTCTAAACCTATGACAATTAATCAGTCACCTACATTTGTAATGATCGCATGTGTAGTCTATATGGTATCACTTCTTGAAAAATTTGTCTGATTTATAGACTTTGTCATCACTAATAACTGAACTGCCTCTGAAATCTCACTTTCAGTCACCCCATTCACTAACATTCTCTTACCTTTACAGCTTACTTATATGACTACACCCATTCCAGCAATCCTGTGACTACATCAAGACCTCTAACACAATTACCCTACCACTTTTTAAACTGTCACCACTTGATTTCATCTCTTCTCTTCTTACCCATCGTGGCTTCCACAGACTTGCATCATGGTCTTTAACACGCTCAACTTGAACTCCCTCGTCCTTCTCGCTCTTCTGACAAAACCTAAACATTGTTCAAATGCAAATCTCTGGAGCTTTCACTTATGCAGCTAAATGTGGCTGGAGAAAAATACCAATGATACTGACTCTTACATGAAATTTAGGGTCACAAATCTCAAATGTATACTGAATACTGCCCAAGAATAGAATTCTTCCCTGTAAACTCTACCTTCCCTACTTCAATGGGTGATCAATCTTGGTGCCCTCTTACTTATTCAAGGACTTTTCTCTTTCAATTAACCCTTGTTAATTAATTAACAATTAATTTGTGTTCTGCAAAATCAGTATTTCACCATATAGTAGATAACAGCCTCAGCATGCAGATATGACATAATCATTTCCATCTTAAAAAAGCAAAAGCACCCTTGGCCCCCACATCCCTTTCCAGCTCCTGTCCAGTTTGTCTGCTCCCCTTTTAAATATAACTTCTTAAAACTGTTGTCTATTTTCCCAGTCTTAATTGCTCACTTATCCTCTCTTAACCATCCAACTCCAAAAAAAATCAGGCTTGTATCATCATCTAATAAAATCTCTCACTTTAGGTCACTGATTATAATGGAGATATATGGAAATGGATTGTTACTTGAAAAGAAAATGTATAAAGAATTCATTAACGTCTTCCCTGTAAAACATGTCATTGTGGTACAGAAGAACAATCTATTTCACTGCCTTTATTTAACATTTATTTCAAATATGCTTGAGCAAAATATGTCAAGGGAGAAAAATATGAGTATACAGTGGTAAAAACTAAATAAAAAGCCCTAATGACCTTTTTGAGTGTCCAGATCCATATATACAAGATGTATATCACAAATGATATCAATTTTAAATTTTGTATTATTATTATTTATTTATTTATATTTTTGGATGTATTGGGTCTTTGTTGCTGGGCGTGGGCTTTCTCTAGTTGCAGCGAGCGGGGGCTACTCTTCCTTGCAGTGCGCGGGCTTCTCATGCAGTGGCTTCTCTTGTTGTGGAGCACCGGCTCTAGGCACGCGGGCTTCAGTAGTTGTGGCTCGCAGGTTCTAGTGCACAGGCTCAGTAGTTGTGGCACATGGGCTTAGATGCTCCACAGCATGTGGGATCTTCCCGGACCAAGGATCGAACCCTTGTCCCCTGCATTGGCAGGCAGATCCTTAACCACTGTGCCATCAGGGAAGTCCCAGATATCAATTTTTAAAATAATTGTGGTTTATTGCTTATCTTCACTAATGCTACAGCATAGGATTTCTTCAAGGCTGTCCACAAGAATTTATGTTAATGTGTTTTACATGATCTTTTCTTTTAATGATTCCTACACTTATCCCCAGGTATTTATTCAGCTTGGAAGCATACCGGAGGTTGAAACTTTACAACTAGTAAAATACCCGAAAATACTTCAAAGCAGGCTCAAAGGCAACAGTGCTCTCCAAGTGATCTGCAAAGTCTGTGAAAATCCTTCATTAAAATGAAGCCTCTTAAATAAATACACTCCCAGTTCTCAAAACTGACTATAAACTTACAGTAATCAGGACCATGTGATAATGACTAAAGGATAAACACACAGATCAACAGAACAGAAATGAGAGTCCAGAAATCAACGAACACAGTCATGGTCAACTGATTTTCAACAAGAGTGCCAAGGTCATTCAATGGGGTAAAGAATCCTCTCTTCAAAAAACGGTGCTGGGAGAACTGGATGTCCACGTGCATGAGAATGAATTTGGACCCCTATCTCACACCATACACGAATATTAACCCCAAATCCATCGAAGATCTACATGTAGGTGCTAAAATTATAAAATTCTTAGAAGAAAACAGGAGAAAACCTTCATGACTTTGGGTTACGCAAAAAGTTCTTATATACAACACCAAAAGTCCAATTCATAAGATAAAAAAATTAAACATTTCTACTTTAAGATATTTTCAAGAGAATGAAGGAACTTCATCAAATTTTATAGTTTTGTACTTCAAAGCCATCATTAAGAAAACAAAAAGACAAAACACAGACTGGGAGAAAACATTTGCAGATCCTATATCTGATAAGGATCTGGCATCCAGAATATATAAAGAACTCTTTCAAGTAAACTATAAAATGACAGCCCAATTTAAAAATGGGCAAAGGATCCGAATAGAACTTTCTTTAACAAGATATACAAATGACCATAGAGACATGAAAAGACGCTCAACATGACACAGTCATTAGGGAAATGCAAATCAAAACCACAATGAAATACTACTTCATACCCACTAGAATGGCCTTAATAATAACAATTTTTAAAAATCCTCTCCTCTCCTTCCCTGTCCTCTTAGTAAGGATATGGAGAAATTGAAACCCTCACACACTGCTGTTGGGAATGCATAATCGTCACTTTGGAATACAGTTTGTGAGTTTTTAAAAAGATAAACATAAACTTATCAAACAATAAGGCAATTCCATTCTTAAGTATCTACCAAAGCTAAATGAAAACATGTCTACACAAAGACTTACACATGAATAACATAGCAGGATTATTTAAAATAGCCAAAAAATGAAAACAACCCAAATGTACGTCAACTGGATCTCCATTGCAATGGATAAAACATATGTGGTATATCCATACTACAGAATGCTCTTTGGGGATAAAAACTAATGAATGAAGTATGCATCATGTTACAACATGGATAAACCTTGAAAACATTTTGCTCAGTGAAAGAAGCCAGACACTAAAGGCTGCATATTATATGATTCCATTTTCATATGAAATATCCAGAAAAGATAATTCCACAGAGACAGAAAGTAAACTAGTTTTTTGCCAGTGGCTAGGGAGTGAGGAGTGACTGCTAATGGGTATGGGTTTCTTTTTGGGGTGATGAAAATGTTCTGGAACTAGACTGTGATGATGGTTACATACTATGTAAATTTACTTTAAAAATTCATTGAACAGGGGGCTTCCCTTGTGGCGCAGTGGTTGAGGATCTGCCTGCTAATGCGGGGGACGTGGGTTCGAGCCCTGGTCTGGGAGGATCCCACATGCTGCGGGGCGGCTGGGCCCGTGAGCTACAACTGCTGAGCCCGCTCATCTGGAGCCTGTGCTCCGCAACAAGAGAGGCCACGATACTGAGAGGCCCACGCACAACGATGAAGAGCGGCCCCCGCTTGCCACAACTAGAGAAAGCCCTCACACAGAAACAAAGACCCAACACAGCAAAGGTAAATAAATAAATTAATAAACTCCTACCCCCAACATCTTCTAAAAAAAAATTCACTGAACATACACTTAAAATGAGTGAATGTTATTATATGTAAATTATATGTCATTAAACCTTTTAAAAATGGTTTTTTAGAAGATACGCCTTTGGAATGAGCTTGTGTCTACACAAAACCCACATTGTTCTGCTTTTTTAAAAAAATATTTATTTATTTATTTATTTGCTTGTGCCAGGTCTTAGTTGCAGCATGCAGGCTCCTTAGTTGTGGCATGCAAACTCTTGGTTGCAGCATGCTTGTGGGATCTCGTTCCCTGACCAGGGATTGAACCCAGGCCCCCTGCATTGGGAGAGTGGAGTCTTAACCACTGAGCCACCAGGGAAGTCCCCTACATTGTTCTGCTTTTACTGAGTGGCTTTGGCTCATCAAATAAACCTTGTTGTGGGAAGGATCATACCTTGCAAAGGTATCCAGGAGAAACCTTCTGCCCGTCTCCAACCTCTCGTTCACTCATGCTTCTTGGAGGAGAAGTGACTTACATGATTTGTAACACTAGGAAAAGATTCATTTTGCCCCAGCAGCCCATGTTCTTGCTAGCTCTTTCTCTGGGGCAGTCCCTTACTGGCAACATGTGTTGTTTCCCGCACTCTGGCCTCCTCCAGGCGATAGTAAGATCTCTGGGTCTGGCTCGGCCCCTCTGTGGGGGGTGGGGCTTGTGCTGGTCCTTCAGCAGCTGCAATGTCTGTGACCAGGTGAGTAAATTAATTTAAAAGAGGAAGAAGTCAGAAGCCCAACTTAGACCTCAGATTCTATCTGTGATCTTGAAACCTGCATGACCAGCCATAAAGTTGGTCTGTTGACTCCTGTGTTTCCTCAAACTACTTGTCAGTGGATTCAGACCTTAGAGGAAAGAGGCATGCTTCCTCCTGACACAAACAAACCCATATGAACAAGGCATCAATACAATTAGTTTGTTCATGTATGCTGGTGGATCCAATTGTTGGCTTCCGTGTTGCCTACTCCACAGCCGAAATAAGCAGCTCTCAAGCTTTCCTTTCTGATGGATCCACATGACTGATTATGTCTACATGCAAAAGATACCCTTGGGCCTCCCTGGTGGCGCAGTGGTTAAGAGTCCGCCTGCCGATGCAGGGGATACGGGTTCGTGCCCCGGTCTGGGAGGATCCCATATGCCGCGGAGCGGCTGGGCCCGTGAGCCATGGCCGCTGGGCCTGTGCATCCGGAGCCTGTGCTCCGCAACGGGAGAGGCCACAACAGTGAGAGGCCCGCATACCGCAAAAAGAAAAGAAAAAAAAAAAAAAAAGATACCCTTGAAGAACCCCTGAGACTCTAGCTGTATCTCCACAAACCCCTTTCTCCCTTTAAAAAACAAACACTGATTAAATAGTTACTCTGTGCTAGGCCTTATTCTAAACACCTGGAAGGCACATTTAATCCTCACAACAACTCTAGAGGGTAGGCACTATGATCGTCCTCATTTTACAGATCAGGAAACTGAGGCCCAGAGAGTGGAAGTAATTTGCCTGAGGTCAAGTGGTTAACAAGGTGGCAGAGTCAGAATTCAAAGCCGGGCTGCCAGGCTCAGTTCACTGTTGGTTTGCAAACTGGGCCCCGCACATGGAGGGCAGGAACAGACAGAAGAAAGAGGCAGAACGCTCCAGATGTGTAGGTGGCAGGGTTAATAAGGTAACTTACTTAGGAGGCATGTCTTGGGCACCTCAAGATGAGCAGAGCTCCCCACCTGCCCGCCAGAATCTTAAAAGTTTATATACCCGTCTTACCCCTAGGTTCTTCATGACATTTTTTCCCCTTAGATTCCATATATATGTGTTAGCATACGGGAATAAAGACACAGACCTACTAGAGAATGGACTTGAGGATATGCGGAGGGGGAAGGGTAAGCTGGGACAAAGTGAGAGAGTGGCATGGACATATATACACTACCAAATATAAAATAGATAGCTAGTGGGAAGCAGCCGTATAGCACAGGGAGATCAGCTCAGTGCTGTGTGACCACCTAGTGGAGTGGGATAGGGAGGGTGGGAGGGAGGGAGATGCAAGAGGGAGGGGATATGGGGATATATGTATATGTATAGCTGATTCACTTTGTTATAAAGCAGAAACTAACACTGTTATAAAGCAGAAACTAACACACTATTGTAAAGCAATTATACTCCAATAAAGATGTAAAAAAAGTGCTTATCAGCAAGCAGACAATGTTACACGACATATTAAATATGTTTTTAGAAACTTCAAAGAAGTTTATATAGAGGCCTTAATGGGGTTCAGTCATGTACTCTGTCCAGATGTTCTCAACAATACCTCGCTCTCTCAAGGCTGTGCTCTTGAAACAGCTCCCACTGTGGGAACAGTGGGCAGAACGTACATTCCAAGGGCAGGGGAGGGAAAAGGAGCTTCTGATTGCCCTGGTCCAGCTCACAGGTCAACCAGCGGTCACATCCTCTCCATGAGCTCCTGCAACATGCACATAAACCATCCTGCCTCACTGTCCTGCTCCTTCACCTCCTACTAAAAAGACCAAAAACAAGTGGGTGATGGTGCCATTGGTAAGAGCCTAACCTTGAAAAGAGATGTCCACAAACATTCATGCTCTAACATTATTAATGAGTGCCTACCCCTCCCCCCATTTTATTGAGGTATAATTGACATCCTACCCCTCCCGTTTTATTAAGTTCCACTCTCACCCATGCCTACTGAGCTTCCTTTTAGTCCATCCAGCACGCCAATTTCTCTCATGCTTCAGGGACGGCATGCATTCTATTCCCTCCACTCAGAACACTTTTTTTCTAGGTTCTCACATACCTGGCATCTTAACATCCTTCAGCCTCACCCTACAATAGTCTCCTCCTCTTCTATTATTTACTACTGTATACTGTTTCCTTTATTACTAGCATAAGTAGATATCATGTATGTATTTGTTTGATTACTTAATTACTTTCTATTTTTCCTGTCTAGAACACAAATCCCATTAGGGCCCAGATTTTTGCCTGTATGGTCAACGGTATTATGAACAATACTTGGCACATAGTAGCTGCTTCTACATATGTGTTGAATAAATGAATGGATACATAATCCAGTGATGAGCAGAGAGTAGGCACTCAGTAAACACTTGTTGCATGATTTGAATGACTATATCCAGCACAGTACTTAACACATAGCCAATACATAATAAATATTTGTTGAATGCACTAAAGGTACATGAGACTTTTCACAAGTAATTGATACATCAGTGTAACCCAACAAAGCAAACAAAAACTCTTGTATTTGTATCTCAATCCTAGTACCAAAAGGGCAGAGCTAGAGTATGGCAACATCTGTCTGAGCAGCGTGAAGATGATTATTCAGAAAAATTTAGCTGTGATACACACTGAACTGTACATGAAATCGTCCTAATCAAATGCTTGCTACATACTTTCAACTTATACATTTTCATTTGTTTCTAATTCATTCATCGTTGTAGCCCTGGCTACTGAGCGTGGTGTCTGACATATAATAGATGCTCAATTAAATGTTTGCTGCATGACTCAATGGATGCATGAGTAAATGGATGTATGAGTAAATGAAAGAGCAATTCCATGTAGCCTCCTCTCTTTAAATGTTATAAAGCAAATTGACATATTCCTTTTTGGAAACAGAGGGCCTGCTTGGTGACTGAGTGATTGGCAATGGGAATGTTTAAATGGAAAGCTATTAAGGGGTTGTAGTCATATGATATTATAATCCTATTTGTTCAGGGGACCTAGGAAAGCCCAAATCCTGCCTGATGTCACTATCACATCTCCCCATAAATCCACTGAATTGTATGCATAAAGGAAATATGACTAAGCCAAGTAACACTTAGTGCTGCTAACTAGAGCTGAGACCCCCAAACCCCAAGGTACATCTCAACTGTATCATTTGGGATGTTTAGAAATGTAAGGAATATAAAACCTGGATTGAAACTAGCTCAAATAATAAAGACATTTGTTTCCTCACTTAAAAAGATACCCAGAGGTTGGGCAGGCTCCAGACACAGGTTTAAACCCCAACTTCCTGTGATTCTTTGACTCTTCCCTCTTCCATGTAATGGTGTCATTCTCACTCTGGTGGCAAGATGGCTGCAGTAGTTCTCAGTGTCACATACTAATATGACCAACTCCAAAAGTAAAAGAAGAGATCATCCTCTGTGGTGTCACTTAAGAATTAAAAAATAAATAAATAAGAACTTGTGCCTGCCTATTCAAGCATTTCCCTAGGGGTCCAGTGGTTAACACTCCATGCTTCCAATGAGGGAGGCACAGGTTCAATCTCTGGTCCAGGAACTAAGATCCCACATGTGGCATGGCCAAAAGAAAAAAGAAAAAAAAGAAATTATATATATATATAAAACACTCTACCTCCCCCAGCAGATTTTCTTTCAGATAGTGTATTGGCCACAATGGGGTCACATGTCCATTCCTAAACTCTATCAATATTGAGGAGAATGGGATTACCATGAGTGTCTTACCAGTCATCGTCAAACAGTACCCTAAGGGGTTTTGGAAAAGTACACAGGTGTTTTTGGTTGCCATAATGATTGGGAAGCAGTACCGGCAATGTTTGGGATAGTCCACACAACAAATAATTTTCCTGCAAAATGTTAATAGCATCCCCATTATTAAATAGTGGCTGGGACTTCCCTGGTGGCACAGTGGTTAAGAATCCACCTGCCAATGCAGGGGACACAGGTTCGAGCCCACAGGGGACACGGGTTCGAGCCCTGGTCCGGGAAGATCCCACATGCTGTGGAGCAACTAAGCTTGTGCACCGCAACTACTGAGCCTGCTCTCTAGAGCCTGTGAGCCACAACTACCAAGCCTGCACGCCACAACTACTGAAGCCCACATGCCCTAGAGCCCGTGCTCTACAACAAGGGAAGCCAGTGCAATGAGAAGCCCGCGCACCGCAAGGAAGAGAAGTCCCCACTCACCACAACTAGAGAAAGCCCGTGCAAAGCAACGAAGACCCAAAGCCGCCAAAAATAAATAAATAAAATTAAAAAAAAAACCAGATTATTAAAAAAAATTAAAAAGTGGTTTAAAGAAATCAAGATATACTCTTGGAGCAAAAAAAAAAAAAAAAAGCAGTATAACTGGGCAGGGAACGGCCTGTTAGCAAATGAATTCAACTGTTCCAAAATTGCACAAGTGGGGGCTTTTCAACTGCATAGGAAATGTTTTGTTTAGAAATGATGAACATGCAATTCATGTTAGACACAGAGGTGAAAGCACACTGGGTTCAAAAGCAATATATAAAGACAAAACAATCATTTTAATTTTTAGAGTTACAAAACAATCATTTTTAAAGCTTGAGTTTAAAAATTGTGATATGTATTAATTTAATTATTCATAATTCACTGTGTAGGGTATTATAGAAATATAGAGACCTCCCACTCCCTCAGTAAACACCAGGAAATTCAGCATCAGCTTCATGAGTAAGCTCTGGTAAAGGTGGGAAAGTGAAGAATGTTCTGACCCTGAAATGTCTAGCTGTTCTCATTCCGTCCTTCCCTCGGTGACTTCCTTTATTGAATTAAAACCATATTTTCCTATCACTCCCATACCATAGTTGCTATTAGTGTTTCATGATGTTTTGTAGTATGTTAAGATCTTGTTATACTGCCAGTTTGAAGGCTACTCCTGGTTCTATTATAACACTAGAATCATCTTCTCATGCTCACCATAGTCCATTAGTTGGTTTTTATCTTTTGCTTTTAGTGCTTTTATATTTCTAATTACTTCTTAATGGTTTAAGATCTTATTAATTTAGTTTTACTCTGGCTTTAGAAACATATTACATTACCTTGTGCTATTTCTGAATATTACCGTGATAGTCTTGGTTCTACAAAAGAGCCCATACCCATCAGGCTAACTATTATCCTCAAAACACAAAAGACATGCATTTAAGCAATGCTTTCTTCAGGGAGCAAAAAAACTGCTGCATCAATGGCAAAAGTGATGTACTGACCATCTGGAGGACAGGTATTCTCTCAAACCATGTTTCTATGGATTACTGGTGTTCTGTGACCTGAAACGGGGGGTTATTCATTTCAATGGAATAGTGGTGATCATGCTAACTTGCAGAAATTTTGTTAGATATAATTTTCTCATTTACATGGTTTTAGCAAAATAACAGTTATTCTTTTCATTATGAAAGTTATACACGCTTACTGTGAAGAAGAGAAAGTTGTAATGGCAAAACTAAAAACTGAAAATCAATTTTCCCTTTACCAGCCATGCTTCTGTTGGGACAACCACTGTTAATAATATATCTGTGCTTTTCTTTACAGTTCTTTTTCTACCCATATGTATAAAGCTTTAAAAAATGGGATTACGCTACATATATCGGTGCCTATCCTACTCTCCATTTAATATCACATGAGAATTAAAATTTTTCATTATATTATTTTAAACTCAGGACTAAAGACTTGAGTTAATCATATTCCTCAGTTCACTGAATATTTTATTTTCATCATTATAGTAAGTTCAAGACCCCTGTGTTATTTTATTTTTATTTTTCCTATTTTCATTCCTAATAGCTACTTGCCTTTTCTCTTGGATATATATGTGTCCTTATAAAATATGTAGTATGGTTGTGTGTGTATATGTGGCTTTAATTCATGTAACTTGTCTTATACTATAGAACTCATTTTATTTCTTTTTCTTTCACTCAGTGATACATTTCAAAGATTTAACTGTGTTGCTATATATAAACGTAGTTCATTGCTTCTAATATCTGCAGAGCATTTTGTGCTGTGCCTTCACTGCATTACATTTGCTCATTCCCCCAGTGATGGACATCTAGCCAACTTGCTACCATCTAGAAGTTTATAATTGGACTCATATAAGAGTTTCTCTGAGGCAAATACCTGGACGGTATATGGGTAAGTAGGCACAAACATTTGTTAATTTCACTAATGAGTGCCAGATTTCTCTCCAGAATGGCTGTACCACATTATATTCTCACCAGCAGTTTATGGCACTTCCTTTTTCCCACATCCTCACCAACAGTTGATATTATCTGGATCTCTAAATTTTGCAAATCTGATAGATATAAAGCAATATCTCATTGTTATTTGAATTTCTACACTTCTGACTGCTAGTGAGGTTGAGTAGAAATTTAATAATTGAGAGCTAATCCACATCAGGAGGGGCTTCATAGCTAAGACCCTATATGATTCAATGGGACCAAATTAACCAACATCACTAAAAAACAAACTAAAAAAGTCCTCCAGAAAATTTTCAACATTATACTAGCCCTATGCAGTGAAATAAGGAAAGAAAAATAAATACAAGACACAGAGGTTGGAAATGAAGAGGTAAAACTGGATTGATTCATAGATGACATCACTGTGTAAGTAGAATATTATAGGGAATCTACAAAAAAGCTCCCAGAAATAGTAAGGTAACATAAAAGTTTTCAGGATACAGGCCAATATGAAAAATAAATTCTATTTCTGTATACAAAAAACAGACAACTGGAAAATGAAATTTATGAATGGTATTTATAACAAAAAGCAAGAAATATTAATGAAATATACCTAATACTGGTGCCCTGAAAACTACAAAATATTGACGAGAGAAATTTGAAAGACAAATAAATTTGGAGACATGCCATGTTCATGGATCAGAAAGCTCAATTTTTAAGATTTAAATTAACCCCAAATTGATCTCTCAATTCAACACGACTTCAACCAAAATGCATGAAATATTTTGTATAAATAGATAAGCCAATTCTGAAATTTGTACTGAGACAAAAGGAACCAAAAAGGACCAAAATATTTTTGAAAAAGAAACAATTTGGCATCATAAACCTATGATATACTATACTAGTATAGTACTGGTGAAAGGGAGTGACATGTAAACCAATGAAACAGACTAGAGATTCCAGAAATAAACCCAGACATCTTGATTTTTGATGAAGGAGCCAAGGTAACTCAATGAGGAAAATAGCCTTTCCAACAAACCGTGCTGAAACAATTGGATATCCACTTAGAAAAAAATTAACTTTGACACTTACCTCACAATATACACAATAAATTGAAACAGATGACAGACCTAAAAGTGAAAGCCAAAACAAAAAATTCTTGAAGAATTCTTAGAAGAAAATTTTCATAGCCAAGGCTAGGCATATTCCTTAGATAGAACACAAAAAGCACAGAACAAAGAAAAAAAATGGACAGATTGAACTTTATCAACATTAAAATCTTCTGGTATTGGAAAGACTGTTGAGAACGTGAAAAGGCAAATCACACATTGGGGGAAAATATTCACAACACATATTTCTGACAAAGAATTCGTATCCACAATACATAGAGAGCCTCTATACATCAATAATAAGAAGACAACCTAATAAAAATGGGCAAACTGGACTTTTCTGGTGGCAGAGTGGTTAAGAATCACCCTGACAATGCAGGGGACATGGGTTTGAGCCCTGGTCCGGGAAGATCCCACATGCTGCGGAGCAACTAAGCCCGTGCACCACAACTACTGAGTCTGCGCTCTAGAGCCTGCGAGCCACAACTACTGAGCCCACGTGCCACAACTACTGAAGCCTGTGTGCCTAGAGCCCATGCTCCACAACAAGAGAAGCCACTGCAATGAGAAGCCGGCACACCACAACGAAGAGCAGCCCCCGCTTGCTGCAACTAGAGAAAGCCTGCGTGCAGCAAAGACCCAACGCAGCCAAAAATAAATAAATAAAGAAGTAAACTTATTTTAAAAAATGGGCAAACTATTTGAATGTGAACCTCAAAGAAGATATATCAGTGATCAATAAGCACATGAAACAGTGTCCAACATCATGAGGGAAATCCAAGTTAACCCCACAATGAGATACTTCTACATACTTACTAAAAAATGACTAAAATTTGAAAATACTGACAATTCCAAATGTTGTTGAGAATGTGGAGTAATCTGAACTCCCATACATTGTGGGAACAGAAAACAGTTTGTCAGTTTCATATAAAGTTAAACATGCACTTACTATACAGCCCAATAATATCACTCCCAGATATTTACCCAAGAAAAAGGAAAATATATGTACAAACAAAGATGTGTTCATGAATGTTCACAGCAGTTTTATTCAAAATAGCTGAAAAATGGAAACAAACCAAATGTCCATCAACAGGTAAATAAATCAATTGTGGTGCATACATACAATGAAATACTACTCAAAAATAAAAAGAAATGAACCACTGATACCTGAAACAGTATGACTGAATCTCAAAGAATTTGGATGAATGAAATAAGCCAGAAAAAAATTACCTACTATATGATTCCATTTATATGAAATTCTTAAACAGTCTAAACTACCGCGAGAGAAAGCAGATAAGTGGTTGCCTGGGGCATTGGCTTGCAAAGGAGCACCAAGTAACTTTTTTGTTTACTGGTGGTATTCTATGTCTAAGTTGTGGTGGTAGTTGCCCAAGTAAATAAATTATACCTCAATAAAACTGACAAAAATATAATGTGAATTGGCTTGGCTACAAAGAACAATATAGAAGGCAAAATATCACAACAAGATTCTGAGTTGGGAAAAAGATGTCTTATGAACAGCCCAAAGGTCCAGGAGTATTTAAAATATTTTATCAGATTGGTGAATGAGGCAAACTAGACATTTTATAGAATAGAGGCACAGTAGATTTTAGGGCAGAAAAAAATCTTAAATACAAAGGAAGTTTAAAGTTGTGTATGTGTGTGCACATATATATGTGCATACTTTTTTTTAACATCTTTATTGGAGTATAATTGCTTTACAATGGTGTGTTACTTTCTGCTGTATACCAAAGTGAATCAGCTATACATATACATATATCCCCATATCCCCTCCTTCTTGCATCTCCCTCCCACCCCTCTGGGTGGTCACAGAGCACCGAGCTGATCTCCCTGTGCTATGCAGCAGCTTCCCACTAGCCATCCATTTTACATTTGATAATATATATAAGTCCATGCCACTCTCTCACTTCATCCCAGCTTACCCTTCCCCCTCCCTGTGTCCTCAAGTCCATTCTCTACGTCTGCATCTTTATTACTGTCCTGCTCCTAGGTTCGTCAGAACCATTTTTTTTCCTTAGAGTCCATATATATGTGTTAGCATACAGTATTTGTTTTTCTCTTTCTGACTGACTTCACTCTGTATGACAGACTCTAGGTCCATCCACCTCACTACGAATAACTCAGTTTCATTTCCTTTTATGGCTGTGTAATATTCCATTGTATATATGTGCCACATCTTCTTTATCCATTCATCTGTTGATGGACACTTAGGTTGCTTCCATGTCCTGGCTATTATAAATAGTGCTGCAATGAACATTGTGGTACATTTCTCTTTTTGAATTATGGTTTTCTCAGGGTATATGCCCAGTAGTGGGATTGCTGGGTCATATGGTGCCACAACTATTAAGCCCACACGCCACAACTGCTGCAGCCCATGTGCCCTAGAGCCGTATGCCACAACTGTTGAGCCCACGAGCTGCAACTACTGAAGCCCACATGTCTAGAGCCCATGCTCCACACCAACAGAAGCCACCGCAATGAGTAGCCCATGCACTGCAGCGAAGAGTAGCCCCCGCTCACCACAACTAGAGAAAGAAACCCACAAGCAGCAACAAAGACCCAACACAGCCAAATAATAATAATAATAATAAATAAATAAATAACACAGAGAGGAAAACACAGTCTAATGTCTTTGAAAGCAAAATAACCAGGATTGATCCCTGCAACACTGTAACTTTTCTATATAATTCAAGAGAGCAAAAATATGATTCATGTCAGAGACCAAAAAAGTTCAAACATGGCATGTCATCAGTGATGCCAAATAGTGTATAAATATGCTATTAGGTGGGGCAATCCACAAATGTCTCTATGTTTAACAATTCTCTTTTCCTATTAAAGGACTTAAGATCCTCAAATAAACTTTTGTGAAAAACATGACCATTGAGTGGAGAGAGGGAAAGAGTCCTGCCACCTGTAAGCAGAAAATTACATTATGAGGATTCTCTCCTCAAAGAGAGAACATCTTTTGGTTATCAAAAAAAAAAAAAGCACATTGACCGTTAATGTATGGAACACAATTTATACCTAGGATGCCTTTGTAAATGGCATACTATGAAATCTATGGTCATGAATATTTCTCTCATTTAAATGAAACTTCCTTCTTTTATTAATGCTCTCTTTATTAGCTTTCTGTTTCACATTTTTCATTTTGGTAATATTTCATGTTTTTCATTTTGGTATCATTTTTCTTTTATTATTTTGCTTGACTCCCTCTTCTCTTGTCCAACCTCTACCTACCCCCTCTAGTAGCCAAGATTGAAAACCTAGCACATATCATCCTACATTTTTCTCCAAGTCTACATAATCATATACAAAGCTATCTTTGTTAATCACACACAGAGGGAGGTAGTTTTTATCATCATCTTATAAAAATTGATTATATATACCTTGGGGCTCTTTCTTAGTTAAAAGGACACCATGAAATGTCCCCAATTCACCACTCAATAAAGCTTTAATTTGTTCCTTTTGATGGTTTTATGATAATCCACAGGGTGGATGACCCCTAACTTAGTTAACCATTTGCTTATTGCTGGGGACTTACTTTCCTAAACACATACACATATATGTCCTTATAAACTGGAGCTTTTCTGTCTGTGGGGTAGAATCACCATGAGTGGAACTGATGATTCAAAGGGAATATAAAAAACAAACAAGCACACACACACACAAAACAAAATAAATGAACAAAGCATACCAAACAAAAACAAACAGGTAGATACAGAGAACCTAGTAGTGGTTACAAAATGGGAAGGGGCACAGGGGAGGGGAAAATGGGTAAAAGGGATCAACTGTATGGTCATGGATGGAAACTAAATTTTTGGTGGTGACCACACTGTAGTGTATACAGAAGTAGAAATACAAGGTTGTAAACATGAAACTTATATAATGTTATAAACCAGTGTTAGCTCAATAAAAAAATAAATTAAAAAAATTTTGATAGATGTGAAATTTCTTTCCCAGAAGACTATAATAATCCACAGTTTAAGAGCAATGCCTGAGACTACTCTTATCCCTGAAGCCCACAATCAATAGATGTGAGTGTTGTTTAAATTTTTGCCAGTATGATCACAATAAAAGATATTTATTTATTTATTTATTTTATTTATTTATTTTTTTTGTGGTACGCGGGCCTCTCACTGTTGTGGCCTCTCCCGTTGCGGAGCACAGGCTCCGGACACACAGGCTCAGCGGCAATGGCTCACGGGCCCAGCTGCTCCACGGCATGTGGGATCCTCCCGGACCGGGGCACGAACCCGTGTCCCCTGCATCGGCAGGCGGACTCTCAACCACTGCACCACCAGGGAAGCCCTTCATTTTTATTTTATTTGCAGTTTCCTAACTTAGTTTGAACACTGTTTAATCCATTTTCGGCAATTTGGGTTTCCTCTTTTCTAAATGGCATATTCATTTCTTTGCACATTTTTCAGCTGGTATCTCCTTTTTCATTTGTAAGAACTCTTTATATATTACAGATATAACCTCTCTTTCTGAACTCTGTGTGGAAACCCTCTGTTTTGCAAGTCGATTGCCTGTCAATTCACTTTCATTATAATTCCACATAACACTTACAAAAGATATATAACAAATATGTCTGCTTTTTCTTTCATAGTTTCTGAGTTTCTAATCATAATTAAGTTTCATCTCTCAGGCTTAAGGCAGGAGTAATCAGGCAACTGTTCATCTTCTTTTTTTTTCATAACAAATTTAATCAGTTATACATATACATATGTTCCCATATCCCCTCCCTTTTGCGTCTCCCTCCCACCCTCCCTATCCCACCCCTCCAGGCGGTCACAAAGCACCGAGCTGATCTCCCTGTGCTATGCGGCTGCTTCCCACTAGCTATCTACCTTACGTTTGGTAGTGTATATATGTCCATGCCGCTCTTTCACTTTGTCACAGCTTACCCTTCCCCCTCCCCATATCCTCAAGTCCATTCTCTAGTAGGTCTGTGTCTTTATTCCTGTCTTACCCCTATGTTCTTCATGACATTTTTTTTTCTTAAATTCCATATATATGTGTCAGCATACAGTATTTGTCTTTCTCTTTCTGACTTACTTCACTCTGTATGACAGACTCTAGGTCCATCCACCTCATTACAAATGGCCCAATTTCATTTCCTTTTATGGCTGAGTAATATTCCATTGTATATATGTGCCACATCTTCTTTACCCATTCATCTGATGATGGACACTTAGGTTGTTTCCATCTCCGGGTTATTGTAAATAGGGCTGCTATGAACATTTTGGTACATGTCTCTTTTTGAATTATGGTTTTCTCAGGGTATATGCCCAGTAGTGGGATTGCTGGGTCATATGGTAGCTCTATTTGTAGTTTTTTAAGGAACCTCCATACTGTTCTCCATAGTGGCTGTACCAATTCACATTCCCACCAGCAGTGCAAGAGTGTTCCTTTTTTTCCACACCCTTTCCAGCATTTATTGTTTCTAGATTTTTTGATGATGGCCATTCTGACTGGTGTGAGATGATATCTCATTGTAGTTTTGATTTGCATTTCTCTAATGAGCAAAGATGTTGAGCATCCTTTCATGTGTTTGTTGGCAGTCTGTATATCTTCTGTGGAGAAATGTCTATTTAGGACTTCTGCCCATTTTTGGATTGGGTTGTTTGTTTTTTTGTTATTGAGCTGCATGAGCTGCATATAAATTTTGGAGATTAATCCTTTGTCAGTTGCTTCATTTGCAAATATTTTCTCCCATTCTTAGGGTTCTCTTTTGGTCTTGTTTATGGTTTCCTTTGCTGTTCAAAAGCTTTTAAGTTTCATTAGGTCCCATGTGTTTATTTTTGTCTTTATTTCCATTTCTCTAGGAGGTGGGTCCAAAAGGATCTTGCTGTGATTTATGTCATAGAGTGTTCTGCCTATGTTTTCCTCTAAGAGTTTGATAGTGTCTGGCCTTACATTTAGGTCTTTAATCCATTTTGAGCTTATTTTTGTGTATGGTGTTAGGCAGTGATCTAATCTCATGCTTTTACATGTCCCTATCCAGTTTTCCCAGCACCACTTATTGAAGAGACTGTCCTTTCTCCACTGTACATTCCTGCCTCCTTTATCAGAGATAAGGTGACCATATGTCCGTGGGTTTATCTCTGGGCTTTCTATCCTGTTCCATTGATCTATCTCTCTGTTTTTGTGCCAGTACCATACTGTCTTGATTACTGTAGCTTTGTAGTATAGTCTGAAGTCAGGGAGCCTGATTCCTCCAGCTCCATTTTTCGTTCTCAAGATTGCTTTGGCTATTCGGGGTCTTTTGTGTTTCCATACAAATTGTGAAATTTTTTGCTCTAGTTCTGTGAAAAATGCCAGTGGTAGTTTGATAGGGATTGCATTGAATCTGTAGACTGCTCTGGGTAGTAGAGTCATTTTCACAATGTTGATTCTTCCAATCCAAGAACATGGTACATCTCTCCATCTATTTGTATCATCTTTAATTTCTTTCATCAGTGTCTTATAATTTTCTGCATACAGGTCTTTTGTCTCCTTAGGTAGGTTTATTCCTAGATATTTTATTCTTTTTGCTGCAATGGTAAATGGGAGTGTTTCCTTGATTTCACTTTCAGATTTTTCATCATTAGTATATAGGAATGCCAGAGATTTCTGTGCATTAATTTTGTATCCTGCTACTTTACCAAATTCATTGATTAGCTCTAGTAGTTTTCTGGTAGCATCTTTAGGATTCTCTATGTATAGTATCATGTCATCTGCAAACAGTGACAGCTTTACTTCTTCTTTTCTGATTTGGATTCCTTTTATTTCATTTTCTTCTCTGATTGCTGTGGCTATAACTTCCAAAACTATGTTGAATAAGAGTGGTGAGAGTGGGCAACCTTGTCTTGTTCCTGATTTTAGTGGAAATGGTTTCAGTTTTTCACCATTGAGGACGATGCTGGCTGTGGGTTTGTCATATATGGCCGTTATTATGTTGAGGAAAGTTCCCTCTATGCCTACTTTCTGCAGGGTTTTTATGTTCATCTTCTTTGTGGACTGTTGCAGACCAGGTAGAGAACTAAGATCCTGTGTGCCACAGCCAAAAAAAAAAAATTAATCACTGTAATTTCTTTTCTTTTTTTAAATATTTATTTATTTATTTGGCTACTCTGGGTCTTAGTTGCAGCATGCAGGATCTTTAGTTCTGGCATGTAAGATCTAGTTCCCTGACCAGGGATCGAACCCAGGTCCCCTGCACTGGGAGCATGGAGTCTTAACCACTGGAACACCAGGGAAGTCCCAACCAATGTGATTTCTTGGTTTTCCCACTCCTGTGCTCTATTCCACCAATTTGAACCACTAGATAATTTCTTTATCATTCAGAGAAGAGATGTGACAGCATAAGACCAAAGAATTATTATCCTATCTTTTGAAGAATCAATTTTGAAAAAAAAAGCTCATGGAGAATGAATTTTGAAAAAAAGCTCGTAAGAGAAAGACATCCTTACTCCCTAGGATAGAACAGAAGTTTGCAGGCTAGGGGAAAAGACAGAATCATGAGGACAAGCAGGAGAGGGTGGATGCTGTTGGGTCCCAGGGAGAGAGGCAAGTCCTAGGAGTAGGCAAGTCGTCCTAGACAGGTTTGTGAGATATGAGGACAGGATCAACTCTGTCCCTGTGGCCAGGGGACAGAACAGACAAGTGGCATACTGTAAAGTAGAACTGGCTGCGTGGCTGACTTTGGAAAATTGAGGCTTAGATGCGTGGATTTTCTTTCTCTCATGTGTGATGCAGAGGCAACCCAGTGCTTTCTATACGTCCCTACATGGGAAGAATGTAGAGGACAGAGGGACCCAAGGGGACCACTAGGTAAGGAATGGTGAGTATGGCCCTGGTGACCTGCAGGCCCACTTCAACTGCAGACAGAATAGACTGATGAGACAAATATCAGGGTGGACATACGAAATAGAAGACAAAATGAGTCTCTCGAATACCTTGATACATGTAGCCTCCTTTAGAATTCAGGCACAGCCCCAAGGAAAGGAAGGAATCCAGAATTGACTCATAGTAATTTTTGCTATTGTGGAGACTGGAATTTTAAAATAAAAATTCGTTTTTTTTAGAAAATGCAGTTAAAGTTACAGGCCTTGTTTGTGGACTGAAGTTAATTTGCATCTAGAATGTCATGCTCCTTTAACTACATGTACACCCTGCAGGTTTTCAGATATTACTTAGATTTTTATGGTGACACCTTTGGCTCCTTACTTTCCTAATCCTTATGCATTTATGTGGCCATTTTTCATACTATCTACACACTACATGCAGCCCTTCTAGTATTTTCTCTTTCCAATGCATTTCCTCCATGTATCATTAAATTATTCAGGAAAATTTCCTCCAGGGTACAAGTCTTACTTGAATTCAATCAATTGTTCTAAGTATGTGTAATCTTGGAAGGGGTAATATAAAAAATCATGAAAAATAATGCAAATCTGCTAGGAGAGAGAATTTGATAATCAGTAGCAGTCCAGTTTAAAGAGCATTCGGAGAATCTGGTTATATATCACTAACTGCATGGAAAGATCAGTGCAAAGGAAGCTTCTAAAAGTTATCTAATATTCCCTTAATGACAGGACTCAGGGGAAAAACTCAGTCAATTCTGTCCAATCCAGGGAAAGTTATTAGTCAATTGTAAGGGTATGATTTTCCTATTCCCCCAAATCCCAAGTTTCACCTATAAAACCTCTACTGTGTATTTTTTTTCACATTCCTTAAACTCATTAAATTGGTGGGTCCCTCATCTCAGGCTACATATATTTTCAATGGACATAGTTAATATAATATAGTATTAGCTTCACAATGCCCTCAGAGAGATATTTCAATACAGCATGAACTTAGATGAAAACACAACTGAAGTATAAATGAAATAATATGTGAAATGTTGAGGTTAATTGAAAACAGAAGGGAGGGGTAAGAATCACTACCTCATGTATAATGATGAAAAGTCACACAAGATAACACAGAAGCAAATAATTTTAACCAAATGATCCCTGTGTTTTCTAAACAAAGGACTTGCAAGTTTGTTTCTATATTACCAAGATTAAGCTTAATCAAATGTCTTCAGGGAAAAAAAGAAATAAGAAATAACTGATTGGATTCATTTTCAAAAACGTTTGATTTGCCTCTATCCCTATCCACATACAGAATTTTCTTCATTTTTACAAATTGAATATTCCAAGTAGAATTCTGTATTTCTGAAAGTAGCAAAACTTTCACTTAAATCCTGATTCACACTCCCAATGGTCTCCTATTACAACTATAATTAACAGATACTATGCAGCTGGCATGTGTAACCTGCAGATGTTAATGCTTTATACTAATGATGTCAGCAATTTTCCTGTTAATTTGTATTTTACTACCGCAGTTAAATGACCTAAATATCTGCAGCCCTTCCACACAAGTTTTGTTCCGCATATTAACATGTAGCAGGCAGCAAGAGAAGGCTTCCTGTTTGCAATGGACTTGGCAAATAACTGAACAAGTCTGCAACAGAGGATCCTGGGCCTGTAGCATCACCCAGACAGATATATCAACCCCAAGCACTGCAAC
This sequence comes from Mesoplodon densirostris, assembly GCF_025265405.1. Classification (NCBI taxonomy): domain Eukaryota; kingdom Metazoa; phylum Chordata; class Mammalia; order Artiodactyla; family Ziphiidae; genus Mesoplodon; species Mesoplodon densirostris. Next base: position 8,912,285 of record NC_082681.1, read on the forward strand.
CTTCACAGGAGGATGTAGACGTTGTTTAGTGCAAGTCCATCTCAAAAAGAATGAATACTGCATGTTTCTATTTTTTTCAAACATCTCTGTGTTTCTTTGAAAAGACTCAGAACATAAAAATAACACTTAGTATTCATGCACAGCCATATCCCCCATGAACTCTGATTGTATTTTCTCAAGAACTTGGACAAATGCTTTTGTTATGACACCTTTGCTAAGCTACAATGAATTCCAGCATTTTAATAGGGAAAAACTGCCACATAACATTACAGTATAGGGACTCCAACACCACTTTGCTTGCCATCTTGGGAATGAGCAATGCTTTGTCTGTGTGGATGCGTATGCAGTACTTTTTTTTTTTTAAGAAAAGGCTTTAAATTGGTTTGACAACTGGTTATTTGGAAAACAAGTGAAATTCAAGCAGCTCCTTTCTAACTAGGTTTTGTGACATCATGGGACACTTTATAACTTTTCATTAGGGTTCTTGGCAGACTGTAGTCCAGAATTCAACCATACTCAAGTCCTTCCAAGGAAATGCAGTCAGATACGAAGGTTGGACATCCATAATAGTAATGAACTGGCCAAGGGCCATAACTCAGGGTCACCTTACACTGAGTAGCCAAATGATGTTTGTAGATCTCAGCCATATGCCTTTACTGTGCCAAACAATCAGAGCATATGTAATGTCTCTGTCCAATTAATAGTTACCCTAAATTCCCAACATCTAGTAAAAATGTGTCAAGGACATTTGAGAAAATTTCCCAATATAGATTCAAATTTGTGGATGATGCTTTTTTTCCCCCAATTTCAGCATTCCCTCTTACTTTTGCATAAGAAATTGATTTATGGCCCAATTCAGAGAAGCATTATGTTCAGAAAATAGCCATTATTTCTCTGCACAAAAGTGAGAACCACCCTACAGGATCCACTTCCAGTTACAGAAGCCCACAATATCCAGCCCTGGTTTACTTTGGTGGAACTTGATTACCGGGTGGCTGAAAATAGCAAATGGTGAAAGCCAGAGACTACTAAAGAAGCATGGAAGGCAATGTAGCTATCAAAAAGAGGGAAATAAGACAAAAGGGAAGCCAATCACACACTGAGGACTCAATTATAGTGGCTGGCATAAGGTAGGCAACTGAGAAATGGTGATTAAGTAGGAACAAAAGCAGGGAGTAAATGAGTGATGTTCCTTGCTTCCAATGAATAACTGCCCTCAACTTAGAGTAATCTGCAGTGTAGAGTAAAGGAGAAAATACTGACAAACTCTGCCACAAATATTTCCATATTAAACTGTATGACATTGACAAGAGACTCTCAAACTTTGAGTCTGCTTCTTCATCTGTAAAATGGGACGGGATGATGGTGTATGAATCACCTAGCTCCCCCGTGTTCATGCGTGTGCAGATGGGTGTGTATAGGTGTGCATGCAACACATGTGAGGACACAATGGCATCATGTTTACACCTACCTTGTCAACTATGTCATATAAAACCCAACATTTCAGGCTTCCCTGGTGGCGCAGTGGTTGAGAGTCCGCCTGCCGATGCAGGGGACGCTGGTTCGTGCCCCGGTCCGGGAAGATCCCACATGCCGCGGAGTGGCTGGGCCCGTGAGCCGTGGCCGCTGAGCCTGCGCGTGCGGAGCCTGTGCTCCGCGACGGGAGAGGCCGTGGCAGTGAGAGGCCCGCGTACCATAAAAAAAACCAACAACAACAAAAAACCCAACATTTCTTTCGTATTTTCAACATTTTTTCTTTCAGGGTTGATTGAAATCAAGTCTCACTCATGCCAGTTCTTTCTGGTTCATATATTTTATGGCAATACCTAGTGCTAAGAAATCCTGCCTTTTTATATCAAGAGGTTAAGATGAGTAAGAAATATGTCAAACTGAAATACTTTTCCACAGTTACAAGGAGGTGATAAGGTTAAAAATATAATTCATAGATTAATTGGATCAGGTGGATCAATAAAATGACTCTTGCATTATACAGTAAGCTTTAGCAAGACAAAGGAAAAAGTCTAAATCTATGTCAGCCTAGAATATTATCAGGTGCATTAGCATCATGCCCTAAGAAATCAATTTTTTTCTAACAGCCTTGAAATATGGGTCTTTGCTCTTTTAAGCTCTTGTTAAGGATGTGATTCTGGGAGCTGCTGGGTAGAACAGAATTCTTAGTCTGGTTGCAAAAAAGAAAAAAAAAAGAACACATATCTGCAAGCACAAAGGACTGTGCTAAGAATCGCTTCAGATGGATTTTAATCTTTCTTCTGAATTTGAAGCAAAAATGTAAATGTAGCATGTTTGCTTTGAAATTGTCTGGTGATTTTATAAAAATGAAATAATAGTTAACTGTCCAAACTGAGAAAGTTGTGATTTTTCAAAAATTAAGAATTCACTGTTAAATATCATTTGAGAAAGAGAAGCACTATATATCATATATCAACTGGTCATATATATGTATATGTTGTTTCCAGGTAAAAAATATTTTTCTAGTAAAATTCTACTATATCTAAGTTTTCAAATTTATTGACAGGTTGCTGTTTTGAATATTCTCTTATATTTTAAATCTCTACACTATTTGTTATATCCCCTTTTAAATTCCTAACACTTTCTTTTATTTTTGCCAACTCTATTATTTGGTCCCTTGAGCAATCTTTGTCAGATGTTTTCAAAAGAATAACCTTTGGGTTTGCTGATTTACTGATCTAACCAGAAAATTCTTTCTTATTTAATTCATTTCTGTTTGTAGTGTTCCCTTCCTTCTGTTTTCTTTACTTTGACTTTATTCTTCATGTATATTTGTAAGTTGCACAAAGCACATGAATTCTCAGTCTTATTTTATATATAACACTTCATGGCTAAAATTTTCCATCAATGTACCAATTTAGCTTCATTGTTCATTTTTGAAATGATGTGTTCTTCTTGTCATTTAATCGTCACTAAATCATAATTTTCACTAGGTTTTTTTCATTGACTCATGAGTTATTGAAAAGTGCAATTTTCATTATGAAACATGAGAAAGTGGTGATGTTGGCTCTCATATTGCTATTTATTTTGTTTTATTTAATGTTGTAATCACGAAATTTGATCTGCATGATATACATTCTTTAGTAAGTGTTTGGACTTCTTTTGCACCCCAGTCCAAGGTAATTTGGGGGATAAATATTCCATGTGTGCTTGAAAAAGATGTATTTTCTATTTGTTGGGTGAGATGCTCTATACTGTCCATTAATCAAGCTTCTTTACTGAGTTGATCAAATTTTTTCTATTCATATTATTTTCCCATTTTATTTATTGATGTTGTGTTTGTTCTTTTTCAAAAGATTACTCTCCAGTTCATTCATTATGATTTTTGGATTTTAGTTTACCTTTTCGTCATTTTAAACACACTTTTATAGTCTTTTCCAGATCATTCTGTTATCTGCATTTCTTGGTTTGGTAAAGCCCTAGTTTTTTATATCAGCTGGCTCTTGTTCATGGTGTCTGGTTTCATCATGTGCTTTGTATTTCTTTTTTTTTTTTTTTGCGGTATGCGGGCCTCTCACTGTTGTGGCCTCCCCCGTCGCGGAGCACAGGCTCCGGACGCGCAGGCTCCGGACGCGCAGGCTCAGCAGCCATGGCCCACGGGCCCAGCCGCTCCGCGGCACATGGGATCCTCCCAGACCGGGGCACGAACCCGTATCCCCTGCATCGGCAGGCGGACTCTCAACCACTTGCGCCACCAGGGAGGCCCTGTATTTCTTTTTTATGTGGCTAATCCCCAATTTAAAGTTGCTTTGTTTTTGTTCTTCTCATTGAGTCTTATGTGCTTTGGGTTGCAAAAATGCCCTTACAAAGTGGTTTTTTATTTCCTTTTAGGGAGACTCTCACACAGATTTTAATGGCCCTTGCCCCATTTTTACTTTGAGAGCTTGTAGGATTTAATATACAAGCATTACAAGATTGGAATCCATGCCTACAGTTGGCACATGTCTGGGATTTCTCAAGGGTGATTTTTCTATTTCTTTCTACACAGTATGAGCAAACAGACAGAAGTTGAGTTTACTTGCTTCTTTCAAGGCCAGTTGATGAAATTTTTCCAATTCCCTTTTAAAAACATTTTATTAAAGCATAATATACATATAGAAAAGAACATTTATAACTATGTAGCTTGAAGAAGTTTTACAAACTTTCATTTATATAATCAGTATAATAATAATAACAGAATGAAATATTACATACATCCCAGAAGCCCTCCCCCATGTCCCTTTCCGTTCATTATTTTCTCACCACCAAGGTTAACCATTATCTTGACTTCTAAGGTCAGACATTAATTTTGTCTGGTTTTTTTTTTTTTTTGCGGTACGTGGGCCTCTCACTGTTGTGGCCTCTCCCATTGCAGAGCACAGGCTCTGCACATGCAGGCTCAGCAGCCATGGCTCACAGGCCTAGCTGCTCCGCGGCATGTGGGATCTTCCTGGACCGGGGCACGAACCCATGTTCCCTGCATCGGCAGGTGGACTCTCAACCACTGCACCACCAGGGAAGCCCCAATTTTGTCTGTTTTTGAACTTTATATAAATGGAGTCATGTGGTATATACTCCTTTGTGTCTGAATTTTTTTTTCTTGACATTATGTTTCTGAGATTCCTCTATGTTGGTGCATGTAGTTGGATTTCATCACTTCTCTTTCCTGCATACTGTATTCCATTGTGGACTACATGACAATTTATCCATTCCACTGTTGATGGTCATTAGGGCAATTTCTACTCTGGAGCGTAACCTTTGGTAAACATGTTAGCTCCATATTAAGGGATAGGTTAGTTCTCCAGGGGTCTCACTTCCAGCCCTCTTGCCTCCTCCACTCTGGTATAAGAATCCTTATCCTTGTGGGACACCATGACACAGCAGGTCACAGGCACTCAGTTGCTGCTTAGGCTTTAATTTTTCTCATTTCTGGTAACTTAGTTTGAGGTCCTCTCTATATATATCTATATCTATATCTATATCTATCTATCTTTCTATATATACACACATATATACATACACACACGTATATATATATATATATATATACAGCAAAATACAGTTCAAAGTTATGTATGTGTATATATACACACAGATAACTTTTAAACTGAATTTTATGGAAAATATGTATGTGCTTGTCAAGGGATATGGGCCTGTCCATATTTGCCTAGTCCTCCTTGAGCCCCACTTCTTTCCAGTACACCATGTTGCCTGAAGCCTTGCCTGACTCTTTTCCCCAACCAGGTAGATATGCTTTCTCTTACCCCACCTCCGCCCTGCTTTCATAGCAGTGCAAAACTTCTATCATAGTAGTAATCCCACCCCTGCAATTATCCCTGTATATGCTTTTTTCTCACTGGATTGTGAATTCCTTAAAGACACAAGCTGTGAATTCTTTCCAGCACTTACAATAGTCGGGTCTGAATACTGGAGCCAGAATTATGCACTACTGAAAAGACAGATATCTCCCAATTTTGCTTTTATCATGCTTTCTTCCAACTTTCATGGGAAAACTTTTGGAGAGTATTCTTCTAGTGAAACAAATAAAAGAAAGTCAGAACACCCTTGGGTATACATCTAAACACACCTGTTACAAATGTGTATGCAAACGTGCATTCACTTGGCATGTATCTCAAAAGAGGAAATCTGACAATTTGCGTTAAGACTCCCATATCAATATGCTATTGTTGAGCCTGAACTCTGCCTTGAGTATAGCCAGGCAGTGAAGTAGAAACTCCAGCAATTAATTGTTGAATTTGATAAATAAGTTCAGCCAAGTGGTTAATTTATGTCAACATTTCTGCTTCTACTTTGAAAGTAATGGTCACTTCAATTCTCCACTTGTGTAGACAAGCCTTAGAAGAAAAATAAGGAATACTGTTGGCATAACAGGAAGAGTATTTATCTAAATGAAATGCTTTCTACAGCAGCATACTTTTATATTCCTCGCAATAAAATCTTAGGGCCAGTGGGGCAATGTGGTTACTTAGCAACTACTGTGTTAATTCTCTACAACCAAGTATTATGGCAAATAAATAAAATCAGGAATTCTGTATACTTCAGGACAAATCAAACCCCACATTGCACCAGTGGTAGGAAGCTACAGCAAATAAACCACATCCCCTCTCCAAAAAACGTAAACCACCATGCAGATGATAACTGTGTCTCCTTCCACTAACCCCGTCTCCTGACAGCTTAAAATTACACACTTGACCACCAGAAGAAATGCTCAAAATGCAGGAATCAGCAATGCAATAATGATAATGAATTTAATATAATAATACCTTTAAGACAAGGCAGACTTTTCTCTAAGGAATGCAAATGGTCAAATAAATGTGAGAGCCTCAAGGCACTATTACAGTGTTACCAACACTGTTACTATTAGAGGTCAGGCCATTCAGAAGAGTAAATGGAAATTTTGCCAAGGTATCTCAGTATATAGTTGGGGAGGGAGGTGCTCACGTGACTTGAGTATATGCTCCATAAGGGTAAGGACCACATTTGTCAGTCACCACTGCATGCCCAGCCCCTAGTACATAGTGCCTAGTGCATGGTAGGCACTCAGTATGTGATGAATAAATTTGCAAGGAAATTCTTTCCAGAATAATTAGAGATTGAGTAAGGAAAAGCTGAACACAATTCGTAGCTGCTTTCAGAGCTGAGGGCATTAAATAGCTGTGGGATGAAAGAAAATCTGGATTATCAAATAAGAACTTGCTCCTATTTACTTGCTGTTTTACAGTCTCAAAGCCCTTTATTGCCCGTTATCTCAAGGGCACCTTACATATCTCTGAGAGGATCAGGGAAGATGTGATCCTCACCTGCAATTTACAGATGCACAGGGACAGTAGTAATATCATGGACATTTTATTAGGAATGCTAACACCAAAAGAATTTATTTTTTATTAGTAAGTGTAATCCCATGGATGACACACATGCTCCAGGGAGCATAAGTGCTTTATGCAGGATTTTTTCTGCACATCTCCTCCACCCACTAACACTCATGGCCTAGAAAGTGAGCTGTAGAAAGTCACACCTAGCATCACCTTTTCCCTAGGTACCTTTATGGGGCAGAGTTTAAAGAAGAATGTTCAATCCCAGTCATCACAGAGAATTCTTGGAGGCAGACATGTTCATGGTGATTGGCTTTCTAAAAGCATTAATGGAGAGTTGTATGGAGAAAACGGCAGAGATCATCCCTTCTGGGAATCAGGGAAAGAGAGATAGGAAAGCCCCTGTTATATGGGAGATTAAGCAAACACATGACAACTGCCATATCTGAATCCACCCCTCCTTCATTTTTAGAATTTTCTGATTTAAAATTTCAATAAGCCTCTTCTGCCTCCGCAACATATTTCTGTTTTCTCATATTTGCCAAGAAAGTTTTCCTAAAGTTGCACTCCAGAAATATCCAGGTTAAGTTAATCCTTTTCTCCTAGCTCCTGAAAGGGATGGAATATAAGCATTACAGGCACTTGTGTGGTCACCTCTACTAGGCTGAACTAATGCAAACATTGTAACAATTTTATTCTTATTGTACTTTAGATGCTGCTACAGCAGGAGGCGTTAGCCCTTAACATCTGAGAGTCCCTAACTGGCCCTGCAGACATGAATGATTCCCATAGTAAACATATTTCAGGCTCAAGCTGGGACCCTTGCTGAAAAATGTTTGTTGCTATAATATTGGACACCATACAAATTGGTCCCACTGTAAATTTATAACCATTAGCTGCAAATGGGCCCTCAACATTGCCTAGCAAGCCTACTACCTCCCTTTCATCAGGTCTTCACAAACATCAACACAATTCAACCACTCCCCTACCACTTACCCCCTCCCTCTCACAGATGATCTTACCTGCTACTTTCCAGAAAAATATAAGTCACCAGATGGGAATGCTCTTATGCCTCTGCTGCCAAGCATGTATTCAAACTTAATCTATACTCCATTTCTACTACTTTTAACATTAGAGGAGCCACTCTTTCCCCTATCTATGGCCAACTTCTCCACCTATGTTAGGATCCCATCTTTTTCAGCATCCCTCACCTTACACTAGCAATTATCCCTTCTTTCTTTTGTATATTCAATCTCTCCTCAAATAGATCCTCCCCATCTAATCACGCTCAAGCCCCCACCACTAAAAAAATTAAAACCTCAAATAGATCCTTCCCATCTAATAACGCTCAAGCCCCCACCACTAAAAAAATTAAAACCTCACTGAACCCCATATTCCTTCTGACTATGCTCCTATGTCTTTTCCTTTCACAAGCAAATCTCTTCAAAGAGTTCTCCGTACTCATGGTCCGTCTGCATTTCCTCACATCCCATTCATTCCTGACTCAATCAGGCTTTCAGCCACATCACAACTGAAATCCCTGATGACGACACCCAAGTTGCTAAAGTGAATGGACACTTTCCAGCTCTTACATTCTATATCATTGACCATGCCTCTTCCTTTTGAAACATCCTCTTCTCTTGGAGGACACATTATTTTTTCCTTTCCCTTTCTGAGCATTGGATAATGGAGTATACCATGACTTGGTTCTAAGCTCACTTCTTTCCTCGTTTCCAAGTGAAGTCACCCACACTCACGGCTTAAATCACCACCTGTATAGAGGCGGCTCCCAGTTTTTCATCCCCAAAGTGAACCTCTTTTCAGGGTATCAGCTCTGTATTTCCAATTGCTTATTTGAAACCTCTTCTTGAATGACTCAGAAGCACCTCAGAATCAATATGTCTAAAATAGAGCTCATGAGCTTTATGCTCAAAATTTCATCTTTTTTCTGCTGTTCCTTGTCTCAGTTAAGAGCACCACTGTCCATCCCATTATATAAGCCAGAAATTCAGGAGTTGTCATTGTCACTTCTATCTCCCTTACTCTCATATCCAATAATCACCAATTCTTCTTTATTTGACCTCTAAACGGGATTCACCCACCGCTCCCCATCTCTACCACTACTGCTCTAGTAAAAGCTGCCACCATAACTCACCTAGACTTTTGAAATAACCTGCTAATGGCAGCTACTCTGGTTCCCATCCAATCCATTCTCTTCAGGTAACCAGGGTAGTCTTTTAAAAGATGCAAAACATTATATTACTCCTTTGCTTAAAATTCCTCAATGATGTCTCTTTGCTATTAGGATAAAGAGAAAAAAACCTCCTAATATAGTCTATATGGTCCTACCCCATCTCCCTTCTTGCATCAAACTCACCCTTAACTCTCTAAGCTCCAACCATACTGGTATTCTTTCAGTCACTATGTTTCATCTCATCATAGAGCTCTACTTATATTGCCCCCTTGGCCTGGGATATCACCCTCTCGGTTTTCCCAGTTACACTTCATACCTCAGGTCCATTATCTCTTCTTCAGGAAATCTTCTCCCTAATTATAAGATCCATCATTGTATTATTTGTCCCAGCTACCATTTTACATTTGCTTTTTATGATGGTTTAATAACCTTCTTCACCCACAGGACTATAGGCACCAAGAGGCTACAAAATATGATTATCTTGCCTACAAGTAGACACCCAGTACTTTGCTTAGTACTAGGCACGTAGTAGATGCTCAAAAAATACTTACTGAATGAACACTTAAATAAATCAGAATGAGTAAAGGCAGGGGGAGACTCTAAACACCATAAATCTTGATTAAAATAACACACATAAAAACATAGTGAAAATAGGGACTTCCCTGCTGGACCAGTGTTTAGGACCCCATGCTTTCACTACTGAGGGCATGGGTTCGATCCCTGGTCAGGGAACTAAGATCCTGCAAGCCAAATAAATTAAAATAAATAAATAAATAAACAAATAAAATTGTGTTTGGCTCACCCTCTAAAAACAAAGTGAGAGTTGAATGGACTATATGGACTATTTCAGAAGTCATGAATTGACTACTAAACATAATAGTCTGGGCTTCCCTGGTGGCACAGTGGTTGAGAGTCTGCCTGCCAATGCAGGGGACATGGGTTCGTGCCCCAGTCCAGGAATAACCCACATGCCGCAGAGCAGCTGGGCCCGTGAGCCATGGCCACTGAGCCTGTGCGTCCGGAGCCTGTGTTCCGCAACGGGAGAGGCCACAACAGTGAGAGGCCCGCATACTGGAAAACAAACAAACAAACAAACAAACACCAAAAAACCCCATAATAGTCTATAAAAAATATAGTAAAAATAGATGGATCTTTTCTTTAACATCTTTATTGGAGTATAATTGCTTTACAGTATTGTGTTACTTTCTGAGGTATAACAAATGAATCAGCTATCTGCATACGTATATCACCATATCCCCTCCCTCTTGCATCTCCCTCCCACACTCCCTATCCCACTCCTCTAAGTGGTCACAAAACACCAAGCTGATCTCCCTGTGCTATGCGGCTGTTTCCCACTAGCTTTCTATTTTACATTTGATAGTATATATAAGTCCATGTCACTCTCTCTCTTCGGCCCAGCTTACACTTCCCCCTCTCTGTGGCCTCAAGTCCATTCTCTACATCTGCATCTTTCTTCCTGTCCTGCCCCTAGGTTCTTCAGAACCATTTTTTCTTTAGATTCCATATAAATGTGCTAGCATACAATATTTGTTTTTCTTTCTAACTTACTTCACTCTGTATAGGTCCATCCACCTCACTACGAAGGCTTGATTTGTGACCCAAGATATGATCTACCCTGGAGAATGTTCCATGAACACTTGAGAGGAAAATGTATTCTGTTGTTTTTGGGTCGAATGTCCTCTAAATATCAATTAAGTCCATCTTGTTTAATGTATCATTTAAAGCTTGTGTTTCCTTATTTATTTTCATTTTGGATGATCTGTCCATTGGCGAAAGTAGGATGTTAATGTCCCCTACTAGGCTTGTGTTACATCCATTTCCCCTTTTATGGCTGTTAGCATTTGCCTTAGGTATTGAGGTGCTCCTATGTTGGGTGCATAAATATTTATAATTGTTATATCTTCTTTTTGGATTGATCCATCGATCATTATGTAGTGTCCTTCTTTGTCTCTTGTAATAGTCTTTGTTTTAACGTCTATATTGTCTGATATGAGAATTGCTACCCCCGCTTTCTTTTGATTTCCATTTGCATGAAATATCTTCTTCCATACCCTCACTTTCAGTCTGTATGTGTCCCTAGGTCTGAAGTGGGTCTCTTGTAGACAGCATATGTATGGGTCTTGTTATTGTATCCATTCAGCCAGTCTATGTCTTTTGGTTGGAGCATTTAATCCATTTACATTTAAGGTAATTATCAATATGTATGTCCCTATTACCATTTTCTTAATTTTGGGGGGTTTGTTTTTGTAGATCTTTTCCTTCTCTTGTGTTTCCTGCCTAGAGAAGTTCCTTTAGCATTTGTTGTAAAGCTGGTTTGGTGTGGTTGAATCTCTTAACTTTTGCTTATATGTAAAGGTTTTAATTTCTCCATTGAATGTGAATGAGATCCTTGCTGGTAGAGTAATCTTGTTTGTAGGTTTTTCTCTTTCATCACTTTAAATATGTCCTACCACTCCCTCTGGCTTGCAGAGTTTCTGCTGAAAAATCAGCTGTTAACCTTATGGGGATTCCCTTATATGTTATTTGTTGCTTTTCCCTTGCTGCTTTTAATATTTTTTCTTTTTATTTAATTTTTGATAGTTTGATTAACATGCATCTCACTGTGTTTCTCTTTGGGTTTAACCTGTATGGGACTCTCTGTGCTTCCTGGAATTGATTGACTATTTCCTTTCCCATATTAGGGGACTTTTCAACTTTAATCTCTCCAAATATTTTCTCAGACCCTTTCTTTTTCTCTTCGTCTGGACCCCTATAATTCAAATGTTGGTGCGTTTAATTTTGTCACAAAGGTCTCTGAGACTGTCCTCAGTTCTTTTCATTCTTTTTTCATTATTCTGCCCCCTGGCAGTTATTTCCACCTTTTTATATTCCAGCTCACTTATCCGTTCTTCTGCCTCAGTTATTCTGTTATTGATTCCTTCTAGGGTATTTTTAATTTCAGTAATTGTGTTGTTCATCACTGTTTGTTTGCTCTTCAGTTCTTCTAGATCCTTGTTAAATGTTTCTTGTATTTTCTCCATTCTGTTTCCGAGATTTTGGATCATCTTTACTACCATTACTCTGAATTCTTTTTCAGGTAGTTTGCCTATTTTGTCTTCATTTATTTGGTCTTGTAGGTTTTTACCTTGCTGCTTCATCTGTAATGTATTTTTTTGTCATTTCCTTTTTTTTTTCCTTTGATGGGTGGCACTGTATTCCTGTCTTACTGGTTGTTTGGCCTGAGACGTCCAGCACAGGAGTTTGCAGGCAGTTGGATAGAGCTGGGCCTTGGTGCTGAGATAAGGACCGCCGGGAGGCCTCACTCTGATTGATATTGCCTGGGGTCTGAGTTTCTCTGTTAGTCCAGCAGTTTGGACTCAGAGCTCTCACCACAGGAGCTCGGGCCCGACCTCAGGCCTGGGAACCAAGATCCTGCAAGCTTTGTGGTGTGATTAGAAAATAAATAAATAAAAGAAGAAAGAAAGAAAGAAAGAAAAGGAGCAGTACAATATCAGAGAATAAAAAATAAAATTAGAAAGATAAAAATATATTAGGAAAAATAAAACTATAATTGAAACAACTGCAACAAGGTAAAATAAAACCACAACAGAAAAAAGAAAAAAAAAAAGGTGTGTGTGTGTGGGACAAGCCAAAAGGAGAGATCACCAGTCACTGAGGGTTCCTCCCATCCCCTTAGGTGTCTGTGGTCCCCCACCAGTGCCTGGCAGGTGCCGTAGTTGTGAGGAGACTCAAATTCTGTATCCTCGTAGTATGTCATCTTCAAATACATACATCTTTGCTTGATAAGAGGCAAAGACATTCTCAGGTTGAGTTGAAACTATGTGTGACATGACATCAATTTCTAAGAAGTTCCATCAATAGAATCCTGATACTGTGCTAATCTTTTAATTAATTAATTCATGATAATACATATTTTTATAAATTATTTATCATAAATTGAAGTTGTTTTCAGGTTTATTGTTAATACACTTTCTACAAAATCCTATTCGATTTTTACTTCTCCTAATGAATATTACTTTGGCTCCTGAGGGTTCCTTTTGTTGCACTCTTGTTTCATTTAAGTCTCCCCTATATATTTACAAAGTATATATTGTATTTTTATATATATGTATATGTAAAAAAGTATGAAAAAGTAAATGTTTTCTTTCTTCATATATTAAATCTCTTTTAGGAGAAATATATTTTTTGAAGACTTTACTACTTTTGTCATCTTCTCTTTTGTTGTAGATTTTTTCACAGGTTCTGTGCTGTTTTTCCATTTCCCTGAGTTTGAATTAGTTAATATTGACAATGATACTAAGAGTAAAAGTTACAATAATAATCATAGCTACTAGTAAGCAAATGTATTTTATATGACTGGAACAACATTGCATATTTTATATGTATCATTTCATTTAGTCCTAATAACAAAACTGTGAGGGAGACAAATGTTATTACTATCTTCTTACAGAGCAAAAAATGAAGGCTCAAATGGGCAAAATATATTGCCTAAGGAAAGAATTAAAATAATAAAAAACAGGTAAGCATATCCTGTTATACAAACTACTCACTTCTAAAGGATGTTAAGATCATTCCAGATATGTTTATCCTTCACCTGGGAAATTACGTTGTCTTGAGTGTTTTCTGAATGTTTCTGAGCTTCAATTAGGTTTAGACTTTCTTTTAAACATAAAATATTTCCATTTTTCAGGAGGATAAAACCTAGTTAACAGTTAATCTTTCATTTGTGAATTTCAATTGCATGGTTTTTCTAGATTGCAGGATGTTTCCCATGTAAGATATTACTTAAGGACAATTTAACATTTATTCTCCATGAAAGTAAAATATTCTAATCTATAGATAAATCTCTTAACAACAAGCTTATGAACTTTTATTTCATGGCATATCAAAGATAATATTTATTACTTTCCTAACTGTAGCTATTGTACATGAGGCAAGAATTGATTTAGGCAAAAAAGTAGATATAATTTGATTAGAACATTACTGAAGTATAAAAAATCTTTGGCATTTCAGTTTAAATAATGATCAAAAACCAATATATCATCCTTGGATTTTGTTTTCTTAACATTTTTGAAGGTGATCACTCTGGTGGATTAGAGCAGTGCAAAGACTCAAAGATGCATTACAAAATATGAATCTCATCGATGTATGTTTTAATGACAAAGCACAGTTAAAGCTAATTCCTTGAAAACAAAATTTGATAATTGTTCCAGTTAAAAAATAATTTTCATATCCTAGCACTCTTCCTGACTCTGGCGTTTAGTCTTGCTAAATTGGTGTTGTATTTTTGTTTCATTTTTTAAATTTATTTATTTATTTATTTTTTTGGCCACGTGGCATGTGGGATCTTAGTTCCCCAACCAGGGATGGAACCTGTGTCCCCTGCGGGTAGAAGCAGGGAATCTTAACCACTGGACCGCCAGGCAAGTCCCATGGTATTGTATTTTTAGAAACACATTTTTCCTTGAAATGCATAATATAAAGAATTTGATCAATATTTTTATGTAATGAATTACATTAAAGAATAGCAATCTTTACTCTGCCAACAAGTATGTATGAATTCTGACAAAGTTCTCAAATCAATAAACAGGAAACCATTTGCAAATCAGATTTATCTGCCCAAAGTTGCATATGCCTACACCATTCCTAAATCATCCTTAACTCAGGACATGAGACCATATTATCTTTCAGGGACAGGGAAAGACCACTGTGTAAATGTTTCTCATGACCCCTTTATATCTCTGCAGTTTTTGACATGTTACCAAGTCAAAATGATATGATTTGCCAATGATATGAAATACAAGAGGCTCAGTTAAATAGTTACATTTGAATTTCAGATAAACAATCAACATTTTTTCAGGTAAGTCTATCCTATGCAATATTTCAGATATACTAAAAAAATCATTCACTGTTTATCTGAAATTCAAATATAACTGGGCATCCTGTATTTTCATTAAATCAGGCAACTTTACCTCCTGCCCACGTTTACAGCCACCCCTCTACCATCTTACTGTTCTCTGTCTTTCCACTGTGGGTAGTAGACCTAAGCCTTCTGTTCTTCACTTCTCATTCTCCTACTCACAATAGCTTCCTCTAAACTTTATCCTGGCATCTCTTAAATTGAGAGTTCTCTCCTCTTAAGAAAAGTTCTAATCATGCATTCTAGCTGCCTGCAGGCTACCTTTGCTTGAGTCTCACCTGCATTTCAAATCTAAAATATCAAACATGAAGCCTATATATTCAGCCTCAAAAATGTGTCCTCCAACCCATCACTGCCATTGCTTGACGGGGTACCACCGTTCTCCAAGGCCTCAAGGCATTTTGTTGAACTTTAATCTGAGTGGCTCCTTCCCGTTGACCATAACATCCAGGCAGTTACTTATACTTGGTAAGACTTTATCTTTTCTACATTGCTGCTGTCATCAACTCATCTCCAAGTGCCCCTCACAACGTGCCAAGAAACCAGTTCCTCTTTGGACAATCTTCTTTTAGGAAGAATTTTTACCTAGAATATTCAACCTGGGAATTGAATCAGGAGAGGAGGTAGTGTACTATAAATTGAGGATAATTATACTTAGTATACAAGATATGTATGAAAATAAGCAATGCATATGTACGTAGATGGAAAATCATCATTATTATCAGCTTTAACCACCATATGAGGATAAATATAGTGTGGATTATGTGTTAAATATCAACCACTGTTATGTAAGGCAATGAGAAAATGGAAGTATATTCTCTCCCTTTTGTGTTGGTGTGGATCTTTTTCTTCCTTTGGAATTTTTCTCAGAATCCCTTGTATTTACATCTCTCACGGCTCCACATTAATCTACACATATCGGTACCCCATAAGAGATATTTGAACCGTAGACTGCCCTTAGTGTCAATGTCTGCAGTTCAATCACAGAGAACTTTGGCCTCACCTACACAAATTTCAATTGTCTATAGACTTAGCTATTTCTGGGCCTATTTGCTATTTAATCCAAAGGCATGCCCATTCTTGAAATTTACAGGTGTGGCTCTCCGCCAGTGTGAATTCAAGCCACCATTGCCTTTGACAAATTATCCATGAATATGTCATATAATATTACTTTTGTGAAGTGACGGAGGTTTCTGGACATCAGTGGTTTTAGATGCAGAAAAAACTAGATGGAGAGAGAGTGATACTTGGAAGCTAATTCACGGTTGCATTCAGAAATTCTTTCCTCTTTATTTGTTTCTCATTTTCTGTTGAACCTTCCTCCAGTTAGAATTAACTGGTGGATAAGACAAAATGACCTCTGTATGGCAAAATGCTGCCTGCCTGACTGTGGGTTTATTCTTTAAATATCTCATGTGCAGTGCAGTTACATTTGGAATATTAGTTTCCTCCTTAGAGGTCCTCCCCCTCTGGTTTAGCTTCTCCCAATTCACCTTACACTGTTGCCAAGCTACTCTTCTCCAATTTTCCCCCATTTATTCCTCTATCTTATAGATTCTGATGATTCCCTGCTGCTTAGAAAGTCATGGCCAATGCCTGAGTATGACTTATGAAGATATACATCACCAGCCCCATCTTCCTAACCCACAAATCCTCTCATGACATCTTGCTTCCATTCCTTCTACCTCTATCAACAGTAAGAAAATTTATTTTGTACTCCTATATCATAAATCTTGATACATAGTAGTGCAAACCTGCCAAATTTTATCCTCTTCATAAGTTTTTCTTTTTCAGTATTTTCTTGGGTATTCTTGGCCCCCTGTGTTTCTAAATAAATTTTAGAATGAACTTAAACCAGCTTGTTAATTTCCACAATAAAATATGTTCTGATTTTGATTGGAACTGCATCTGTATACTGGGATTTATACCTTTGCTACTGCTGTCTGCCACCATTTCTCAACCTTCCCAATTACCCCAAAGCTCATAATTACTTCTCGAACAGCATACAAACTTTCTCCTCCATTAGGTCTTCATGGAAAATCACAAGATCGAAATGACCATTTTCACTGTTACATATGATACTCTCCTTTTTGAGCCATTTTGTATTTTGTCTCCCCAATCAATTTAACAGAGTGTAACAGCTAAGGACTGCCTTCTACTACTTTAAGTCTCATTTAGTACAGGTCTTCACAAAGTTTGTAGCACTAAATGAATGGATGAATAACTGAACGGTGTAGTAGAAAGACCACTAGATTTAAATTCAGCAGATCAGGATTGAAGTCTCAGTTTTCCTATTTATTAACTTGTTTTCTTCTACACAAGTGATTTTAGACAGGAGTGCTTATTCCTTTACCTGTAAAAAGGGGATAAACTACCCATCCTAATTAATTCATAGTGTTGTTAGTTGTTGTAAAGATAAAATCAGGTAATATTTTTGAAAACCATCAACTTGGGACTTAAAGGAAATATAAATTTTGGTGTCATTGCGTATCCAGTGTGTTTACAGGTGAGAGGCCCAGCAAGTACAAAGGCAAGGCCACCAAATGACCCTTCCAAGAATGTGGAAATAAACAAACATTTGCCTAGCTTTTCTAGCTGTAAGTCAAATCACTGCAGTAGATTTTCGCTTTTCCCATATTTCATTATGGTAATACAAAATCAGTCAACCTACCCATGAATTTATTCAGGGATGATTTTTATGTTGGCAAAGTGCCCTCTGCATAAATCCATATTTTTCTCTTCCCAAAGGTCAGATGTATTGCTGAACATCTGCTCTAAGAAAATGTTTTTGGAGTTAATGGTGTTCTAGAATAGGGAGCCACTTAATGCTCCCAGAACGTCTTCTATTGTCTGTCCCTTGTCAAATGCCCATGCCTTATTGAACACGGTACTTCAACCAACACATAAAGCATGTTGGGATATGCAAAACTATTTTAAAGAATTCAATCTATAAGACGAAATGGCCAAAACCTTTCTGAAAATGCAACAACATATAGCTGTTCTTATCTGGCTATAAACATCTGATAAATGATGATGGAAAACTTTTATATAGTACTTACTGTATGCCAGGTAATGTACTAAGTGCTTTGACCAATGAATTAGCTACTACAGTGAACCATATTTTATAGAAGAGGAAACCAAAACATAGAGAGGTTAACTGGCTTGTCCAAGGTCTTGCAGTTAGTAGGTGGCTCTACAGAATTCAAACCCAGGTAGTTGGGCTCCAGAGTTTATACTTACAACCACTATGCTATATGCCTATCAGAATGATTAAATTTCTTTTTAAATTGGCACAGTACTGCTTTGTATGAATGGATCATAATTTGTGTAACCAATCATCTATTAATGAATATTTTGGTTCTTTTTGCCATTTTAAACTTTTCAATGAACATCCTAGTACAAAAATGTTGGCATATTTGTCTAAATATTTCCTTAGGATAAATCACTATACTTTCTGGAATAAAGTATTCCAGAAAGCTTGTACCTAGAGATGTTATTTTCACATACAATATCTCATTTCATGAACATAGCAAATCCATGACTTGGGTATGTTTAATTATCTCAGAATCTGAAAGGTCAAGTGAAGTGCTCCAAACCAGATAGGTAATATGTGGTACACATCAGATTCTAATCTAGGGAAGTCCAAGGTCAAGCCTCCTATATTCCCGTTTTCTTTAGTCAAAGCTCACACATTTTCAGGTTACATGCAATGGACTTAAAGGTCTTTTTCCCTTTGGATCCAGGTTCACCCCAGTGGAGCTCATCCTACAACTACATATCTTCATTCTGCTCTCTGCAGAAAACTCAAACAAAAGCAAAAGCAAGAAATCCTATTTCACTTCAGACCCCCTAATGCTCCATTGCAACTTTTTTCAGGTTTTGAAAGTTTAATGAGCAGATTTTATTTAATAAAAATATTCCTGTGTCATAATACAGCCATAAAATCACCCCAGGCGAAAAGCAGTGAAAACAATAATCTAATGAGAATCAAGCATAGTTATTTGTGGATGTAGTTATTTGTGACCTCTTAATAAAGGAGTTCCAAATAAGTGCTGCTGATATAGGGGGGTAGTTGAAGGAGATTTGTGTTTTTAAAAATGAGAGAAAGAATGGGAGTGTCTGGTTAAAAATGGTGAATTAAACATACATGATTGTTACCACTCCTTCCAGAATCCTCAGTAAAATGATAGGAAAGAAAGTGAAAGGATACAGACACAGAGAACAGACTTGTGGTTGCCAAGGGGGGTGGGGGGGGAGGGATGTGGTGGAAGTTTGGGATTAGCAGATGCAAACTATTATATATAGAATGGATAAACAACAAGGTTCTACTGTAGAGCACAGGGAACTATATTCAGTATCCTATGATAAATCATAATGGAAAAGAATATAAAAAAGAATAGAGGGACTTCCCTGGTGGTGCAGTGGTTAAGAATCTTCCTGCCAATGCAGGGGACACGGGTTCGATCCCTGGGCCGGGAAGATCCCACATGCTGCAGAGCAACTAAGCCTGTGCGCCACAACTACTGAGCCTGCACTCTAGAGCCCGCAAGCCACAACTACTGAGCCCATGTGCCACAACTACGGAAAGCCTGCATGCCTAGAGCATGTGCTCCACAACAAGAGAAGCCACCACAATGAGAAGCCCGCTCTCTGCAACTAGAGAAAGCCCGCCTGCAGCAACAAAGATCCAACACAGCCAAAAATAAAAAGGAATAGATAAATGTATAACTGAATCACTTTGCTGCACACCTGACGCTAACAACATTGTACATCAACTATACTTCAATAAAATAAGTTTTTTTAAAAAAGAGAAAGGACCAAAAAAATGAGAGAAGAGAAAACAGCAGAGAGGTTAACAGCACGTCTGAAGACAGAAATGGGATGGGCCTTCATTCACTAAGCAGATCTGAAAGCTAAGCGCTTACTGAAGGAGTCTGTTGCAGGGATAGCCACCAAAGAAGCACATTGTTGGTACTCAGACACTTGTGCAGTTCTTTCACCTTGACTCTGGGTTGGCCCTGTGATTTGCTTTAATCAATGGAGTGCAAGCAGAATGATGCTGTGTCAGTTCTGAAGATCAGTTGAAAACCAGTTTTTCTTTCTCTCCTGGACATTTAGAATTCTCATACACATCCCCTAAGCAGGTGATGAGAACAATCCTCTCAAGAAACTGACCAATTCAAGGGAAAATAACTACAGGGAATGCAATTCAGGAGAACGGTGAAGGGGATTCCAAAGTACAGGTCAATGGAAATAACAGGATTACAACTGTGCAGCAAGCCAGAGGGCTCGAAGAAGAGCTGTGACAGAGGGCTCTAAGAGGGAAAAAAATCCTCATAGAATACTTGAGATGCTTGAAGAAAGATTTTACAGTTATTTAGGAGAGTTTGGGGGGAAAATTAATGACTTTATCTTGAAGAGTAATCAAGTGAAAAATCAAGGCAATTTTTAATTTGAGGCAAAACAAAACTTCCTAACAGATAAGAGACATGTGTATGGCTCTTTTGTGAACAAAATAACACAAACACTGAGGGTTTAGTGAACCAAATGTTCTGATAGTATGAGAATGGTGAGGAGAGGGTGATTAAGGGTATGTGGGAGTGGTGTGGGAGTGTGAAATTTACAATTTCCATAGTAGAAGGAAAACAACTAATGTCTAAAATTGAAAAAAAATCAAGTTCTGGCAGCATATGCATATTATTTAGAAATATGGAAGTAAAATCCAGAAGAAGAAGGGCAAAGATTTGGAAATAGGCTGCCTCTGAAGAACAGGGCTGAGAGATGTAGGCAGAGGAGGGCCGTTTTTCTTTTCTTTTTTTTCTTTTCTGGCCATGCCACGCGGCATGCAGGATCTTAGTTTCCTGACCAGGGATCGAACCCATGCCCCCTGCATTGGAAGCATGGAGTCTTAACCACTGGACCACCAGGGAAGTCCCCCATTTTTCTTTATAAGCCTTGAAATATTTGTTCGAACTCTGTACATGACTTGCTTTAATTTAGATACACATAATGTTAGAAAACCAAAAAATAAAAACAAAGAGGAAAAAAAGGAGAGCTGTATAAAAAGTGGGAAAGGATAATCCCATTTGCTTGCAACACTGAATGTGTGGACCTAATAATTTTTAAAAATCTCTTCAAAAGACTGCTGAATAGGAACAGTGAGAATCTAAGTGCTGATTTCCTCCTCCACTTCCACTGAAGATGTCATACACTTTTCCCAGGTTCAGATATTGAGTAAAACAAGCTGTGGCCAGATTAGTTTATATTTACAATTTATACATTCCTGTGATTTTTTAAATCTCAAAATAAAATCTTCATTTTATTCCAGAAATTGGGCAAAATTAACCATACATGGGAGTAAAGATCATTTCCATTAAAAAGAACTTTATGGCAGTTTTATTTAGTGTTTCAGTTTTGCCATCCTGGATCGCTAGATAAAAAATGCCCAGAATTTGTCTCCAGGCAACTACCCAAATGCAGTGAGCTGCGGAGCAAATGAAATCAGCAAGTGACAAGCTATGGGCATAAGCATAGGGAGAGATGGTGAAATGTGACTAACTGAAGAACTCGCACAGTGCAGGGGAGACATCCAATGAGCGGCGACCACAAAGAATCAAATAAGGTCTTAGAGGCGACTCGAAAATATTCCTTAAAATAGAATTGAAAGCGTAAGTAGAATGGCAGCTTTCCATTTTTCGATAATGTACAAAAATAATCATCTGAATTGAGTATAAAGAAGGCAAGAGCAAGAAAATAAGCCAATTAAAGTAAAGAGATCAAAACACCCAGGCAAAACAAGGGAAAGAAATAGGAAATGTGGATGAAAAATAGCAACAGAACAACACAAAGCAGAAAGACTCTTCAGAGAATGATCAAGCTGCAAATACTCCATCACTGAACTTCTAGCCATTACGGTCAGCTAAGAGAACACAGAAAGCATTCCCTCTGGCTTCAAACATAGAGAAGTACTGAATGAAATTCATTTTTGTTTTAAAAAGTGTAGACCCAAGGCTAAAAGCAAGAAGGAGAAACCCCTAGTAACCAAAATGAAGCAGACCTCCAAGCCAGAAGGTGAGCAGGAGGCATATGAACTTGAGAGAAGCCCTGAGATGTGTGTGGCTATGGAGCTAGAACTGAGCTCCCCAAATAAAGTCCATCAAAAGTGGAACTAGAAAAAAAGTGTTCCCATAAGTCTAAGACTAGGCAAGGAATCTTCCCTGTCCCGTCCTGCCCTACTCCAATCCCTACAATGCTTTGAGAAAAAAATAAACAAACAAAAAAAGGAACTACCTTGATAAAATGGAACTCAAATATGCACTGCCCGTTGTCTACTTAAAGAACTACACTGAGAATTAACACCAGACCAGAACTGGGGCAATCCTGTAGCAGCTAATGCAGAGCCCACCAGAGGTAGGCCCCTACTCTAAGGGCATGAGGGGCCTCCACAGAAAAACTGTGCTGTATTAATAAAGGAAACTGGACCCATAAGAAAGAAGTGGGATGAAAAAGCAAAGAAATTGGTTAAGATCCACTGTGAAATCTAAATAAATATTGACGATAAATAATAATAATAGTGAAAATAACAGCAATGGCAAATTTGGAGGGGTCAAAACCAAAGTAAAATATGAGACATACATAGAATGGAAGATGGAATGGGAGTATTTGAATTTAATCTTTCTGAAGGCTTGAGGAGCAAAGCTAGCGAGGAGCTTTAGAGTTGAAACACTTGTGTTAAAAAAGTTAAGGGTTGCCATGAAAAGAACAGACATAGAAGCCTATACTGGATAATTTCCATTTGCCATTAAGATCAATCTCCACCCTTCTCTGTCCTACTCTGTGCATCTAGAGGCTTACCTCTAACAAGTACATCAACTGGCCGCTCTTGTTCCCTGGCTTCTTGGTTTGTCAGTAGCTGAAGTAGCTGAAGGCCACAGCTCTGACGGGATGACCCTCTCCTGCAGCCTGCAGCAGGAGCTGGACCCTGCAAAAGCCCCTCTCCTCTTGTCTCTCAGACCTCTGAAGTGCTAGTAGCTTCTTTTGGTCTCTTAGAGCCTATTGAAAGAGCCTCAAGATTATCCATGATCCCTTGTTTTTGTTAACACCTTTGAGGGCAGCCCTTTCGTTAATCTTTTCAATAACCCATTTCGAGTGTGTAATCTGTATTTCCCTGTGTATTGGACCCTTACAAATACAAAGATAGAACTTCCAAATCAGTATGAGGAGGAAGAAACAGGGCTGGAGAGGGTAAAGACAACTCTAAATCCTAGGAAACTAGAGGAAAAATAAAAGTCAAACAAACAAGCATGCTAAATAGCAATACTAAATAATGTGATTGAAGTAAGTCAAAATGATATACACAGTGAGGTACCATTTATGTATATTTAAAAATGAACAAAGCGATATTTTGATCATAGCTACCTTATGCATAGTAAAATTATAAAACCATGGATTGGAATTATATATACCAAATTCAGCTTAATGGTTGCCTCCAGGAAGGCATAAAAGAAGATGGATTCAAAAGGAGGAAATTTAAATTGATCTGAAATATTTTATTTCTTGAGAAAAATATTTGAAGCAAATATGTGACATATTAGCACTTTTGCTTATTTTGGGTGGTGTCTGTGTGGGTGTTATAAAACATTCTGTGTGTTCCATGTGTCTGACTGTTTCATAAAAAAAAAAATCTATTATTCCAAACGAGAACTGTTTGGTTCTTACTCAGATCCTGTTGTATCCTGATTGGTTTCCCTTTTATATGACCCACAATATTATCTTAGAACGAAAGAAGTCTTAAAATGTCACAAGCATAGCAACAAAGATCTTTTCGCCATGTGTATTAATAAATACCTTTGCTGTGCTACTACTGACATATAAAATGTCATCCTCAAGTGTCTCGTAACATCCCAGGTGCTATGGGATTTACAAAGCACTAAGAAGGCATAATCTCAGCCCTCAAGGATCCAATAATAATGAGACTTTAACACCCCCAGATGATATGAATTAAATAAGAAAAGATAGTTGCATTAGAGAGACATTGTAGCCATATCACACACTGGATTGCTAAAACCATCCATGGACATTTCAACACAAAGTCATACAGTGATTTAGCAGGTTAAGAAAAGAAAAGCCAGCTCCCACTGACTTTGATATATCTTAATAAAATAAGATGGAATCAAGTGGCTATCTTTCTGAAAACTAACTATATTTTGTCATATGACACTGTAGATATATGAAAATGTAATTCAAATTTCCTTTCAATCTCCATATAGCTTTCTGCCCCAGATATAATATTCTGTTATGCTCTAAGAAACAGAATAAATGTAATAAAAATTGGTATAGGGCTTCCCTGGTGGCACAGTGGTTGAGGGTCCGCCTGCCGATGCAGGGGGCACGGGTTCGTGTCCTGGTCCGGGAAGATCCCACATGCCGCGGAGTGGCTGGGCCTGTGAGCCATGGCCGCTGAGCCTGCGCGTCCAGAGCCTGTGCTCCGCAACAGGAGAGGCCACAACAGTGAGAGGCCCGTGTACCGAAAAAAAAAAAAATTGTGAATCCGGGATTCTAGTGCCAATAGTTTTGGCTATAAATCACAATTGTAGCAACAAATGGAATTGAGGGTATTGGTTTTAAACCAGAGTAAAAATTCCAGGATCCCATTTTCTTTATAGATATTCACCCAGAAAATACTCTATTTAGGACAGATGGAAAAAAATCTTACTTCCCTCTACCCCTTGGAATAGTTTGACCCGTCCTCAAGAAGAAAAACTAAACTCAAGGCTAGATCTTTGCAAAATGAAGACATAAACTACAAAGTGATTTTCTTCACCAAAAAGTCAAGTGGAAAGAGACTTTCATGGTCTGAAGACAGTGTTGTTGACACAATTCATTCAATCAACACATCCGTAGAGTTAAGATCAAGTGCAAGGTTGTATGTTATAATGGCATGAATCAGAAAAGAATATTTTAGACCTGGATGGAACCCAAGAAACCTAGTCCAGCGGTTTCAAAGAGCTTCTCTCAGGGGCTGTGGAGGGAGGTGGAGATAGAATTCAAGGGCAATAATCTTGGCCTTTCACCCCTACTTTAACCAGAACAGTTCTGGATTCATCTGTGTAAATAATAAACTTCTTCATGAGGCCTCATTTAAATACACTGTTCCACAAAATATAACAACTTGAAAATTATTGTTCTGGTTCAACTTACTTAAGTTTTCAGAGAAGGAATATGAGTCCAGTTTAGGGAAAAGACTTGCTCAAGTCTGCATAGCTACTTAGGGCTGAGCTGGAATTTAAACAATTCTGTACCATGTCTTATTCTACACCTAAAGCTCTTTTTCTTTTTCAGTGTTTGATGATCTGAATTTATATATATATTTATTTATTTTTATTGGAGTATAGTTGCTTTACAATGCTGTGTTAGTTTCTGCTGTACAGCAAAGTGAATCAGCTATACATATACATATATCCCCTCTTTTTTGGATTTCTTGCCCATTTAGGTCACCACAGAGCATTGAGTAGAGTTCCCTGTGCTATACAGTAGGTTCTCATTAGTTATCTATTTTATACATAGTAGTGTATGTATGCCAGTCCCAATCTCCCAATTCATCCCATGCCCCTGCCCCCTTGGTATAAATGTTTGTTCTCTACATCTGTGTTTCTATTTCTGCTTTGCAAATAAGTTCATCTGTACCATTTTTCTAGATTCCACATATAAGCGATATTATACAATATTTGTTTTTCTCTTTCTGACTTACCTCACTCTGTATGACAGTCTCTAGATCCATCCACGTCGCTGCAAATGGCACAATTTCATTCCTTTTTATGGCTGAGTAATATCCCATTGTATATATGTACCGCATCTTCTTTATCTATTCCTCTGTTAATGGACATTTAGGTTGCAATCTAAAGCTCTTATTATTTTAGTTAGCATACAGTTAAAGGCTACTAATAAATCGTAATCTTATTATGTACTGTGAATATAATTTCTATAGTGTGTTAAAATTTTGCCTTGTGTTTTTATGTCTGTGTTCATTACTTGTTCCTTATAGTTTTTCTATGAGTTGGGCAATGTTAATAATAGCACCCTTATTCACAGAAAAAGATTTTGAGACTCAGTGTGTAAGTGTTTGAACTAGGGCCAGAAACTAGTTGTACTAATTTTCAATCCAGTACACTTTTTTGTACTCTTAACAGTATTTCTGAATGTCTTGATTAGGGATGAGCATCAGAACTACTTCCTTCCAAGAATATGTTGTACAATATTACATTTATGTCTATGAATTTTTACTTAAAAAGAACAAGGTCACTCATGACCTTGTTGGAAATTCCAGAGCTTGCTGTCCCTGCAGTGAACTAGCTTATAGATATCATCCCTGCTTGTTTGAGGAGACTGGGAAAGGAACATTTTCAGACTTAGGCAAACATCAAAGACCTATTATTGCTGATAAATTACAAAAACCCACTTTGGATATTCTTCTCCACGAGTTTCAAAACAGAATTTAGTAAAATTTTTCAAGCGCTTTTTCCATAACATTGATCATAAACTCAAATTCTTTTCATCAACCACACATTCTACTAAAAAGCAGCATTGCTACTCACCTTCACTATTGAGGGAACGAATGAAAGAAGAAATGCAATAGCTTCCTTTGCTTTATTGGTCATTTGGAGGTGCCTCATACATGACTCTTCAGCCACAAGTGGTAGGTAATTGAATTCTTGAAGGTATCACAAACCTTGAAAAGTATTAACAGTTTTCTTAAGGAAAGTATCACTGTTGGTTTGTTTTAAAACTGCTATTTTTCAACCAATACATATATATGGGTGTATACACAAACACATATCCTTCATTTGGCTTCTACCACTCTGACCTGTCAAGTGATATTTGCATGGTCCTTAATTTTGGCTTTCCATTTACTCTGATGGAAAATGGATGCTGCTATATGTGTGAAAGAAATTTGTAAGCTGTAATTTTCTATTTAAATGTACTGAATTATTATTATTACATTTTAATAATACCAGCTGCTACAGGATAGTTTGGGATAATAATCATCCACACCTTTTCACTTGAAATACTCATGTGTCATACCATATCTCAGTCTGCACTGTTGAATATCTCATTGTGCACCTTCATTATCAACTCACACTAAATTGTGCAGCTATAGAATTCACTAACTGTCCATGGAAATTTATTCTACAGTTAATCTTGTCTTAAGGTTTACTTGAATCAAAAAATAAGGATTCTCCCCTGATTTCTTACTGTGTTCTGTCCATTTTGCCTGAAGAAGTTGTTTAAAGTCTATAATAGAAGGAAATCTTGAAGGACATTTAATCCAACTCCTTCTTTTGCCCAAGAGAAAGTGATTTGCCTAAGACAGCACATTGACAAAACTTATTTTAGACCCTTGTCTTACAATTACCAACCCAGCCTTCTTTTTTTAATACCAAGCACAAGCAACCTAAAAGTTCTACTTTCCCAGAAGAAATTCCTCTTCAAACGAGAACAGGTGAAAAGGCTGTGGCTTATTTATCTCCCTGGCTTATTTTCTAAAGGTATGGACACCTATAAGGCAGAGTTTTGCTATTACTGCCACAGAACACCATGCTATTCTGGTGGTACAAAATATAGTGGTCATAACATATTCCATTATATCAGCAGATTTTGTATAATAAGAAACACAAACTCATGGCTCTTCTGTTCTCCCATTCAATTATGAATGCA
The DNA here is from genome assembly GCF_025265405.1 of Mesoplodon densirostris. NCBI lineage: Eukaryota > Metazoa > Chordata > Mammalia > Artiodactyla > Ziphiidae > Mesoplodon > Mesoplodon densirostris. The sequence continues at coordinate 8,939,976 of NC_082681.1, forward strand.
CTAAAATAGGAATACCGATATTATGGCGTTTCCCCTAAGGGCTACTTCAGCTATTATTTTTTATGACATATATAGGCTTAAAGTATTTCACAATACATATTCAAAAATAGAATTACAAAAAGTGAACTTGGGAAAACAATGCCACATGAAAACCTATTGAAATTATAAGACAAAGCCTCCATGAAAAGTGTAAATTCATTTCCATTCACTATGCCTCAAAAGACAAAGTGTACTTAAAGGTTTTATTCTGCATAAAATATCACTGTAAGACATCCATGTTCTTAATGAATTTTGTTTATAATCTTTTTTGAGAAAATTAGGAAGAGTAGTCAATGAAAACTCATAGTTTCCTCTCCCCCTGAACAGAGACCCTCTTTCTTCTTCCACGTTTGGTAATAAAACACATCATGTTTATGGTACAGTATTATTAACTATAGTCACCATGCTGTTCATTAGATCCTCGGAACTTATTTATCTTGTAACTGAAAACTAATACCCTTTGACCAGCATTTCCCCATGTTCCCCACCCCCAGCCCTTGGTAACCACCATTCTACTCTCTATTTCTATGACTTAAGCTTTCTTTTTCTTTTTTCTTTTTCTTTTCTTTTTCTTTAGATTCTACACAAAAGTGAAATCATACAGTATTTGTCTTTCTCTGTCTGGTGTATTTCAGTTAGCATAATGTCATCAAGCTTCATCCAAGTTGTCACAATTGGCAGGATTTTCTTCTTTCTCACGGCTGAATAAAATTCTATTCTGTGTGTATATGTATGTATGTATGTATATATATATATATATATATATATATGCCATCATCAGTGATACTTGGGTTGTTTCCATATCTCAGCTATTGTGAATAATGCTGCAATGAACATGGGAGTTCAGAGATCTCTTAAAGATAGTAATTTCATTTCCTTCAGATATATTTCCAGAAGTAGAACTGCTGGATCATATAATAATTCTATTTTTAATTTTTTGAGGAACATCCATATTTTTTTGATAGTGGCTGTAACAATTTACATTCTCACCAACAGTACACAAGGGTTCACTTTTCTGCATATCCTTGTCAGCACTTGTTATGTCTTGTCTTTTTGTCAATAGCCATACTAACAGGTGTGAGGTGAGATCTCATTGTGCTTTAGAATTGCATTTTCCTGATGATTAGTGATATTGATCACATTTTCATGCACTTGTTGGCCCTTTGTGTGCCTTTGAGAAAATGTCTATTTAGTTTCTTTGCCCATTTTTAATAGGGTTAGTAGGTTTTTGCTTGAGTTGTATGAGTTACTTATATATATTTCTTATTCGCTATATGGTTTACAAATATTTTCTCCCATTCCATAGGTTGTCTTTTCATTTTGTTCATTGTTTCCTTTGCTGTGCAGAAGCTTTTAAGTTTGATTTAGTCCCACTTCTTTATTTTTGCTTTTCTTGTTTGTGCTTTTTGTGTCATATCCAAAAAGTCATTGCCAAAGACTAATGTCAAGGAGCTTTTTTCCTATGTTTTCTTTCAGGAATTTTACAGTTACAAGTCTTACATTTAAGTCTTTAATCCATTTAGAGTTAATTTTTGTGAGTGGTGTAACATAGAGGTCGAGTTTCATTAGTTTGCATGTTGCAATCAAAATTTCTCAACATCATTTATTGAAGAGAATATCCTTTCCTCATTGTATATCCTTGGCTCCTTTCTCATAAATTAATTGACCACATATGCACGGGTTTATTTCTGGGTTCTCTATTCTGTTACATTGGTCTATGTATCCATTGTTATGCCAGTGCCATAGTGTCTTGATTACTATAGTTTTGTAATATAGTTTGAAATCAGCATGTGTGATGCCTCTAGCTTTGTTCTTCTTTCTTAGGATTGCTTGGGTTATTTGGGTTCTTTTGCGGTTCACTAAAAATTTTAGGATTTTTTTCTATTTTTGTGAAAAAAGCCATTGGAATTTTCATAGGGATTACATTGAGCCTGTAGATGCTTTTGGGTAGTATGGACATTTTAACAATATTAATTCTTCCAACCCATGAACATGGGATATCTTGCCATTTGTTCATCTCTTCTTCAATTTCCCTCATCAAAGTCTTGCAGTTTTCATTGTACAGGTCTTCACTTCCTTGATTAAATTTATTCCTAAGTGTTTTGTGGTTTTGATGCTATTGTGAATGGAACTATTTTATTTATTTTTCAGATATTTTGTTGTGTATAGAAATGCAACTGAATTCTGTATGTTGACTTTATATCCTGCAACTTAACTGAATTTATTAATTAGTTCCAACATTTTGTTTTGGTTGAATCTTTAAGACTTTCTATGTATAACTTGTATCATCTTCAAACAACAATTTTACTCCTCCTTTTCTCATTTGAATGCCTTTTATTTTTTTACTTTGCCCAATAGCTCTAGCTAGGACTTCCAGTCCTATGTTGAATAGGAGTGGCAAGAGTAAGCATCCTTGTCTTGTTCCTGATCTTAGAAGAAATGCTTTCAACATTTTACCATTGAGTATGATGTTAGCTGTGGGTTTGTCACATATAGCCTTTATTATTTTGAAGTACGTTTCTTCTTCACCCAACTTGTTGAGGATTTTTATCATAAAAGAATGTTGTATTTTGTGAAATGCCTTTTCTCTATTGAGATGATTATACAATTTTTTTTACCTTTCATTCTATTAATGTGCTGTATCACATTTATTGATTTCTTGAACCATCCTTATATCCCAGAAATAAGTCCCACTTGATCATGGTGTATGATCCTGCTGTTAAATTTGGGTTGCTAATGTTTTGTTGAGAATTTTTGCATCTATAGTCATCAGAGATACTGACCTGTAGTTTTCCTATAGTAACCTTATATGGTTTTTGTATCAGGGTAATGCTGGCCTTGTAAATGAGTTTGGGAGTGTTCCCTTCTCTTCAATTTTTGAAGAGTTTTAGAAAGATTGGCATTAATTCTTAGTTAAATATTTGTTAGAATTCACCAGAGAAACCATTTGGTCCTGGGCTTTCCTTTTTGGGGAGGTTTTTGATTACTGATTCAATCTCGTCAGTCATTTTTGCTCTCTTATTTTGGTCCATATTGGCAACATAGTCTATCTTGGCAAATATTACATGTGCATTTTTAAAGAATTTATATATATATATATATATATATATATATATATATATATATATATATATATATATATATATATTTTTTTTTGGCTGCATTGGGTCTTTGTTGCTGCATGCAGGCTTTCTCTAGTTGCAGCGAGCAGGGGCTACTCTTCATTGCGGTGCGTGGACTTCTCATTGTGGTGGCTTCTCTTGTTGTAGAGCACCAGCTCTAGGCATGCGGGCTTCGGCAGTTGCAGCACATGGGTTCAGCAGTTGTGGAACATAGGCCCCAGAGTGCATGGGCTTCAGTAGTCGTGGCGCATGGGCTCAGTAGTTGTGGTGCATAGGTTCTAGGGTGCATGGGCTTCAGTAGTTGTGGCACATGGGCTGTAGAGCACAGGCTCAGTAGTTGTGGCACATGGGCTTAGTTGCTCCATGGCTTAGTTGCTCCGGACCAGGGCTCAAACCCATGTTCCCTGCATTGACAGGCAGATTCTTAACCACTGCGCCACCAGGGAAGTCCTCTATGTGCTTTTGAAAAGAATGAGTATTCTGCCATGGTTGAAGGGAGCACTGTAGAAATGTCAAATGTGTTATGTTGTTTGAAAGTGTTGTTTATATTTTCTATATACTTATTAATTTTCTACTTGTTCTATCAATATTGAGAGAGGGATAATAAAATGTCTGATTATAATTTTGGATTTTTCTCTTTCTCTTTGATGTTCTTTCTGTTTTTATGTAATGTATTTTGAAGTTTTGTTATTAGGTGCATAAATGCTTAGGATTCATTGACACTTTTATCATTATGACATGGCCTAATATTTTTTGGTAATATTATTTCTTTGAAATCTACTTTGTTTGATAGCAATCTAGCCACACCAGTATTGTTTTGTTTTGTTTTGATTAGTGTCAGAATGGTAGATCTTTTTCCATACTTTTATTTTCAACCAATTTTTGTCTTTATAATTAAATAATTTTTCTTATAGGCAGAATATTGTTTTGCACCTTTACCCAAGCTGACAATCCCTGCATTTTAGTTGGGTTATTTAGACAATTTACACTTAATCTGATTTTTGATATGTTTAAGCTTAAATCTATCATCTGCCTACTTGTTTTCTATTTGTTCTACTTTATCTTTAGTCCCTTTTATCTTTTTAACTTCTTTTTATTGAATAAAGTATAAACTTTATTATATTTTATCTTTTTTACATCCTGTAACTTTTTGTTTTGTTATTGTAGTGTGCTTTAGGGTTTATATTTTACATTTTTAATTTGTCACAGTCTGCCTTCATGTGGTAGACTTGAAGGTACCACTTCATATACAGTATAAGACTCTTGAAATAGTATACTTCCAGTTCTCTCCTCCAGGTCTTTATGCTATATTGTCAGATATTTTACTTACACATATATTATAAATCATGCAGTACTTTTTGTTATCTTTGTCTAAATAGTCAATTATATTTTATTTTAGAGAAAGTAAAATAGTAAGAAAAAATCTTATATAGTTTTGCATGTAGTTATTATTTCCAGGAATCTTCATTCCTTTGTGTATATCCATAGTTCTGTCTGGTATTATTTTTGTTCTGCCTGAAGGATGTTCTTTATCATTTCTTGTAGCATAGGAATGCCTTTGATGGACTCTTTCATCTCCTGTATGTCTGAAACATCTTTAATTCATTTTCATATTTGAAAAATATACCCACAAATTATAGAACTCTAGGTTGCAAGTTGTTTTTTTTCTTTTAGTACTCTAAAGATGTTGCTACATTTTCTTCTCCTTTGTACTATTTCCTGTGAGGAAACTGATATCTTTTGTTCCTGTGTATGTAAGGTGTCTTTTTTCTCTTGCTGCTTTTAAGATGTTTTCTTTATCACTGATTTTGAGCAGCTGATTATGTTGTGTCTCAGTGCAGTTTTCTTCAAGTTTCTTGTGTGAGGTTCGTTGAGTTGCATGGATCTGTGGGTTTATAGTTTTCATCAAATTTGGAAATTTGGGGACCATAATTTCCTCAAATATTCTTCTGCTCTCCTGTTCAGAGACTCAAATTGCACACATATTAGGGTGCTTGTAATTGTCCCACAACTCTCAGATGCCTTTTTTCAAATGTTTTCTTGTTTCTCTCTGTATTGCATTTTGGATAGCTTCTAGTGGTATGTCTTCAGGCTTACTAATCTTATCTTCTGCAATGTCTAAGCTGTCTTTAGTCCCATCTTGTACATTTTTTATTTCAGATATTGTAGTTTTCATCTATAGACATGGGATTTGGATCATTTTTATATCATCCATGCCCCTATTTAACTTTTTGAACATATGGTAATGCAGTTATGATAACTCTTTTAATGTCTTTGTCTACTAATTCTAACATCTATGCTATTTCTGGGTTGGTCTTAATTGATTGATTTTTATCCTCATTATGGAACTTATTCTCCAGCTTTTTTGCATGTCTGAGAATTTGTCAGAGATGCCAGACCTTGTAAATTTTATCTTATTGGTTGTCTTTCTATAAATATCCTCAAGCTTTGTTCTGGGATGCAGTTAACTTATTTGGAAACAGTTTGATCCTTTTTTGGCTTTGCTTTTGTGATTCGTTAAGTGGGACCAGAAGTGTTTAGGGCTAATTATTCCCCAATGCTGAGGCAAGTCCCTTCTGGGTACTCTATTTAATGCCACATGGATTATGTGTTTTTCCTACTTGGCTGGTGCAAACTGGCACTATTTCCAGCCCTGTATCAACACTGAGTGTTGTTTCCTCTAAATCTCTCAGATGGTTCTTTCCCTGCCCTTGGATAGATTCCTCATATGCATGTAATCTGCTGAATACATGAATGAGACCCTCTGCAGGTGTCAATGTTCCCATTTCTGTTCATTTCTTTCCTCTCCAGTACTCTGTCCTATGGGCTCCAGCTCCCAGACACTCACCTTTATTTCCTCAAGTCATATAATTCACCTGGCTTCACCTTGGTTCTCTCTCCCTGTGGTGCAGCTGGAAACTCTTTTAAAGAAATAAGCTGTAACAATTATAACACATTGCTTGTTTTCCACTTCTCAGGCAACTCCTGTTTATTGTCAGTTGATGTATACTGTCTTAAAAGCCATTGTTTCATAAATTGTGTGTGTGTGTGTGTGTGTGTGTGTGTGTGTTTTGGCCAGGTGGTGTTTCAGGGAGACGGTGAATCTGGATGCTGTTATTCCATCTTGCCTGGAAGAAGAAGTCTTGCATATATTTTTCATAGGGTATTCTGTAAAGTATAAATTATCATATGCTAATGTCTCCTTCATGGAATCACTACGGTGGCATAATTATTTCAATAATCACCATGCATTAACTTCCAACTGCATATAGAACACTAGGTTTGAGACAAATGACAGGAAAAGAAACACAGTCAATATTATGACTCCTGAGCTAAAGAAAATCATAATCTTTTCTCCGAGACCATATCTATGATCCTGGTGGTGCCACACACGAGCCACAGAAGCAGAATCCAAGGAAGCAAATTATCCATATGATAAGAATTCATCACTATGGGATTTCCCCTGTTGTATATGAATTCTTTTTCCATAAGAGTGATTCCAATAGGCAAGATTATTTCTCAGTTCCACGGCTCCTCCCCCAAATAATCACATATAGAAAAGAATTTTAGAACCATCAAACTTTTTGACCATTTTCTAGAATTCTATGGTAGTTCCTTAATGGTTAGGTCAAACACAATCAAACATCCATAAAATGATCCTCACATCTACCTTTGGTTTGGAAGGCAAGCTACATAGTATTTCCCAAATTTTCTGATAATAATAATCAGCTGGGGAGCTTGTTAACAATCTAGCTTGCCAAACCTATCTCTTGGAGAATGTGCTTCAGATTGTCTGGTGTGGACCTGGAGATTTTTCTTAGCAAATTCCCAAAATGATTCATAAAACCAGGGAAGATTCGGAAATAATGAATTAGAGGACTTTTGTACAGTGGGTTTCACTCAAAAATGTACTCTCTAGTTATAATCTACATACCAGCCTCATACTTGGCCTATTTTTTCTCGGGCCAAAAGAAACTAATTCTGCATAGCTACTAGGTAATGCTCCCTGATGTCAGATGACAGTGAGATGGCATCTATGACCCAATAGCAAAAAACCAGGTTGCATTTCTACCGTACATTTTTGAGGAAAAATAAACTTTTTATAAACCATAATCCCTTCCTTTATTTGATATATAAGTGCTATTTTCAAAATCTCTGTGCCCATGATCTCCCAACTTGAAAAAAACATCTCATAGAAATAAAGTACTTTGCTCGATACTAGAGCATTTGGCATCTTGAAATAAGTCATTTACAGTGGATTCATCATTCAATGTGAACAGCGGAACATATGAACAAGAAGCAACAGAAAAAATTACACTTGATGAGGCTCCAGCATCATGGCTTTCATCTTCCTCACTAAGAGCACTCACAAGAGATGGACTCTATTTAGGCAATGTCCAATCTTTGATTAGCTAGTTTTAAAGAACGTATGTTGAAGCTATATTAAAGGCATGGAAGTCCGAAGTTTGTTTGGATGGCATGGTGGTCAGAGGAAGACCCAGGGATGGGGGATAATAACACCTGGAAATAGGACTCTAATAGACAGCTGACAATTTCTGAGCACTTAAATGCCAAGCACTGTACCAGGTACTTTACATATATCATCTCATTTAATAATTTATAACAACCCTAATGGAAAATGAGACTTTGATTCTGGGTTACCAAGAGCCAGTTATCCATGGTGTTGTGTGTGGAGAACCTATCCATGGATAGGTTTTCCTATGGAATTCAGAGGGACTGTTAAATGCTAACACTCAGGCTACCAATTATCAGAGGGCCTGGCCCTGGGCGATCCAAACATTGTCAATCAACAGTGTCCTAGAGTGAAAACCCCGAAGAGCCTTTTTATGAGGGCAGGAAAGACAGCTGGGGAACCTAATCAGACTCCTCCCACCCCAAGTCTTCTTCATTATTCAAAGCTATGGACAATAAGGAAAATTAAATTTCCCAGCCTTTTCCCACGCTATTATTTATCACAAAGGAGGGGAGGGTGTTAAGCACAATATTTACTGACCATTCAACATGTAGCAGTCATTGATATAGGTATCTTATATTCTAATGATCTCATTTAATACACCCTCAGAGGTGGTGGGTGCCTGTACATGCGCATGCACATGGGCTCACGCACGCACCTGGGCACAAAATCCTCCAGGCTTTCAAAACTCCATTTCCTCTAGGAAGAGCTATGAAAATGCGTATGGAACCTGGATATACTTCAGTTTTCCTGGGTAGCATTTCTTCTCTATTCTTTCTCTATCTATAGTTTTGGAAAGCTGCTTAGGCTATAATGAGCAATTATTGCAATGGACCTTTGTATGAAGTAAGATGAGTAAGATACATATCACTTCACTTGTTGCAGAAGACATTCATGTGCTCTCACATCTGTAACTGAAACTGCCATATTGTAGTGCTACACGACATTAATGCAGTATGACATGTAATGCTACACTTGGGCAAGCCCAGTCCCCCCAGGCTTTCTCTCTAGCTAGGTCAATATTTAAGAACAATTTCAGGAAACCAGCTGGTAAGTCCTAAAGGCAAAAGGCCATAGCACTTAAATTTAGAGACTGCTAAAAGCTATTTCTATATTATTACATATGTTTTTTTCAACCATAGAAAGCTATGTAGTAAATATCAGAATATTTCAAAATATTGTTTTAATGTATTATTAATTCTTCAAAGTAAATAGCATACACAAATTAAAACATTCTTTCAAATTATCCAAGCTTAGAATAGTACACCTTTGCTAACCCACTGCCCCACTTCCCTTTAGTCATCTGAACATCCATTACTTTATAGCTTTTATATATGCTAGATCTCTGTTACTCTCCACAGCTTGGGGACAAGAGGATTTCCAAGGAAATCCTACAATAAATAAAGCTAAATAATGGAGTTGTCTATACTAGTGATATCCACTATAATTTTTAAAATTATTTATTTATTTATTTATTTGGCCACGCCAGGTCTTAGTTGTGGCACGCGGGATCTTCATTGCTGCATGGGGGATCTTCGTTGCAGCATGCGGGATCTTTAGTTGCAGCATGAGGGATCAAGTTCCCTGACCAGGGATCTAACCCGGGCCCCCTGCACTGGGAGCGCACAATCTTAACCACTGGACCACCAGAGAAGTCCCTCCACTATAACTTTCTGTTATGATGGAAATGTTCTGTGTCTACACTGTCCATTAGGTAGGTACTGGCCACATGTGGCTGTCGAGCAATTGAAAGTACATTAGCATGAATGGGGGTCTGAATTTTTAACTGTATTTCATTTAAATTAATTTAAATGTAAACAGCCACATATGGCTAGTGGCTATCGTATTGAACACTACAGGTCTATACCAGTGGTTTAAGACCACTATCTACTTTAAGACCAGTCAAATCATGGTGAAAGGTGAGCACCAAAAAAACTATGTAAGATGTAATATCTATTTAAATTATCTCCTTCTAACAAGACAAGGCCTGGCACACAAAGCTGGGAAAAAATTTCCTCCTCAGTGCTTTGGGATGTGGGAGATGTGCGTTCCTCATATTTTGTAAAGAGGCAAAAGTTAACTCAATTCAAGCCATGCCTTTGGAAATGAGACCATATGCCCCACCCCCACCCCAGGCCACCTTCTATTGTATATTCATCAATACATCACACAGCTGCTATAACTAAAGAGTGCACTTGATCAGTGCTAATTATTCAAATAAGAGACTATGATACAGAGGGACTTCCCGGCAGTGCAATGATTAGGACTCTGCGCTTCCAATGCAGGAGGTGTAGGTTTGATCCCTGGTCAGGGAACTAAGATCCCACATGCTGCACAGCCAAAAAAAAAAAAAAAAAAAGACTATGATACAGGTGAAGTGCTGGTACTGGCAGTGCCATACATTCTAAGCATCATCCTAGTGGTGGTGAGGAGTGTGGAACATCAGTAGCTTTTGAACCATGGTGAGAACAATACAAAGCACATGCTTATCCTCAAAGCACCAGCCTAGGTCAAGAAAAGACCACTTCCGGGCTTCCCTGGTGGCGCAGTGGTTGAGAGTCCGCCTGCTGATGCAGGGGACACGGGTTCGTGCCCTGGTCTGGGAAGATCCCACGTGCCACGGAGCGGCTGGGCCTGTGAGCCATGGCTGCTGAGCCTGAATGTCCGGAGTCTGTGCTCCGCAACGGGAGAGGCCACAACAGTGAGAGGCCCGCGTACCACAAAAAAAAAAAAAAAAAAAGAAAAGACCACTTCCTTTGCAGAAAACTTTCTCTTTAGCCTGGCTCATCACAATCTCTGAGCAATGGGTACCATTTTATTTCCTTCTCTCTTCCTGCACAATGCATTTACCTAACATGACTGACAAAGACTATTATACTGTAAATCCATAATCCAATATCTCTAAAGGTAATGACCTCTAAAGGGATAGTGGAGTATTTGAAGCTTCAAAAAACAGTCCAGGGCTTCCCTGGTGGCGTAGTGGTTGAGAGTCCGCCTGCCAATGCAGGGGACACGGGTTCGTGCCCCGGTCCGGGAGGATCCCACATGCCGTGGAGCGGCTGGGTCCGTGAGCCATGGCCGCTGAGCCTGCGTGTCCAGAGCCTGTGCTCCACAATGGGAGGGGCCCGCGTACCACAAAAAAAAAAAAAAAAAAAAAGCAGTCCAGTAAGTTGGGTGTGATGATCTTCTGTGGCCTTGGGGAAAACATCAATGGCAACATTTCACTGCAGCTAATTTGATGAAGCCATTTTCGGTAGTTAGGCTGAAAAGTATAGTAACTTGAAAATCATTTCTTTAGAATCCTTAAAAGAAAAGGAATTCTGATACAGCTAGTGATGCTACAATGATTCCTAATGCATGCTTATTTACCAGGCTTCTCAGCACTATCAATATGTTTTCTTTTCCTCCTCAATTTGTAATGAGCTGGGTTTGCTCTGTTGCATTCATGTCCTTTCTCTGGTTTTATCATAACTCTAGGTTGTTTTCATGGCTGTTTTTCTTTTCTCAAAGGAAATTGGAGGAAACAGACCTTTCACTATGCTAGGTGGAAGCAGTTAGCAATACATGAGCACTTCCCTTTGCCCAAGCAGTAAGTGTTATCCTGGTAACGATGATAAAGAGTCAAGAGATGAATGGGGGGGGGCGTGAGTCAGCTGCAAAGAGGTGGCTATAAGAGCAGCATTTCAAGTATATAAAAAAAATCATAGGGAAAGATGAAGAATGGGTTAACAAAGGATAAGGAAGGGCTTGAGGAAAGTTTAATGTGTGGGCAGGTAAGGGGAGAATTTCCAAAATACGGAACAGAGAGTTTAAGAAAACAAGGACAAGATATCTTGTCAGCATCTGTCTGTCTGTCTCTCCTGCTAGACTGTGAACTCTTTGCAGACATGAGCTGCATGGGCTGTGTGTTCTTTACTTTTATCGTGTGCCGCTGCCCCTCCCTAACCCTCCAAGGAAGCAGCTTGCATGCTTTTGTCACATATACTGTTGAGAAAATGTGGAACAAGGAAATGAGTGAATGAATAGAAGGAAGCATGGAAGGAAGGAAGGAAGGAAGGAAGGAGGGAAGGGGAGAGCTGGAAGAAACCAAAAAGGTCACCTAATACAGGCAAACATTTGATGCTTTGATTCTGTTTAAAATGGAAAGGACAGCAGCTTGCCTAGAGTTAACCCTTCCCCCAGGCTTGGAATGGAGAGGAGAGCCCAGTTGTGTGTCTCAATTTATTAGTTTTGCTTCCCTTGCAGTGTCAAACTCAGATACAAATCAGAAGAAAGAAAATATTTCCATCGAATGTATAGCAACGTGACTATAGTTGATAATACCGTATTGTATAACTGAAATTTACTGAGAGTGGATTTTAAGCATTCTCACCAAAAAGAAAAAAAAAGGTAAACATGTGAGTTGATAGATGTGTTAATTAACTCACTTGTGGGGATTCTCTCACTAGATATCTATCAGATATCTATATTTATATATAGATATAGATTTACATAGATTATCTATATTTATTGTCTATATTTAGATATAGGTATAATTATCACATTTTACCCCTTAAATACATTAAAATTTTATTTGTCAGTTATCCCTTAATAGAGCTGGAACTAAAAGCATGGAGGTAGGAACAAAAAGAAAGAAAATATTTCAACACAATTTACTGTTTCTTGCAACATCTGGTTAAATGATATTTCAAAAGTTATCTATTCCAAACTCACATCTATGCTCACTCTCCTCCTCCCCCCACAAAATCCTGATATTTTGCATGAACACCTCCATTGATAGGGGCTCTCTACCTTCTGAGGCAATGCACTGCATTTTAACAGAGCTCTAGTGGTAGAAATGTTGAATCAAAATATTTCTTCTCACAAAGTCCATCTTTTAACGTGAGCACTTTACTCTGGTACCACAGCTTAGTCTGTCTTCCACATGAAAACACATATCCATCAGGATACTGGCAGGAAACAGATGGCACGTTCAAAGATATAATTGACGAGTTTCATAAAGACACTATTTATAAGGGGATAGACAAAAAAAGGAGCTGAAGAACCCTGGGGCTAGAAAGTTGCTGAGAGGACAAGACGGATTACAGAGGAAATTGTACCTATAAGAGAAATAAGCCCAACAGGAGCTATGACCTTCATGAAAGGAGCACAGTCACAGTCAAGACAAAGTTCAGCAAGGAAGACGGGGGAAAATAAATATCCTGACTCTCTTTTCCTCCGCCCCTAACCATCTCTTGCTGGTGCCTCTCATTGGCTAAATCCAATCAGAAGCCAGAGAGCTAGAGAGTGGAGAAGGGTGGGAAAGGGATCCTGAAGGCAAATCACACTTAACATTTTTAAACGCAGAACTTGTGTCGTCTCTGAGTCTTCTCTTCTCCAACCATCCTCTGCTCCTCCATTCGCTCTTCAGAAGATACATACACATATCCATTCTCCATCCCAGATGCCTATTCTTGACCCAACATGGCTGTCCCAGTGCAAGGGGGCTGGTACTACCCTCTAGCTCAGTCTAGGTAACATACTTGTGAAGTGATATATCTCAAGAAAGATTTGAAGAACTCTCTCAGTGCTACACAATATAGTGACGCGTTATGATTTTTACAGTCCTAAAATGTCTGCCCACCAACCCCATTAATCAAGATTAAGCTACGTCTCCCACATTCTATAGGTGTGTAGTTTACTTTTTGGACCCAAGGGCAGGACCAGACATTTATCCATTTTTACATTTCATTTTGGTTATGAGTCTTTTGAGATAGCTTGCTGCAATCTTTTTTGGATTTCATGAAAACAGCTTTTAAATTAAAAGACATTTAGATATCATCTCATCCAATGTTATCATTTTTTGTAAGGGCAGACAGTGACCCAAAGAACAAGAAGCTTGGGCAAGTGAGGAGTAGAGTAGAAACAGGGCTTCCAATCCAAACCCCACAGAGTTTTTATCTGGAGTCATCGGACATTTTAGCCTTTTTGTACATTTATTTTCCTCAGACATAGGACAAGATAAACTCTTATTAGTCTGCAGTATTGCCTTTTGAAAGCATGCTTGTCTGCTGTCAGTTTGATGACACTATTCTCTCAAGCTATTAGGTAGCAGACAATTTCTTATATTTGAAGAATTTGTTGGTTCCTTTTGCTCCAACAGTGAAAATCTATTGGATGAAAAAAGCCTGACTATGGCCTCTCAGCCCTCAGAAGCAATATTGCTGAATTACAGTTCAATGGGTAACACTATTAAGAAACAGGACTATATTGTTGGATGTTTCTAGAAGAATTACCCTTCTGCTTTTACAAATCCCAGAAAAACACAGCCTAAGTCAAGCCAAGTTCACAAGTCAGCTCATATATCACTTTTGTCTAATCTACCCATGAATTTCAAAATGAGTGACTTTAACCAAAACCGATTATTTAAAAAAATAACACCTAAAAACCAAAATAATAAATAACAACATCAAAAAATCTGGGGCCTAAGTCCTTAGTTCCCAACTGAGTGCCTTTCCTGATGACAACCTTAACATGATGCCCTTGGCTTTTATTAATGCTCAAATCAGAAAATGACAATGAATGATGCTTCTCTGTATTTTATGATAAACAACTTCTGAAGATGCTTTCAATTTTGTTGTCCAATGTCTCATGCATATGGATCCATATGATAAATCATTTTAGAATCCAATATCTACCTCAACCACTCCACTCCCAATCACCAACCTCCAGGAAGAATTTACTAAACAGGATGTATCGATAGTTCGTCTCCCAAAAAGAAAGTGGCCATTTGCTTTGTAGCAGATAATAGGAATTTTGTGTTTTCTTTTATATCCCTGTGGCCAGGAAGCTCACGGTCAACCGAAACATTCGGTCATTGTTATGATAGTAATGAGGTACTCCTCCACGTAACTGCTTCCTCCTCAATCTCCATGGAGGTTTTTTTTTTTAACAGTCTTATCATAAACATATTTTTATTGTAAGCCACCTCAAATCATCTTTGTAAGCAAGCACACTAAGTATAACAAAGCATCTAATCACTATTGTTAACGGAGATAAAACAGCATTTTGATGAGGCTTCACCAAAATCCTCACTGCATTTGGTCAAGACTGGATGCTTCTAAATATCTAGTGTATCAGCATAGACTGTCTGTTTTGAAAGCTAATATGGAAAATGCAGAGAAAAATCATAAAAGTGGCCCTACTTCTTATTTAAGTGGACACAAAAGTCCCTTGAGAGCTTTGGCTCACAGCTTTGGCGTGAACTATGATCTAGTTGCATCCATTTAGAGGAATAACTGTTGGGGGAAGTTGGGAAGGGGTACTAGATAGTCATCAGAAAGCTGATGGAAGGAATGAGAACCTACTAAGCTGTGGGGTATTTTCAAGTGGCCTAAATATGTGAAAACCAGAGGCCATGCTGTTGGTAACTTTCAGAGTATATAATCAATGCTACTTTGTGTCCCTGATGGGAAAATTCAAGTAAAGATAATTCTATCTTCAGAAACAGAAACAAGAACTCCTCTAGGTTCAGGTATGCAAGTGAAATGGGTGTATGTGCATAAGAGCTAGGAAGACAAAGAATTCATCTTATTTACTCAGTCACGTAATTCCCAGTTTTGTGGCTGAACCAGATAGGCAGACAACCAGAGTCTTGCTCAGATCTGCAGAAAAAAAGCGACCATGAAATCAAGCCTCTACAGTGGGAAAAATTACTCTTATTTAGCCCTATAATTCCATGTCTCTTAACTGGGCCACAAATCATTCAACATAAGAATTCAAAGAGATCAAAACCAGCCGACAAGTCTCTAGCATTACCAAAGCCACACCCCCTCATGTAGCAAATATCACCTCAACAGAAATAACAGGTTGTTAATCAGCAAAGAGGAAGCCTATCTCCTATGTGTGTGTAGAAAATTCTAGGGAAGCCATGAAAGCCTTTTTGTAAATATCTGGCTATTTAAGGCTACTCTGCCTTGAAGTGGTAATTCCAAACTTTTAGAGGGAAATAGAATGGCTTAAGGGGTGGGAATCCAAAAGTGATCTGTCCATTTAAGTTTATTTTAATTTTGTTTGAATACTACATCTCTATATGATTAATGTTAGACCAGTGTAGCATCAGGTTTCTGCTCAATTCACATGCTAATATGCCACAACAAACTTCACTTTAGCAGCTGTGCACACCAGAGAAGTTATACCACTTCCCTGTGACATCTGCCCTGCGAAGTTCTTAGCAGGTGCAAACTCATTGCCAGATGGCCCTCGAGGAGATACTATTAACAGGTCCTCCTATAAGGACACCTTGGATGTTCATTGACTTGTCAAGGGCCCAGCTGCACACTAGATCTTATCTGCAACATCCTCTGATCTCATTGAGAATAACCATAACCTGCTCAAGTAAAGCTCTATAACTTTAGGTAAAGACCATGCCTGGTAGCTCATGTGAATAGAAATATGTATAGAAGCACCACGGACCACATGCTTTCTGCTGATTTATAGGTCCTCATCTTTGACCTTGTGGAGAGACTTGAGATTCATTCATGGATGTTGTTGACTGAATAATGTCCACCCCAAAACGTCAGGTCCCAATTCCTGGAACCTGTAAATATTCCTCATAAGGAAAAGGGTTCTTTGTAGATGTGATTAAGTTAAAATCTTGAGATGGGCAAATTATCCTGGATTATCCTGGTGGGACCTAAATGGTACCACATATATCATAAAAAGGAAGCAGAGAGAGGTTTGACAGACACATGTAGGAGAAAGCAAGATGTGAAGATGGAGCAGAGAGAGATTTGAAGGTGCTAGCTTTAAAGACTGGAGTGATGTGGCCACAAACCAAGGACTGTTGGCAGCCACCAGAAGCTAGAAGAGACCAGGAATGAATTCTTCCCTAGAGCCTGTGGAGGTAGCATGGCCCTGACAACACCTTGATTTTGGCCCAGTGATACCGGTTATGGACTTCTAGCTTCTACTATGAGAGAATAAATTTCTCTTACTTTAAGCCTTCAATTTTGTGATAAGTTGTCACAGCAACCACAGGAAACTAATACAATTATATCTGGAAATGATCTCACGTGTCACCTCATTCAACCCTTACACTTAATACAGAGAAAACTAAGGAAAGAGTTATTCCTGTTTCTGAACAAGGCTTTTTTTTTTTTTTTTTTGCAGTATGCGGGCCTCTCACCGTTGTGGTCTCTCCCATTGCAGAGCACAGGCTCCGGATGTGCAGGCCCAGCGGCCATGGCTCACGGGCCCAGCCGCTCTGTGGCATCTTCCCAGACCGGGGCACAAACCCGTGTCCCCTGCATCGGCAGGCAGACTCTCAACCACTGCGCCATCAGGGAAGCCCAAGGAAAGGCTTTTGAGTGATAACTTTGCCAAGTCATATTAGTTAATTTTCACCAACTAGATCCAGAGTCTGAAGCTTCTAGCCCTAGGGGAAGGTCCCAAAATAATGTAAAAAGAATAATGAATTCAATTATCAGCTTTGGGTTTCAAAATAAGCAGGGAAGCCATAGCAATGAAGATACAATTGATCCATATTATTTGTGACTTCTATTTTTGTGAATTTGTATACTCACTAGTATTTATTTTAACCTCAAAATCAATACTTGCAGCGCTTTTCCTGGCCATTACCAAACATGTGCAGAGCAGCCAAAATTTTGAGATGCCTTCCCTGCGTGTGCCCAACTGAGGTTGAACAAGGAGCCACTCTGCTTCCTTAGTTCAGTTCTCATACAGACGAGCAGAGACCGGAGGCAGTAGGGGGCAGTGCATTGTAGTACAAGAAGCTCCAGCTCTGGGGCCAGTTGGACAAGGTTTGAATCCCAACTCCTGCACTTCTTAGTGGGGCAGCTTCCAGCAGGTCACTTAGTACTTTTGAACCTCATTTACTCTTTTTAAAAATACTGTAGGGCTTCCCTGGTGGCGCAGTGGTTGAGAGTCTGCCTGCCGATGCAGGGGACACGGGTTCATGCCCCGGTCCGGGAAGATCCCATGTGCCATGGAGCGGCTGGGCCCGTGAGCCATGGCCGCTGAGCCTGCGTGTCCAGAGCCTGTGCTCCACAACAGGAGAGGCCACAACAGTGAGAGGCCCACGTAGTGCAAAAAATAATAATAATAATTTAAAAAATAAATAAGTAACAGCAAGCAGATGATATGTGGTCTTCCTCCAATGCCAGGATGATAGATGACCCCCCACCCCCGTCATGCATATCACCTCCAGGGGAAATGCAGAGGAGGAAGGAAATGAAGGAGAAGGAGAATCTTTAGTTATTTACCCAAGAGAGGCTAAAGAATAAATCCTGCACTGATCAAGAAATTATTAGACTGAGGAAATGCATGGAATGTACTAAAAATAAGTTTTCTAAGGGCTTCCCTGGTGGCGCAGTGGTTGAGAGTCCACCTGCCGATGCAGGGGACGCGGGTTCGTGCCCTGGTCTGGGAGGATCCCACATGCCGCGGAGTGGCTGGGCCCGTGAGCCATGGCCGCTGGGCCTGCGCATCCGGGGCCTGTGCTCTGCAACGGGAGAGGCCACGGCAGTGAGAGGCCCACGTACCGCAAAAAAAAAAAGAAAAAAAAAAGAAAAAGTTTTCTAGAAGGCTGGAGACCAAGAGTCAGCAAAAACAACTTTCTGTAACAATGAAAAACAGAAAACAATGTTTACCAGAAGGAACTGTTGAAGTAAATTAGGAAACCTGTATGCCAGGGCATACTATTCAGCCATTAAAAGGATTAAAGCAGATCTATTCATATACACACTGACATGAAAAGGTCTCCATGTAATATTGTTAAGTGAATTGTATAGTCATAAAACTGACCAGATAGCATGATTGCAATTGAGGGAAACAAACCAGCACGTGTGTGTGGATGTGTGGGTATGGGCACAAGTGACATGTAAGAATCCACACATGACTAATTACATACTTTGATTTGTCTCATAATTGCATCAACTCTTTTGTCTCTATTTATTCACCTTTCCAAAAACATGTCACATAAATGCTGAATAAAAAGAATTTGTAAGATGAAAAATCGTTTGGAAACTATTTACTTTGCCTGCTTGGTTTTTCATGACTGCAGTTGTCTGCCTTGGTGTACCTGGAGTTTGGCCTTCAAACTTCTCCCCCTTCCATGGGCATGTGCAGCCTTCATACAACCTAGGAATTAGATTTTCCTGTAGCAAATGATTTGAAAGGAATACATGTGCATGAATTGACATCACCTGCTATTGTCCAACTTTTGGAAACACACTTGAAACTTCTTTGCCAGAAAGATGCTGTTTTGAGTCATGTCACTTCCACTCTACCCCATCTTTAACCATGACAGCATAAAACATGAAAAAGGCCCAAGCATGCTACCCCTCAAGAAGGAATGGGCTTCCTCTCCAAGGTATGTTGGGCAAGTTCTAATTTCAACTCTAGTGCCATGCACAGAAAATTTCAAAAGGCCTGACCTTGCATCAATCATTAGGAATTGTTACACCAAGAGGAACACAAGGGGTTCTGTACTTTTAAGGAGTCAGTGCTCAGCAGCAGTGCTTTGCCCCTCATTTCTTCCCTCTTGTCCTATGAAAAAGTCAGGCACGTGTCATGTTCCACTCCTAGCTAGCACTGCTCCATTTTTTTCTAAGACAGTGTCAACTGAAGAAAAACACCTAACCTAAAATTATGAGTTAAGTTTTATTTGGGGACCTTACTGAGGACTATAGCCCAGGGGGCAGCCTCTCAGATAGCTCTGAGGAACTGCTCCAAAGAGGTAAGGGAAGAGCCAGGGTATATAGGGGTTTTTGCTGAAAACAAAACCAAACAAACATATAGTCAAATACCAAAGCATTACTGCTTATCACAAAACCCAGACATCTCAAGTTAATGCTTTTAGCGAGTCTCTATGTATGGGAAAATGCAAGAGTCTGGACTAATTGAAATTATTCCTTAAATATTCATCTTAACTACCTAGGGCCAGTATTGAGAGCACAGAGTGTTTCCTGTTTTTCTCCATCTTGTATTCCCCTCAGGGTGCACCATCTGGGGGTGGCTGCAGTGGCTGATGGCTTGATGGCAAGCAACAAAGCTCCAATAAAACTCATCTGTCATTGGTACTTAGGAGCACAGGCTTCAGTGAAAGATAGCCTTGTGATGAAATCTGGCTCTGCTAGTTCCTAGCTGAGTAACTTAGGCAAGCGGCTTTACACTGAGCGTCATTTTCTACACCTGTAAATTGGGAATAATAATAATACCACTTTCATAGGGATTTGTGAAGCTTTATTAAAATAATCCACATAATGTGCTTCTACACAGTGAGTCTCAGTAAATTCTACTAGTTACTGCTATTGTTGTCACCATCATTCCTTATGGTGTGCTCATTACCACAAGCACAGTGAGCTCCTGACAGAATCAGAAAAGCCTTTTATGGCCAACACTCTAACTTTAATGGGCCTCAAATACCTGTCTTCCTTTCACAAGGAGGTCCTGTGATGCTTTAAGAGTGGACTCCTAGCAGACAAAGATACATTAGGCAAGTAGCAAGAGATTGCATATTGGATGGGGGATTGAATTATATCCTAAAGCTCTCCTCCCATTCAATGACTCATATTAATGGCCCACATTTTAACAATTTCACAAAGGTAAGGTAACTTTTAACATTATACTGAGAGTCAGGCAACCTGGATTCTTGATCAAGCTCTACCTCAAAGAAGTCATGTGCCTTCTTCAAATATCTGTTTAATTGTTTATAAATAAAAAGGGATTGGACTGCTGGATGGTGCCATTGTACCCTGAGTGGTATTGGTGTGAGGGATGAGTGACCTACCTTTTTACTTCATAAAGCACAGAGCCAAATGGAGCCATATCTGAACCTGATGGAAAGGGATATGTCTTACCTCACCACAGATGGATGCAATAAGCAGATGGGGATCTTGGCTACTATCTACCGATGGGAGGAGTAGAGAGTTAATGTGTTGTATATGCAGGAAGAAGAGTGCAAGGAAATTTGGTAATCAGAATGGTGCACTGTAGCAAAGCATTCTTGTACTCGCTAGCATCTGCTTTCTCCCTCTCTCCCTTGTCACAGCATTAGACAACATTTCCTGGCCCACTTGCAGTTAGGTGGGTTCATGTGGCTGAGTTTTGTCCAATGGAATGTGTACTGCAGTAGATGGGTTTCTAGCACCTCTCAAGCCATCCTCCTTGGTTCTCCCTTCTATCACCTGCCAGTTGGATGCAATATATATATATATATATATATATATATATACATATATACATACATATATATATATATATATATATATATATATATATATATATATATATATATATATCTCCAGTGGAGAAATCCAAGGCTCTCTAAGAGGGTGTGAGTCCTTGATGGAAGAACCCCAAGTCCCTGAAGCAGAGTTCCCTGTTGACCCAATTAGATTATGACAGGAATAAAAAATTAACCTTTGTTGTGTTAAGCCACAGATTCTGGAGTCATCCATTAGCCAAGTCTGACTACTGTATACCTCTACGTAGCTGTTACCTCATCTATAATTTGAGGAGAATAACATCTACCCACAGGGATGTTGGGAGAAGTAAATGTGACAAATGTCTAGCACAGTGCCTGGCCCATAAATGTAGTGATCTTCAGCCTTAACTATTCACATCAATTCATTGCAAGTACTGAGAACTTTTTCCGTTTTGCTTTTTGACAATAACATCTTTATGTGGTAGAAATATTGACCCTTTAGAGCGAGTCTGAGTTGTTTTAAATTGTTACAGACACGTGAAGATGGCCTTGTGGTTTATTCTTGAATAATGTGAAGCTGAAGCCATTGTAAACACTGAACAAGCTCGCCAATGCCCCAGCTTCTGCTCATCTCAGAAACCACAAACACTGTTCTTCCATGGGGGAAGAAAAATATGCCATTCCATCTGGTAACTGTAAGAAAACCTTTTTCTTCTCTGTGTTGACTTCAATGTGGATTGTGTCTATTTTGAAAAAAAAAAACTACTATTCACATTTACTGTCACAGGACTGAATCACAGAATGTAGGCTGGAAGCAACTAGGGTTTCATATCTGCAGCCAGAAAATGATTGAGGGCTGGTTTGGAGTCGTGTGTTCTGTTTGTAATAGCTCCATTTTCTTCTTAATTGGCCCAGCAAAGACACACTGATACAACAGTTGTAGTTCCTACAAAATTCATTGGAATAAAAGACACACTCAGGTAACTGATTCATTATTCTGGAAAAGCATTGGTAGCTTTGATAAAGTAATTATATGGAGAGTCAGACTGTTAAAAATTCCATTGATTTTCTACATATTCAGATAAATGACATATCAGAAAATGGACTGGTGCCAAGGGCTCTGGGCTAGCAATCAATCATTTCTTGGATGCTGGATATGGGCAAAGTATCTCCTAGAAGCTACATGACATTCTGCTAAACAAAAGCATAAGAATGGAGGGCATATTAATCAAGACCCAGCCCTCTTCAGATCTCTTTCCTTCTCAAAATGTCCACAAGCTCCCTATGGCTTATGAGAGTAGTTAGAAATCTGGTATTTTGCCCTTCAAGGCCCTCTGCAGTAAAACCTTATTCAACCTTTGTGAACAAACTGAACTATAGTTGCTGGTGCACAAACCTGACATGAGCTTT
This sequence comes from Mesoplodon densirostris, assembly GCF_025265405.1. NCBI lineage: Eukaryota > Metazoa > Chordata > Mammalia > Artiodactyla > Ziphiidae > Mesoplodon > Mesoplodon densirostris. Next base: position 8,962,228 of record NC_082681.1, read on the forward strand.
CCTACATCCATGTTTTGACTATGCTGAATCTCATACCTGAATGTCCTCCCTCCCCATCTGTGCCCACTGAAATCCAATTCAGCCTTTAAAGCTCATTTCCAGTCCACTGATTTCACACAGGCTTAGCTGATTACTTCTGAAAACACTGAAAGGAGTTGTCCTATCTCCTTCTCCCCTGTGTCAGTGCCTCTGGGCACTTCTCATCCACATCTATTCATCCTTCAGATAGTTGCCTTAGTTGCCTTACTGCTACTACACCTGAAGGGTCAAAACTGTCTTTCTTGGGGCCTCCCTGGTGGCGCAGTGGTTGGGAGTCCGCCTGCCGATGCAGGGGATACGGGTTCGTGCCCCGGTCTGGGAGGATCCCATGTGCCGCGGAGCGGCTGGGCCCGTGAGCCATGGCCGCTGGGCCTGCGCGTCCGGAGCCTGTGCTCCGCGGCGGGGGAGGCCACAGCAGTGAGAGGCCCGCATACCGAAAAAAAAAAAAACAAAAAAAAAAAACTGTCTTTCTTTTTATCTCTCACAGTACCCTATACGTAGTTCAGGCTCCTTGAACATTTTTATTAAAAAATTAAAAACCCAACAACAAAATACATACAAACCATTTATAAAAATGGGCAAAGGACATGAAGACACGTTTCTCCAAAGAAGAAATACAAATGGCCAATAAGCACATGAAAAGAGGCTCAGTACCACTAGTAATTATGGAAATACAAATCAGAACCAACATGAAATGCCACTTCACACCCATTAGGATGATTATTATAAAAAAATGACAAATGTTGGAGAGGATGCAGAGATATTAGAACACTTGTGCTTTGCTGGTGGGAATGTAAAATGGTGCAGCTGCAGTAGAAAAGAGTACAGTGGAACAGGCACATGAAATGATGCTCAACCTCACTTATCATCAGGGAAATGCAAATCAAAACTACAGTGAGATACCACCTCACACCTGTCAGAATGCCTGTTATCAAAAAGACAAGAAATAAAAAATGTTGACAAGGATGTGGAGAAAAGAGAACCCTCGTGCACTGTTGGTGGGAATGGAAATTGGTGTAGCCACTATGGAAAATTCTATGGCAGTTCCTTGAAAAATTAAAAATAGAACCACCATATGATCTAGCAATTCCACTCCTGGGTATTTATCTGAAGAAAATGAAAAGACGAATTCAAAAAGATATTTGTACCCCAATGTTCATTGCAGCATTATTTACAATAGCCAAGATATGGAAGCAACCTAAGTATCCATTGATAGATAAATGGATAAAGAAGATGTGGTATATATATGCAATGGAATATTACTCAGCCATAAAAAAGAATGAAATCTTGCCATTTGTGACAACATGGATGGACCCAGAGGGTATTACGCCAAGTGAGATAAGTCAGACAGAGAAAGACAAATACCATACAATTTCATTTACATGTAAAATCTCAAAAACAAAACAAATGAGCAAATATAATGAAACAGAAACAGACTCATAGATACAAAGAACAAACTGATGGTTGCCAGAGGGGAGGGGGTGGAGGGATAGGTGAAATAGGTGAAGGGGATTAAGAGGTACAAACTTCCAGCTATAAAATAAGTCACAGGGATGTATTGTACAGTATAGGGAATATGTCAAAAATATTGTAATAACATTATATGGTGACAGATGGTAACCTGACTTATCATGGTGATCATTTCATAATGTATAAAAATATTGAATCACTATGAGGTACACCTGAAACTAATATAATATTGTAAGTCATTTATACTTCAATAGAAAAAAAGAAAGAAAGGAAAACAGTGTGGTGGTTCCTCAAAAAATTAAAAATGGAATTACTGTATAACAGATACTTGTACATCAGTGTTCATAATAACCAAAAGGTAGAAACAACCCAAATGCCCATCAGTAGATGAATGAATAAGTGAAATGTGGTATATACACATAACAGAATATTATTCAGCCTTAAAAGGAAGGAAATTTTGGTACATGCTACAACATGGATGAACCTTGAAAACATTATACTAAGTGAAGTAAGTCAGGTATACAAGGACAAATATGATTCCACTAATATGAGGTACCTAGAATAGGCAAATTTACAGAGAGAGAAAGCATAACAGAGGTTACCAGGGATTGTGGGTAAGGGGGGATGGGGGTTATTGTTCGATGGGTAAAACGTTTCTTTAGGGGATAACAAAAAATTTTAGTGATAGATGATAGTGACAGTTGCACAACGTTGTAAATTACTTAATGACATTGAATCGTACACTTAGAAATGGATAAAAGGGTATATTTTATGTATTTTTAGCATGATAAAAAGTTTAAAAAGTTAAAATTAACTTGCAGAGCTAGGCTTTAGAGCTGTAGAAATATGACTAATGATATATAGTAGAAAGCAATGTAAAGAACATGAGAGTCAAACAGAGGTGAGTTCAAATTCAGGGTATCCTTGGGGGTGGTTATTAACCTCTCTGAGTTCCCATTTTCTTATCTGGAAAAGGAAGATAACATTAGCACCTGACACATAAAGTCATTTTGTGGAACTGTATGACATAATCCGTGAAAACACTCAGTATAATGTGTAGCACATATTAAGCACACTACAAAGTATTGTCATTCTTATGACCAACAAAAGTAATTGAGTATCTCTTATGCTCTCAATGCTGAATGATAAGCTAAGAAACGTGCAATTTATCCTGCTAATGAGGTAGAGGATTTTTTTGAAGCAAAAAATAGCATTGGCAACAGGCAGGTTTTAAGTGGTAAACTCTGGGGATGGTAGAAAGGAAAATGAAGATTTTGTTTGAAAACAGTTGGTTGAATTGGCAGATAAGCTGACACAGTGAATTGACAGAAAAATGAACATTTCCAGGTAGTAGTTGGGTCAGTATTTAGCAGGTCTTGTCTACATTATCTTTATTCACTGTGATGGGTCAATCTAAAGGAGTAGAATATCTAATTAAGTATGTTGAGAAATACAAAATGCCTACTGGTATTGGAAGGGTTAACAAATAAGAATTGAGCTACAGAACCGATTTCTCATCTCTTCATTTCACATTTTGATATGAATGCTAAATCAATATTTTAAAATGTAATGTCTATTTCAAAACTATTCTAAAAGCAAAGCACTCATCCTCTTATTCCTCCTAGAAGATTTCTTTGTGTTTTTCTTTGCTATGAAGACTGTTAACCCTGCTGAAATACAAAATAAAAATCAATATACAGTGGTTTAAAAATACTAAATAGGTAAAAATAAGCCTCCCGACCAAAAAATGAATTTAAAGTTGAAAAGAAAAATTATCTAGACAATGGAAAAAAATATTTTGTGAATATCTAACATGTTCTAGAATCACCCTGAGATGAACAAAAGTCCTTAATAAGTGAACTAGTGGCTGGTAATATTGCTTTTGAGCACTTTATTTCCTGACAATTCATTTAGAGCCAGAGGCAAAAAATTTTAAATTCAAGCAATATTGAAAAACATGCAGAGCTAGTATAATTTCAAAAATGAATTGAATTCCTTTTATTTCCTTTTCTTCTCTGATTGCTGTGGCTAAAACTTCCAAAACTAGGTTGAATAAGAGTGGTGAGAGTGGGCAGCCTTGTCTTGTTCCTGATCTTAGTGGAAATGGTTTCAGTTTTTCACCATTGAGGACAATGTTGGCTGTGGGTTTGTCATATATGGCCTTTATTATGTTGAGGAAAGTTCCCTCTATGCCTACTTTCTGCAGGGTTTTTATCATAAATGGGTGTTGAATTTTGTCGAAAGCTTTCTCTGCATCTATTGAGATGATCATATGGTTTTTCTCCTTCAACTTGTTAATATGGTGTATCACATTGATTGATTTGCGTATATTGAAGAATCCTTGCATTCCTGGAATAAACCCCACTTGATCATGGTGTATGATCCTTTTAATGTGCTGTTGGATTCTGTTTGCTAGTATTTTGTTGAGGATTTTTGCATCTATGTTCATCAGTGATATTGGCCTGTAGTTTTCTTTCTTTGTGACATCCTTGCCTGGTTTTGGTATCAAGGTGATGGTGGCCTCGTAGAATGAGTTTGGGAGTGTTCCTTCCTCTGAAATTGTTTGGAAGAGTTTGAGAAGGATGGGTGTTAGCTCTTCTCTAAATGTTTGATAGAATTCGCCTGTGAAGCCATCTGGTCCTGGGCTTTTGTTTGATGGAAGATTTTTAATCACAGTTTCAATTTCAGTGCTTGTGATTGGTCTATTCATATTTTCTATTTCTTCCTGAGTCAGTCTTGGCAGGTTGTGCATTTCTAAGAATTTGTCCATTTCTTCCAGGTTGTCCATTTTATTGGCATAGAGTTGCTTGTAGTAATCTCTCATGATCTTTTGTATTTCTGCAGTGTCAGTTGTTACTTCTCCTTTTTCATTTCTAATTCTATTGATTTGAGTCTTCTCCCTTCTTTTCTTGATGAGTCTGGCTAATAATGTACAGTGGAGAAAGGACAGCCTCTTCAATAAGTGGTGCTGGGAAAACTGGACAGGGACATGTAAAAGTATGAGATTAGATCATTCCCTAACACCATACACAAAAATAAGCTCAAAATGGATTAAAGACTTAAATGTAAGGCCAGAAACTATCAAACTCTTAGAGGAAAACATAGGTAGAACACTCTATGACATAAATCACAGCAAGATCCTTTTGGACCCACCTCCTAGAGAAATGGAAATAAAAACAAAGATAAACACATGGGACCTAATGAAACTGAAAAGCTTTTGCACAGCAAAGGAAACCATAAACAAGACCAAAAGACAACCCTCAGAATGGGAGAAAATATTTGCAAATGAAGCAACTGACAAAGGATTAATCTCCAAAATTTATAAACAGCTCATGCAGCTCAATAGCAAAAAAACAAACAACCCAATCCAAAAATGGGCAGAAGACTTAAATAGGCATTTCTCCAAAGAAGATATACAGACTGCCAACAAACACATGAAAGAATGCTCAACATCATTAATCATTAGAGAAATGCAAATCAAAACTACAATGAGATATCATCTCACACCAGTCAGAATGGCCATCATCAAGAAATCTAAAAACAATAAATGCTGGAGAGGGTGTGGAGAAAAGGGAACACTCTTGCACTGCTGGTGGGAATGTGAATTGGTACAGCCACTATGGAGAACAGTATGGAGGTTCCTTAAAAAACTAAAAATAGAACTACCATATGATCCAGCAATCCCACTACTAGGCATATACCCTGAGAAAACCATAATTCAAAAAGAGACATGTACCAAAATGTTCATTGCAGCTCTATTCACAATAGCCCGGAGCTGGAAACAACCTAAGTGTCCATCATCGGATGAATGGATAAAGAAGATGTGGCACATATATACAATGGAATATTACTCAGCCATAAAAAGAAATGAAACTGAGCTATTTGTAATGAGGTGGATAGACCTAGAGTCTGTCATACAGAGTGAAGTAAGTCAGAAAGAGAAAGACAAATACCGTATGCTAACACATATATATGGAATATAAGAAAAAAAAAATGTCATGAAGAACCTAGGGGTAAAACGGGAATAAAGACACAGACCTACTTGAGAATGGACTTGAGGATATGGGGAGGGGGAAGGGTAAGCTGTGACAAAGCAAAAGAGAGGCATGGACATATATACACTACCAAACGTAGGCTAGATAGATAGTGGGAAGCAGCCGCAGAGCACAGGGAGATCAGCTCGGTGCTTTGTGACTGCCTGGAGGGGAGGGATGGTGAGGGTGGGAGGGAGGGAGATGCATGAGGGAGGGGATGTGGGAACAGATGTATATGTATGACTGATTCACTTTGTTATAAAGCAGAAACTAATAAAAAAAATGGGGAAAAAAAAAAGAAAATTCTGGAATCATCCAATAAACTTAATTTTGAAGGGGGAAAAAAAAAATGAATTGAACTTTTTTAATTCAAAAAAATGAATGAAAGTTATTAACAAAGAAACTCGCTTAACAACTGCAAAACTTTCCCAGCATTTGTAGAAATTATCAACAATATTTTCTAAGATAAATGGCCAGAAGTGCATAAAAGCACATAAACACATTTCAAAACTGCCTCAAGGTATACAAAACTTAACTCGCGTGTGTGTGTGTGTGTGTGTGTGTGTGTACAGTTGTACAGTCACAGGAGATGATACAATTTTGACACATATGCTGCTTTGTCTGGTTTGATTTTTATCCATTTCTTTTCTTTGCCAATATCTTCTCGACAAATTCACCTGCAGTTCTGCCAAAAATGGATTGGAGTCGGAGGAGCCATGAAGAATAGTTGGGAGGCTGCTACATTACGTGTGAGAGGAGGTGGGCTGGATCTGTGCTATGCAAGGGCTTTTCTCATCCTCTAAGCTGAACAGCTTCTAACAGGAGGCTGGGCTAGGTCCTCCCCATGGTGCTTTTGCTTATTTTCACTATAGGACTTGCCTCGCTCTGTTCTAATCACCTGCTTACTTATGCTTTTCCCACTAGACTACAAGTTTCTAAATGGCAAAAACATTTTTTTCATTACTTTATCCCCAGTGTCAATTAGAGAGTCTGGCGCATAGTACGTTCTCCAAAATGTTTGTTGAATAAACAGAATCTTTGCATGATCCTTGTGACTCATTAATGGATGCTTTTTCCTCCCACAGTCTACAGCACCTTCTATGGAAGATTCTTCAATGATTCTCAATTATGGAATAATACTGATGTATAGAATTCAAATGGGTGCCTTTTTTTTTCTGTTTTTTGACCACGCTGTGAGGCACGCAGGATCTTAGTTCCCCAACAGACCAGGGATCGAGCCCATGCCCCCTGCAGTGGAAACGTGGTGTCTTAACCACTGGACCACCAGGGAAGTCCCCTAAATGGGTGTTCTTTCTAAGTGAGTTCAGCATTCTTTCCAACTGAGTGTTGACTTGCACGCCAGAGGCAAATAGACTACTCAATGGCAGCAATCCAAGTGAATCCAAAGCAATTATGAGGATGGCAAAATGTAAAGGAAGTTGGCAAACTGCATCAACCAAGCAAGGCTGCTTCAGTGGCCTGTAGAGAGGACAAATGTTAGGGTTACACGTGGACCTTAGTTATCACTACAAAACAGTAGGGGCTGAAGATTGAAAGAAGTTCAAGGCAACTAAGAACGATCCCTTAGTAAGATATGTATAACAACAGGCACCACGTATTGAGTGCCTCCTCCTAGCTAGGCCTGCTCTAACTCTCCAACAAACATATAAGATAGGTATCACTATCAATCCTATTTTACAAGTGAAGAAGCTGAGGTGCAGAGAAGGTAGGTAACTTTGCTAAGGACATACAGCAAGAAAAAGGAAGAACTGGGATGTGACTTCAGGCCCTCTGTCTCCAGATCTGGCAAGTCAACCACTGTCCTATGTGAACTGGAAAGAAACATGGAGCATCCAGAACCTTGAGTATGACATTAGAAAAGATAACTCTCCCCAAGCTTCCCATGATGGAAAATCAAGCCTTCCAGCACGAGGGCATTGTCCCTCTGAATCTGGAGGGGTGGAGGGACTCTCAGGTCCTAGAAGAGCCTATTCACATCTAGTCAAGAAAAAGAATTCCGAGCAGCATTCCCATGACTGAATCTGGTTCATTCACAGAGAGTTGTCTTGATACCAAGAGTATGTCTACTTCTTACCCCCACTGAGGCAAAACCAGGGTGACTCCAATGGACCAAATATTAACCTGTATTCTGATGTGCTCCCACCTCTCAATTTTGTCATCTATAAAATGAGGATAATACTAATCTTGACCTCACAGGGTTATTGTGGGGATTATTGCATGAAAAGTATTAAGTACAGTACCTGGCACAAAATGAGCACTTATGAGTACAGGCACACCTAGTATTATTGCACTTCACTTTATTGCACTTCTCAGACACTGTGTTTTTTTTTTTTTACAAATTGAAGGTTTGTGGCAACCCTGTGTTGAGCAAGTCTATCAGCACCATCTTTCCAACAGCATTTGCTCACTTCATGTCTCTGTGTCACATTTTGGTAATTCTCACAGTATTTCAAACTTTTTCTTTATTATTATATTTGTTATGGTGATCTGTGATCAGTGATCTCTGATGTTACTACTGTCATTGTTTTGGGGCCATGAACTGTTCCCATATACGACCATGAGGTTGATCAATAAATATTGTGTGTGTTCTGACTGCTCCTCCAACCGGCTGTTCCCCCATCTCTCTCCCTCTCCACAGGCCTCCCTATTCCCTGAGACACAACTATATTGAAATCAGGTCAACTAATAACCCTACAATGGCATCTAAGTGGTCAGGTAAAAGGAAGAGTTGCATGTCTCTCACATTACATCAAAAGCTAGAAATAATTAAGCTTAGTGAGGAAGGCATGTCGAAAGCTGAGAAAGGCTGAAAGCTAGGTCTCTTGCACCAAACAGCCAAGTTGTGAATACAGAAGAAAACTTCTTGAAGGAAATTAAAAGTGCTACTCCAGTGAGTATATGAATGATTAGAAAGCAAAACAGCCTTATTGCTGATGTGGAGATAGTTTTAGGGGTCTGGATAGAAGATCAAACCAGCCACAACATTCCCTTAGGCCAAAGTGTAATCTAGAGCAAGGCCCTAATTCTCGTCAATTCTATGAAGGCTGAGACAGGTGAGGAAGCTGCAGAAGAAAAGTTTGAAGCTGACGGAGGTTGGTTCATGAGGTATAAAGAATCCATCCCCATAACATAAAAGTGCAAGGTGAAGCAGCAAGTGCTGATATAGAAGCTGCAGCAAGTTATCCAGAAGATCTAGCTAAGATCATTCATGAAGGCGGCTATACTACACAACAGATTTTCAATGGAGATGAAACAGCCTTCTATTGGAAGAAGAGGCCTCTTTCATAGCTAGAGAGGAGAAGTCAATACCTGATTTTAAAGCTTCAAAGGAGTGGCTGACTCTCTTGTTCAGGGCTAATGTAGCTGGTGACTTTCAGTTGAAGCCAGGGCTCACTTACCATTCTGAAAATCCTAGGGCCCTTAAGAATTACACTAAATCTACCCTTCTTGTGCTCTGTAAATGGAAAAACAAAGCCTGGATGACAACACATCTGTTTACAATATGGCTTACTGAATATTCTTAGCCCCACTGTTGAGACCTTCTGCTCAGAAACAAAGATTCTATTCAAATTATTACTGCTCATTGACAATACACTTGGTCACCCAAGAGATCTGATGGAGATGGACAACAGGTTAATGTTTTTTTCATGCCTGCTAACACAATATCCATTTTGCAGCCCATGGATCAAGAAGTCATTTCAAATTTCAAGTCTTATTATTTAAGGAATACATTTCATAAGGCTATAGCTGCCATAAATAGTGATTCCTCTGATAGATCTGGGCAAAGTACAGTTGACCCTTGAGCAACACAGGTTTGAACTGTGCTGGGCCACTTACACACAGATCGTTTTTTCAATAGTAAATACTGCGGTACTACACGCACAATCTATGGTTGGTTGAACCCACCAATATGGAACTGTGAATACAGAGGAACCGCATATAAGGGGAAGACAGACTATAAATTATACGTGGATTTTTGACTGCACAGAGGGTTGGTGCCCCTAACCCCCGTGTTGTGCAAGGGTCAACTATAAATTGAAAACCTTCTGGAAAGGATTCACCATTCTTAATGCCATTAAGAACATTTGTGATTCATGGGGAGGGGTTAAAATATCAACAATCACAGGAGCTTGGAAGAAGTTGATTCCAACCCTCATGGATGACTTTGAGGGGTTCAAGACTTCAGCGGAGGAAGTAACTGCAGATGTGATAGAAACAGCAAGAGAACTAGAATCAGAAGTGGAGCCTGAAGAGGTAATCAGAATTGTTGCAGTCTCATGATAAAACTTTAAGGGATGAGGAGTTGCTTCTTATGGATGAGCAAAGAAAGCAGTTCCTTTCTTTTTTTTTTTTTAACTTTTTTTTCAAGATATGACTAATATCTCTATTTTGACTTTTTTGACTAGCTTTTTTTTTTCCATTTTTTTTAATAGTTTCTGCTTTATAACAAAGTGAATCAGTCATACATATACATCTGTTCCCACATCCCCTCCCTCATGCATCTCCCTCCCTCCCACCCTCCCTATCCCTCCCCTCCAGGCAGTCACAAAGCACCGAGCTGATCTCCCTGTGCTCTGTGGCTGCTTCCCACTGTCTATCTAGCCTACGTTTGGTAGTGTATATATGTCCATGCCTCTCTTTCGCTTTGTCACAGCTTACCCTTCCCCCTCCCCATATCCTCAAGTCCATTCTCAAGTAGGTCTGTGTCTTTATTCCCGTTTTACCCCTAGGTTCTTCATGACATTTTTTTTTCTTATATTCCATATATATGTGTTAGCATACGGTATTTGTCTTTCTCTTTCTGACTTACTTCACTCTGTATGACAGACTCTAGGTCTATCCACCTCATTACAAATAGCTCAGTTTCGTTTCTTTTTATGGCTGAGTAATATTCCATTGTATATATGTGCCACATCTTCTTTATCCATTCATCCGATGATGGACACTTAGGTTGTTTCCAGCTCCGGGCTATTGTGAATAGAGCTGCAATGAACATTTTGGTACATGTCTCTTTTTGAATTATGGTTTTCTCAGGGTATATGCCTAGTAGTGGGATTGCTGGATCATATGGTAGTTCTATTTTTAGTTTTTTAAGGAACCTCCATACTGTTCTCCATAGTGGCTGTACCAATTCACATTCCCACCAGCAGTGCAAGAGTGTTCCCTTTTCTCCACACCCTCTCCAGCATTTATTGTTTCTAGATTTCTTGATGATGGCCATTCTGACTGGTGTGAGATGATATCTCATTGTAGTTTTGATTTGCATTTCTCTAATGATTAATGATGTTGAGCATTCTTTCATGTGTTTGTTGGCAGTCTGTATATCTTCTTTGGAGAAATGCCTATTTAAGTCTTCTGCCCATTTTTGGATTGGGTTGTTTGTTTTTTTGCTATTGAGCTGCATGAGCTGTTTATAAATTTTGGAGATTAATCCTTTGTCAGTTGCTTCATTTGCAAATATTTTCTCCCATTCTGAGGGTTGTCTTTTGGTCTTGTTTATGGTTTCCTTTGCTGTGCAAAAGCTTTTCAGTTTCATTAGGTCCCATTTGTTTATCTTTGTTTTTATTTCCATTTCTCTAGGAGGTGGGTCCAAAAGGATCTTGCTGTGATTTATGTCATAGAGTGTTCTACCTATGTTTTCCTCTAAGAGTTTGATAGTTTCTGGCCTTACATTTAAGTCTTTAATCCATTTTGAGCTTATTTTTGTGTATGGTGTTAGGGAATGATCTAATCTCATACTTTTACATGTCCCTGTCCAGTTTTCCCAGCACCACTTATTGAAGAGGCTGTCCTTTCTCCACTGTACATTCCTGCCTCCTTTATCAAAGATAAGTTGGCCACATGTGCGTGGGTTTATCTCTGGGCTTTCTATCCTGATCCACTGATCTATCTTTCTGTTTTTATGCCAGTACCACACTGTCTTAATTACTGTAGCTTTGTAGTATAGTCTGAAGTCAGGGAGCCTGATTCCTCCAGCTCCTTTTTTCGTTCTCAAGATTGCTTTGGCTATTCGGGGTCTTTTGTTTTTCCAAACAAATTTTGAAATTTTTTGTTCTAGTTCTGTGAAAAATGCCAGTGGTAGTTTGATAGGGATTGCATTGAATCTGTAGATTGCTTTGGGTAGTAGAGTCATTTTCACAATATTGATTCTTCCAATCCAGGAGCATGGTATATCTCTCCATCTGTTTGTATCATCTTTAATTTCTTTCATCAGTGTCTTATAATTTTCTGCATACAGGTCTTTTGTCTCCTTAGGTAGGTTTATTCCTAGATATTTTATTCTTTTTGTTGCAATGGTAAATGGGAGTGTTTTCTTGATTTCATTTTCAGATTTTTCATCATTAGTGTACAGGAATGCCAGAGATTTCTGTACATTAATTTTGTAACCTGCTACTTTACCAAATTCATTGATTAGCTCTAGTAGTTTTTCGGTAGCATCTTTAGGATTCTCTATGTACAGTATCATGTCATCTGCAAACAATGACAGCTTTACTTCTTCTTTTCCGATTTGGATTCCTTTTATTTCCTTTTCTTCTCTGATTGCTGTGGCTAAAACTTCCAAAACTAGGTTGAATAAGAGTGGTGAGAGTGGGCAACCTTGTCTTGTTCCTGATCTTAGTGGAAATGGTTTCAGTTTTTCACCATTGAGGACAATGTTGGCTGTGGGTTTGTCATATATGGCCTTTATTATGTTGAGGAAAGTTCCCTCTATGCCTACTTTCTGCAGGGTTTTTATCATAAATGGGTGTTGAATTTTGTCGAAAGCTTTCTCTGCATCTATTGAGATGATCATATGGTTTTTCTCCTTCAACTTGTTAATATGGTGTATCACATTGATTGATTTGCGTATATTGAAGAATCCTTGCATTCCTGGAATAAACCCCACTTGATCATGGTGTATGATCCTTTTAATGTGCTGTTGGATTCTGTTTGCTAGTATTTTGTTGAGGATTTTTGCATCTATGTTCATCAGTGATATTGGCCTGTAGTTTTCTTTCTTTGTGACATCCTTGCCTGGTTTTGGTATCAAGGTGATGGTGGCCTCGTAGAATGAGTTTGGGAGTGTTCCTTCCTCTGAAATTGTTTGGAAGAGTTTGAGAAGGATGGGTGTTAGCTCTTCTCTAAATGTTTGATAGAATTCGCCTGTGAAGCCATCTGGTCCTGGGCTTTTGTTTGATGGAAGATTTTTAATCACCGTTTCAATTTCAGTGCTTGTGATTGGTCTATTCATATTTTCTATTTCTTCCTGAGTCAGTCTTGGCAGGTTGTGCATTTCTAAGAATTTGTCCATTTCTTCCAGGTTGTCCATTTTATTGGCATAGAGTTGCTTGTAGTAATCTCTCATGATCTTTTGTATTTCTGCAGTGTCAGTTGTTACTTCTCCTTTTTCATTTCTAATTCTATTGATTTGAGTCTTCTCCCTTCTTTTCTTGATGAGTCTGGCTAATGGTTTGTCAATTTGGTTTATCTTCTCAAAGAACCAGCTTTTAGTTTGGTTGATCTTTGCTATCGTTTCCTTCATTTCTTTTTCATTTATTTCTGATCTGATCTTTATGATTTCTTTCCTTCTGCTAGCTTTGGGGGTTTTTTGTTCTTCTTTCTCTAATTGCTTTAGGTGCAGGGTCAGGTTGTTTACTCGAAATGTTTCCTGTTTCTTAAGGTGGGATTGTATTGCTATAAACTTCCCCCTTAGAACTGCTTTTGCTGCATCCCATAGGTTTTGGGTTGTCGTGTCTCCATTGTCATTTGTTTCTAGGTATTTTTTAATTTCCTCTCTGATTTCTTCAGTGATCACTTCGTTATTGAGTAGTGTATTGTTTAGCCTCCATGTGTTTGTATTTTTTACAGATCTTTTCCTGTAATTGATGTCTAGTCTCATAGCATTGTGGTCGGAAAAGATACTTGATACAATTTCAATTTTCTTAAATTTACCAAGGCTTGATTTGTGACCCAAGATATGATCTATCCTGGAGAATGTTCCATGAGCACTTGAGAAAAATGTGTATTCTGTTGTTTTTGGATGAAATGTCCTATAAATATCAACTAAGTCCATCTTGTTTAATGTATCATTTAAAGCTTGTGTTTCCTTATTTATTTTCATTTTGGACGATCTGTCCATTGGTGAAAGTGGGGTGTTAAAGTCCCCTACTATGATTGTGTTACTGTCGATTTCCCCTTTTATGGCTGTTAGTATTTGCCTTATGTATTGAGGTGCTCCTATGTTGGGTGCATAAATATTTACAATTGTTATATCTTCTTCTTGGATCGATCCCTTGATCATTATGTAGTGTCCTTCTTTGTCTCTTCTAATAGTCTTTATTTTAAAGTCTATTTTGTCTGATATAAGAATTGCTACTCCAGCTTTCTTTTGATTTCCATTTGCATGGAATATCTTTTTCCATCCCCTTACTTTCAATCTGTATGTGTCTTTAGGTCTGAAGTGGGTCTCTTGTAGACAGCATATATATGGGTCTTGTTTTTGTATCCATTCAGCCACTCTGTGTCTTTTGGTGGGAGCATTTAGTCCATTTACATTTAAGGTAATTATTGATATGTATGTTCCTATTCCCATTTCCTTAATTGCTTTGGGTTCGTTATTGTAGGTATATTCCTTCTGTTGTGTTTCTTGCCTAGAGAAGTTCCTTTAGCATTTGTTGTAAAGCTGGTTTGGTGGTGCTGAACTCTCTCAGCTTTTGCTTGTCTGTAAAGGTTTTAATTTCTCCATCAAATCTGAATGAGATCCTTGCTGGGTAGAGTAATCTTGGCTGCAGGTTTCTCTCCTTCATCACTTTAATTATGTCCTGCCACTCCCTTCTGGCTTGTAGAGTTTCTGCTGAGAGATCAGCTGTTAACCTGATGGGGATTCCCTTGTGTGTTATTTGTTGTTTTTCCCTTGCTGCTTTTAATATGATTTCTTTGTGTTTAATTTTTGACAGTTTGATTAATATGTGTCTTGGTGTATTTCTCCTTGGATTTATTCTGTATGGGACTCTCTGTGCCTCCTGGACTTGATTAACTATTTCCTTTCCCATATTGGGGAAGTTTTCAACTATAATCTCTTCAAATATTTTCTCAGTCCCTTTCTTTTTCTCTTCTTCTTCTGGAACCCCTATAATTCGAATGTTGGTGCGTTTAATGTTGTCCCAGAGGTCTCTGAGACTGTCCTCTGTTATTTTCATTCTTTTTTCTTTATTTTGCTCTGCATCAGTTATTTCCACTATTTTATCTTCCACCTCACTTATCCGTTCTTCTGCCTCAGTTATTCTGCTATTGATCCCATCTAGAGTATTTTTTATTTCATGTATTGTGTTTTTAATCGATGGAAAGCAGTTTCTTGAGATGAATCTACTCCTGGTGAAGATGCTGAGAAGATTGCTGAAATGGCAACAAAGAATTTAGAATATGACATCAACTTAGTTGATAAAGCAGCGGCAGGGTTTGATAGGATCGACTCCAAATTTAAAAGAAGTTCTACTGTGCGTAAAATGCTATCAAACAGCTTTGCATGCTACAGAGAAATCATTTGTGAAAGGAAGAGTCAATCAATGTGGCAAATTTCATTGTTGTCTAATTTTAAGAAAGTGTCGCTTCCACCCCAACCTTTAGCAACCACCACCCTGATCAGTCAGCAGCCATCAACATCGAGGCAAAACCCTCTATCAGCAAAAAGATCATGATTTGCTGAAGGCTCAGATGATGGTTCGCACTTTTTAGCAATAAAGTATTTTTTAATTAAGGTATGTACGTTGTTTGTTTAGACATAATGTGACTGTACACTTAATAGACTACAGTATAGTATAAATATAATTTTTATAGGTACCAGAAATCCAAAATATTCACGTGACTCACTTTATTGCAACATTTGCTTTATTGTGGCGGTCTGGAACCAAACCCCAATAGCTCCGAGGTGTGCCTGTACTGCATTTGAAATGAGTGTCTAGTTACTCTTCAGTGTCTTGTCTCTCTCACTAGGCTATGAGTGTGTCAAGTTCAGGGATCAGGGATTTCATGGGTGCTGAGTTCTGCCTACTCAACAAGCCTTAGTGATGAGATAAGTGGTCAGGACAGGTGGCTATTTATAACCTATTGAAAGCATAAATTAAAACACTCACCGGGGGGCTTCCCTGGTGGCACAGTGGTTGAGAGTCCGCCTGCTGATGCAGGGGACATGGGTTCGTGCCCCAATCCGGGAGGATCCCACATGCCACGGAGTGGCTGGGCCCGTGAGCCATGGCCACTGAGCCTGCGCGTCCGGAGCCTGTGCTCCGCAACGGGAGAGGCCACAACAGTGAGAGGCCCACGTACCGCAAAAAAAAAAACCCAAAAAACAAAAAAAACCCACTCACCGGCACAAGTGAAAACGCAAATTTATGGAGTCACAAAAAAGTGGAGTAGAAATTTCTTGGAGAAGTTTCTGAAGAACAGAGGAAAATAACCTTCCAATGGAAAAGCCCCAAGCATCTTGTACAGGGGAATTAGGACAGCCCCAAAGGGGGTCTTGAATTTACTGAAACTACAGACTTATATGAATAAAGTTAAAAACCCTCTTCCTGCTTCAATGAAGAAGATGTGTAAACTGCCAACGTGCTGGGCTTTTACTTATGTAATGGGTTCTGTTGTGATGCTCAAATATGCATCTGAGATACTTTGCAATAATCAAAGCAGGGATGAAAAGTACTGTCTAGAACAAGAGTATAATTATACCTCTTCACAGACTTTGATAACAGGTAAGGAAGATAATATGTTTAGATTTGCATTATGCAGCCTCCATGTAAAACATATTTCTAAGAATCCTAGCACTCTGACTCTCAAGCACTTGTCTACAAACTAGCAATCAAATGTTTATTCTTTAGTATCCGTTTGTTCTCTTCTTTTTTCCCTTCTCAGCTCCAATAATTCACCCAACAGCACACAGCTCCGACCACTGGGCTGAGAAAGACTTCTCCAAGAGATCTATTTTGGAATGATCAATAGAGGAAAAGAAACCCACAAAAAGCAGATTGCACTCGGGGGCAATCTTAAGAAAGAGAGGAAAGAGTGAGCATTTAGCATGTTCCCTTTCCTGATAAGGTTGAAAATATTTTATCTATTTTATTTAA
The DNA here is from genome assembly GCF_025265405.1 of Mesoplodon densirostris. Taxonomy (NCBI): domain Eukaryota; kingdom Metazoa; phylum Chordata; class Mammalia; order Artiodactyla; family Ziphiidae; genus Mesoplodon; species Mesoplodon densirostris. The sequence goes on from NC_082681.1 coordinate 8,978,891, forward strand.
CATGTAGGCAGCACTTACCAAGAGCCAGGCACTGTTCAAAGTACTTATAAAAAATGAACTCATTTGCTAGAATAAACATTGAATATTCAAGACTTCTGCTTTTGCTCACAGTTTTATGTTTTGGTGGGAAAGAATGTATTTAAGTTATAGCTATGTTCTAGTAAGATGAATTCTCCTGAACTATCAGATGCTACTTCAAGCTGGTGGTGAGAGATCAGGCAGCAACCAGAGATTGGAAAGTATGCAGTTGTACTAAGAACTCTGACTGCATCCTCCAGGCGATGGGGAATTTCCATTATTGGAGAAACAGATCCTGCTTGTGCAGGGGGAGTATGGGTTATGACTGGGCCCGGATTTCAGGATTAAGATGTTTTATTCTTTGATGAAACAGAACAAAGTTGCCACCTGGCTGTGTCTACACACTGAAAAGGGAAAAGAGAACTGAAAGAATTGCCCAGTGTTAGATACATTTAAAGTTGTCCATAGATGCAGTTCAATGAATAGGAGGATTAAAGCTTAGCTCAATTGTGCCTCAATTCCCTTGATAATTCATGAATAAATGGATGAGGTTTTTTTGAATTTTATAGTTTATCTCTTTTTTTAACCTTATGTTCATGTATTCATTTTACTGATGGAAAATTCCAACCATATGGATAGCATTAATAACAACAACTACTATTTCTTAAAGACCTACTTTGAGTCAGAAGAATGCGATGTGCTTCACATATATCTTCTTTAATTCTTACAGCTTGGTAGGTGTTATCATCATCATCTTCCAGGTGAGGAAACTGAGGTTCAGAGAGGTTATGTATCTTTCCAAGGTCATTCAGTTAGCAACTAGTCGAGCTGGGACTCTTACTACTCTCCCTCTGACCTTGACTTGGACCACACCAGCCTGCTTGCTGTTCCCTGGCTACACGTGCTCCTTTTGATCCCCAAACCTTTTTGTTCTCTGTTCCTTCTGTTTGGAAAGTCTTTCTGAATTTCTGTTCTCACTCTTCAGGGCCTAGCTCAAATGTCACTTTCTGTGAGATTTTCTCTCCCCAAGAACCGGCAGTTAGTCCTCAGCACTAATACTGACTTATATTGGTACTCAATACTAATAGTACTTTAGTACTAATAGCACTTTATATTAGGACTAATTAGTACTAATTCGTGTTTTATATTAGTGCTCAGTATATTCATACTCAGTACTTGTATTAGTGATCAGTACTTATATGGACTTTGAAAATGAACTAGTAAGTGGGCAGCAGGTAGGAAGGCCTCAGACAAGGTGTCTCTGTGTAGTCTTTGGATCACTCGCATCAGAGCCACTTGCATTGCTGGTGTTGAGTGTGTGCGTATTGAGGGGGACAGGGAAGGGAGTTGTTAAAAGGCCCTTTCCTGGGCCCCATTCCAGACATCGAGAAACAAAGTCTCTGATCCTAAGTCCCTGGCATTTGCAAGCACCCCAGGTCATTCCTAAAGATGAAGGTTTGAAAGACTTTGTAAGCATTAGAACAACACAGTTTCCCTGATGACAGGTTCCCCAGACACAGGCCTAGTCAACCACCTCTAAATAAAAACCAATATCACCTACAGGAAAAGGAATGAAGAATTGCCGAGACTGAGCCTTTCTGTTTAGATTTCAAGGACTTCTCTTGTGATGGAAATTTTAAATGTAATATAAATTCATTTAATCCAAAATAACTACAAGATTATTATTATTATTTTATTTTATTTTATTTTATTTTATTTTATTTTATTTGTGGTACGTGGGCCTCTCACTGCCGTGGCCTCTCCCATTGCGGAGCACAGGCTCCGGACGCGCAGGCCCAGCGGCCATGGCTCACGGGCCCAGCCGCTCCGCGGTATGTGGGATCCTCCCGGATTGGGGCACGAACTCGTGTCCCCTGCATCGGCAGGCGGACTCTCAACCACTGCGCCGCCAGGGAAGCCCTACAAGATTATTTTTATTAAACTTCCAGATAATGTTTATTGTTGACAGGCAAATTTCTTCCTTGAAATGTCTTTTACCTTTCTTTCACCCTAGCCCCGTAACCCTCTCCAGACCCAGCATACCACTGGGGATAAAAGTGTATGCTCACTGAAACAAATAGCTGAAGAGGAGGAAAGTAAGATCCCCACCATAAGCATTGCATTCTACCCAAGGGCTTCATGCAGCAGACATTTGTGGCCAAGTGTTGGTTGTGGGTAAAAACAACTTTGGATTAGCCCTAGTACATGACCTCAAGGAGCTCACTATGGAGTAGGAAGATTAACACATACACAAAGAACTATAATGCAGTGAACTATATGATGAATACTATGAGAGAAGTATAAAAAAGCCTGATGGGAAGATTGCAGGAAATCTCTTTCTACTATTGGATTAGGAGGGGACTACATGGAGGAAGGGGCATACACCTAAAAGTAGAGTAGCCTGAACCCTTTAAGACAGAAAGTAGGTGATAATTAATTCTGTTTGTACATAGTATGAATTATGTTCAAATAAAAATGAGCTAGGAAGGCAGTAGAGATTTGTCCTTACTTTTTATACCAGTAAGTACAGAATCCATAGGCAGGTTCTTTGATATAAAAAAAAATTCTCCAACTAATAAAACATCAGGAATATATTAAAAATTCTCAGGGAAGAGAATTATGAAATAAACATAATAAATCACTTTAATGGTAATAAAACCAAGACAAATCAAAGTCCCAGTGTTGACTTTCCAGCTATCTTTATACAATTTTGTATCTTGAGAACAAATGTCGACATAATTCCAAAAATGTATGAAGGACAGCATGTAAATATTATATTAAACAGTTTTTCATTTCAAAGACTTGCCTGACTCACATTTTATAGCTTTCCCATTCAGAATGTGAATTTTTGTCTGGAAGTTGCTTCATTTTATTATTTCTGCCACATATGCTTTTAGAGAACTGTGTTTCTGAATACTAATTCAGAGTTTCTTCTTACGTTTTTTAATTCCTTAAACGGGGTTTAATTTCTTTGTTATGACTACTCAAGCTTGTTGAAATAAAGTAGAATTTAAGGCGCACAGATTTATCCTTACTTGGGGCATCTTAAAGTCTACTGATGTCAAATGCTAGGCACAAGTTACCCACAGGTTTAATGCTTCCCACTTTTCTTTTGTTAATGAAATGTTTGCACAGCTGCTGCAGTGTGTACAGGAAGATTAAAACCTGCTGTCACTTCGTTAAGAGAAACCTGGGGGAGATTTAACACATCTGGCCTGGGGATTAAGGAAACCTGGTAAAACAAAAATTGCCCATTAGTTTACAGGCGCTTCAACCCAGGGACCGGAAGCAGGAAGGAAGATGTGTTGACCTTTAAAACTGACCGAAATCAGTTACCCCATGTACCTGTCGACACTTCATGACTTGTGCTTATGCTATAGCCACCGTTAACACTCCTATGAATTTCTATCTGAAAAAAAGTTCTTCATTGGTTTAAGACAGTGTAAGACAAAATGATAATTATGTTATGTGATGGAGGTGACAGCTAATTCTATGGCAGTCATCATATCACAATATATAAATGCATCAAATCAACACATGAAACTTACACAATGTTATATGTCAATTATATCTCAATTTTTTTAAAGATGGGGTAAAATAACTGAGCTGAGAAAGCCATTTCCCATCTGAATCACAAATGCAGTTCCTGTCAAGCAACTTATAGTCCTTAAGAAAAAATAATAAATTTAATTAAAATAAAATAGCAAGCCACTGGGATAGATCAGAAGAGTAATTTGACAAAGCTGTGTCCTGGGTGTGACACAAAGGGAAGGAACATGTTCCCAGAAATGCATAGCTCCAGCAACAGCTAAGGCACAGTTCCACAGCTCCGTGTCAAGCCCTGTGAACAGGAGAGCGTGCAGATCTGGGATAGAATGGCTTGTCACTCACCTGAAGGCTAAAAGAGCTCCTGTCTGTCAGTCTGCACACCCTTCTGAGCTAATCACTTAAGGGCAGTGTTGAGGGCGTGCAGAAAGCCCCGGGCCTGGTAGGCTCGGAGGACTTCACATCTTAACTCTTTGTATTTGAGCGGGTCTTGCGCTGAGGAAACACAGCACACTTTGGGGCAACAGGAGAGCAGAGAGGCCGAGAAAGTTTCACGACTTGCTCAAGGCTAGCAACCTGGCTTTGAAAAGGCTAGGGAAGAAGGAACTCGACCTCTTTGTCCTAACCACCAGGCCAAAACTCAATCCACAAAGATGCTTCTCTTGGAAGAGAAGGCAGTCTGATGAAAGAAGGCCAAATGAAAGAAAAGCACACAAACAAGCAAAACCCACTACCATTGAAAACAGGGTCCAGTGGGTTGAATTGATACAAGCAACTAATGTTCAAACAGTTACAGTTCATTTCAGCACCCAACTCATTTGCAGAGCTGTCAGGGGGCCCTGGGCATCCCTGGAGTTGCTCTAAGGGGAGGCTTGCTGGGCCCTGGTCCTGCCCTCTCCTGTCTCCTCTCATGTTTACACTGAGAAGCCACAGCAGGGCAGGATTCATCACTAGTACAAGAGCCTTTGGGCCCCATGGGGTCCTTCAGTGCAGATGATGGTGGATGCTCTGTGTTTTAAGAGTTTCTGAACAGGAAATTCTCAGCCCTATTTCCTTCAAGAACCACTCACTGACCAAGCCAGTGCTTCACTTCTTCGCTTGGAAGTACTATTATTGTTTGTCAACAGGCCACTCTAAGGTGAAGGGCAGTTTGCTTTCAGAAGTCACGTGGCTAAATTCGACTGGCAGACAAGCGACAAGACGACAGATGGACGCTGTTGGAAAGTCGTGCCTCTCTTGCACTCCCCTTGCCACCTGCTGCCAGAGCCTGCTGCTTTTGCTCCACAGTCTGCTTTGCAGCTCTGCCTTCCTGTCTCTGTCACAGCCATTCCCAGCAGCTCAGCGGGCTGCGACCGCATTGTCCTCACAGCTCCCTCTGGTCCGGTCCCCTCCAGAGAACTAATCTTCAGGGCCTACGCTGAGGTCACACTTTTGAATTAGACACATTGACCGCCTCACTCTGCTCAACCCTTGAAGTGTATCATCTTTCTGGGAACTCCAAGGTGGCTAGTATCACAAAATAAATCTCATTCTATATTGTTTGATATGAGTAAATGATTGAAAATAGCCCAGACTCTGGAGCTTTGGTTTGCTTGTAAGGCCCCTTACTGGCTGTGTGGTCTACAGCAGCTTCCTTCACATTTCTGTGCCTCAGTTTCCTCATATGTAAAATACAGACAATAATAGTACTTACCTCATAGGGTTGTCATGAGAATTAAATAGGCAAACATTTGTAAAATGCTTAGAACAGTCTGACATGTAACCTAAAATTAAATTGAAATGAATCAGTATGAAATAGCATAAATATGGCTGTAAATATTTCTGCTGTTCTGATATTTACATGAGCAAATAATTCTTCTTCAATAGGAAACAAAAAATATCTAAAATGCCCACCACAATTTCATATATAATAGTCTTTCTCTGGAGTAAGAGATACCGATGTGACTATTTTAAACAATTTGCTATTAGGGTAAACAGTTGTTTTATAAGGTGTTTCTCAGGACCACTGAGATTTACTGAAATAAGCCACCAGCTGTTGAGAAATGTCTGATACAAGCTATATGGACTCATCTCCCTATGTCTTTGCTTGTGCTTTTCTCTCTGTTTCAATTGTCCTTGGAACCCACCTTTTCGTGCCATAACCCCACACATCCCCAAGGCTCCAATGCCGTTCTCTTTGCTATCCATGGCCCCGAGCAGAGGTGATGGCTTCCTCGCTTCCCTCCCACAGCACAGGGTATTGAGGGATCAGGAGTGCAGAGCGAGCTTCCAGCGTGCCTATGTGCATCCCTCCTCGCTGGGCTGAGAATGCTATGAGGACAGGGACTGGTTTCATCCATCTCTGTATCCTCAGTGCCCACATAGCTCAGGACCTGGCAAAGAGTGCTGCTCTGACAACATGGAACTGACTTGTAAAATGACTTGTTTCACTTGGCTTTCTTACTTTTAGGTCAAGTAAGTGGCATTTGGAAAGTATAAATGACAGACTCCCTTGTCTATATTTTAAAATCCAAGGATAATAATGACACTTATACAGTTGACTCTACTTTTCTCTCTCTCTCAAAAAAAAAATGGTACTTCCTCAGTAGTTCTCTAACAGTGCTTGCCTTGCCCTCACCCTGTGTTTTTCCATTATATTCCCTTGGCTGTCATATTTTGAGATCTCAATTAATTTGCATATGACTATAAAGCTAAAGCTCTATAAGCCCCATCCATAGACATTACTGGTGACCTCCAATATTGGTCTTCACCTCTTCCTTTTAGATCCACAGGAAGTTTGCATCTCCCAGTGTCCCTTATATTTAGGAGAAGCCATATGACTAGTTTAGCTAAAGGGATGTGAGTAGATGTGAAATGTGCCCCTTCCAGGCCTGGCTCAAATCTCTTCATTCTTTATCTGCTCATTGAATGAAAGAGGCCTCCAAGAACCAAGAAGAAGGTGAAATTCATGATGAAAGGAGCTCAGAGCACTGAATAACTGCATGGAGAAAAGTCTCTTCCACTGACCCATACAGGACTGATCAGAGCAAAAGTAAAACTTAAGGTTAAGCCACTTGGATTTTAGGGCTGTTTTTAATAGAAATTAGCACTCCAACTAATATATCTCAGCACCTACCACAGTGTCTGTCACATGGCAGTCTCCTAGTAAATGGCAAGGGAATGAATGACTAGATGATGGACTAGCTTTAACTCTTGCTGGCTAAGTGAGGAATAAAATTCATCTGAAAGACCCTGAGTTCTTTCTGACTACAATAGACTAGAGAACGGACAAGGGAACTCAAATAAGACATGAACCAAACCAAAGTAAACACTCAGAGGTTTGCTCTTGGATTGAGTGACTGAACAGCGCTGTGCTGACAACTCTCAGACTCTTGAGTCACCCCGTCTACACGGGCCCCACTTGCCTTACCTGACCTCCTTTCCCTCAACTGCTAGTCAGTCTCATGCATCCGGGACCCTGTGACTTCACCAGATTTTAGAGCCTGGACCTTCTTGCCTGCCCTTAACCACTGTCTCCCATATGCCAACGAACTCTAGTATGTCTGTAACTTAGAAAAAAATAAGGAGATTAAGATTACTGTTTTCTGGAATACAGTCAATTTGCAACTTGATGAATAAGCATTTGTAAGTGATCGTATTGATTGTATTTATCTAATTGGGTTCTGAGACCTAGACCCTAGTATCCATAGCACAAAGTACATTTAGCTGTATAACACAGGAAAGCATAGACTTAGAGGATGTAAAATGTTCAGACTGAGTGTCTACACTACACGGCCTCAGGTCATCACATTACCTTGATTGCACTTCGTCATTGCCTCCTTCCCTGGTGTGAGGAAAGGAAGTAATGGGAAACGAAGCCAGAGACAGTGAAAGGGCCCAGATCATACAGGACATCACCTCACATGTTATTTTATCTTTAGAGCCCCAGGGAGCCATTAACAGGATTTAATAAGAGGTATGATAGGATCTGATTTTTTGTTTTTGAAAGATCACTCTGGCTGCTGTGTGGAGGGTGGATCTGAAGTGGTCAGACTGGAGACAGGGAGACAAGTCAGTGGATTGTTGCAAAGGGAAAGGATGATGAGGTCTTCAATGAAGGCAGTGTCCATGCGTGCAAAGAGAGAAGGATAAATTGAAACCACAAGCCTGGACAGATTTAAAATGTACCCAGCCCTTTACTATGCCACATGTGACATGGTTTGTTAATGTCCCAGAAATAAATAGAATTCTCCAGAGGAGAGCTAATGAGCATAGAATACAGTGGGACTTGGACTGGGCATCATACTTCCATATATTTGCCCTAAAGTAAACTTACTTTTTGTATTGATCATGTTACGCTGTGGCATCACTTTGAACCTGTGATACGTTAAAACTCTCAGGCCTTATTAATATGAACTGCTCTAAAGCCACATCTCTCCCATCTAAAATCTGTGTCCAGTGCCCCAGAGAAGAGATTCTTGTTTTGCTGCACACACAAGAGCAAATCTTGATAAACAACTTTGTTAGAGAGAGAAAAACAGAACTCAAGTCAGATCTAGAACAATTATTCATATCTCCTTTCTAGAGTTTTAAAGAAGCCCTTACAAGAGTATTGTCATATGTAAGAGCAAGTTTAGGACATATGGATCTGTATTTGCATCCTCTCTCCAGTATTTACAGCCTAGAGAAGTCTAATAAAGCTGAGCTTAGGTTTCATCATCTGCTAAATGTTAGTAAAGTTATTACTTATCTGTTAGGGTTTTCATTCAACAAATGTTTATTGAGCAGCTACTATGTGCTGGGTACTGTGCTAGGCACTAGGAATAAAATAGTGGACAAGACATCCTACAGTCCCTGTCCCCACTGAGCTTATGTTCTAATAGTATTCGAGCATTCAAGAAAATGCACATCATGTACCAAGCACAATGCCTAGAAGAAATGCTGAGGGAGGAATGGCTATGATTTTTCAACTACACCATGCTGGATTCATCACACGATCTACTTGAACTTCTGCTCAAATTGTTAAAACTGACAGAGCTGTTACATATGTGTGTTGTACATATCTCACCACCCCCAATACCGATTGCACACATACCCACAACGGCACTAAAAAACAAGAGGAATTGCAACCAAGGACTTGAATTGTGAGGTGCTTCTCAAAGTAGATGCAATTGGACTATGAGATAAAGAAACAAGAGAAAACACAGCCTAAAGGACAGAAAGGAACAAACAACTTTCTAAGGTGATGACAGAATTATGGAAACCCTAAAAACAGAGAAAACAAATACAAAGAATCTGAGGGATTCCTGGGAATTTTTTCAAGGTAATTACGTCCTTTTAAGAGAAAGACATTCTTTCTCATCAATCCCCATAGCTACACACACACACACACACACACACACACACACACACACACACACACACACACACACACACTGACATACAGTTTGGGCATTTGATTCTAGGCTAAAACAAAAAGAAACTACCTGACTGGAAAAAGCTCCTTACAAAAGTGTGTGTGTGTCTGTGTGTGTATGTGTGTGTGGTGGTATGGGTATGGGTGCAGGGAGCAGCATTGCCTAGGAAGGAGTTACACTAAAATCCTCCACCAGCAGCATAGAGCACTGCTTCTTGGCAGTGGATTAGGGAGGCCTCTAAGCCCACGCACCCCATAGAGAAGTCTGTCAGTTGACACAGTCCAACTACTTATCCAGAGCCTCAGTTAGCCGCCTGCCATAAACTGGGGGAGAATACCATTGAGCCAACAGAACTGCTCCCTTCAGATCTAGAGAAATCAATGCAAATCTTTTTTTTTTTTGCTTTTTTTGAATTTCTGAATTTTATTTTATTTATTTTTTTATACAGCAGGTTCTTATTAGTCATCCATTTTATCCCCATCAGTGTATACATGTCAATCCCAATCTCCCAATTCATCACACCACCCCCCCACCGCTTTCCCCCCTTGGTGTCCATACGTTTGTTCTCTACATCTGTGTCTCAATTTCTGCCCTCAGGCCCTAGCAAATTGCTTAACATTTAGTTGATACACAATACATTTTTGTGGAATTAATCTGTGTTAAATATTATCCCAATTTTGTATTAATTAATTTATTGTACAAATATCCAAGCACTGCCACTGTTACAGGGGCTCTGGATACAGCATACAGTGATGGTATCATTATTACTCAATATATTCTCGCAACTATGTATTTTATCTGATTTTCCAAGAGAAAGTAACACTATTCTTCCACTATATATTACCTTCCTATCTATTATAGAAATAATGACCAATGAATAATTTTGTATTAAATAAAATATGTAAGCCAGTATCTGGAAAAGTGAAAACCGGATTCTAAAATCCTGCTGAAATGTTTATAGGAATTTTATTTTATGTGGCACCTTGCCTGTTAAGTTTATAAACAACTCCTCTTCCTAACTCCAGTCATTGTAGACATCGACCTTGTTTCGTAGCACCCATTCAGCAGGCATTTAATCAATTAGTCATTCAGATGCGAACTTTAGTAAACAGTGTGGCATTCATAGTTCATATGCCCTTTCAGGTTGCAGAAAAGGGAGCTGAGACTAAAGGACCAAGCTTTGTGCCTACAATTTGCATAAAAGGAGACGGCTTGCCACTTCCAGGAGGGTCTGGAGATTAGAGAGGAAAAAGGATTATGGGCTGGGGAAATGAAAAAATCAGGGATTATTTTGTGGAGAGGTGAGAGAGAAAACCATGGACAGCAATGCTGGAATTGGGGCAGGGCAGCCTGTTCAGAAGACCAGGTCATGGTTAGCTGGGGCTAAGTGATAAATTTCCCAAGTGCAGGATCAAATATTAGCATGGAAAGTGATGCTAGTGCTAGAAAGGGAGGAGTCTCTGGCCCCTCCTCCAGAAGAAAAGTCAGAAAATACATGTTGGAGATGCTGGACCGAACTGGGAAATTCATATGGCACATTTGGCTTTCATTTGTTATCTGCAGAAATGATAGGTGTTGCTTCTGTTCACTGAAGTTCTTTCCATAAATGTGCCTGGGTTGCTTGCTACGAGGGACAAAAAGAAAGGTCAGCTGCCATTAGGGACTGAATTATGTCCCCCTCCCAACTTCCTGTGTTGAAGCTCCAAACCCCATTGTAGCTATATTTGGACATAGGGCCTTTATGAAGGTAATTAAGGTTAAATGAGGATGTAAGAGTGGGTTTCTGATCCAACAGAAATGGTGTCTTCAGAAGAAGAGGAAGGGACAGGAGAGATCTCTCTGCACGTGCACAGAGAAGGGGCCATGTGAGGGCACAGCAGGAAAGTGGTCATCTGTAAGCAAGCAAGAGAGCTCTCACCAGAGAGAGAATCTTCTAGAACCTTGGTCAGGGACTTCTAGCCTCCAGAACCATGAGAAAATAAACTTCTGCTGTTTAGGCCACCCAGTCTGTGGTATTTTTTTTAATGGCAGCCTGAACAGACTAATACAACTGCACACTGTCATCTAGATAAGGACTAATGCCGAGTAAAGCCCAACACACACACAGAAATGAAGCCATACTCGTGTGGTCAGGGATAGCTATGCATTTAGGGCCGTCTTCTCACTGAGCTCCTGGCATTCAGTCCATCCTGCACACGGAAGTTTCAAGGGTGTTTTTCTAAACCATGTCACACTCACAAATTGTTGTGGGCCACCATCTATTGCACAAGAGCTATAGGACATACCCCCTACGCCTTAAGCTGCCTTACAAAATTGTGCACAATCCCTCTCCAACTTGAAATTGGGGGCCATCACCCAGGCCCCTTTGTACCCAGACACCCTCAACTCCAGCTGTACACTTGCACTTCCTGATTATGTCATAGCCTTGTATGTTTCAGTGTCTTTGAGTCATCACCCTGTCTAGAATGTCCTCCCCTGCATCCTGCTCCTCAACTGCCTGCCACACCTCCTCTCCCCCTCCCAGGGCCAGCTCAAGCTTCACTCTGTCTCAATCTCTCCTACCTTAGCTGGAACTAATTGCTCCCTCGTTTTTGTCTCTATGTCTATTTCCCTTCAATAGCACTTGTCACATTCAATTGCAGTTGCTTTTCAGAGTGTCCACCCCCAAGAAAGAATGATCTTTTCAAAGCAGAGAACATTTCTTACTCATCTCTGAGAGGAGAACAAAACCAGCTCAATAAAAGCTGCTGAAGGAACGTTGGACAAATTTACATAAATGTTGAAGAAGATCAGTATTAAAGAGAAATGAGGCCCCTTTGGGAATAGATAAATCAATAACTTGCCAGAATACTCATGCACGATTCCCTTCTGTAGCTAAACCACGTCGTTATCATCAAGAGTATTCAACTGGTAAGAAGTCACATTTTTACAGAGAGAAAATTCCATGATTCTGGCCAGTATTTAGGAGGAATGGGGCTCAAAAAGAACAGGTTGCAAATATCTGTGAATTCAAAAATAGCAAACCGACCTAATGGCTTCCTTATTTGTAAAGTGAAAGATTTAGGCAAGATGACTTCTAAGGGCCTTCCAAAGTCCAAACTCTTTGTATGATTCACCAATCCTTACCTCTACAGCCCCAGGTTCATCATTTTGCTTTTATGATCTGCTGAATAAACCAACTCCTCGTCATCACCAAGGAGATGGTTAACTGGAAAGGTCTGGGTTGAAAGTAAGCTTTAAAAAAAAGACCCCAAAACCCAGTGCAGCACTTGATTATGCAGCTGCCTGCCTGGGCTGCCTCTCTGGACACAACAAGCCATCAGATTTAATGACTGGGGTGAGCTGGGGGCATTTCCCACATGTTTAAATATCAGCAAGCCTGACAGGCCACTGCTTCTTGAAGCATGGGGACCAATGCAAAATAGGCATCAGGTTTCAAACGTGGAACCAAAGCTTATGTTTTTAAAGAACGTAAGCCGACCAGCGTGCCTTTCCAACAGTAGAAGTGTCTTATCCAGATAGTTGACCCAATTTAAATAAATCTACATTGGAAACTCAACTATACTGTCAAATTAAATTGCTAATTGCTTAACTACTTCACATTAATGGTAGAGACCCAATTCAAGTAGATCTTCAAGCCGAGCTATCATTATCTAAGTTATGTCAAGACAAGCTATTAAGAACAGAATCATAGAAGTGTAGAGTAGGAGGAACCTCAGAGGTCATATTCATTTTACAGATGAGAAAACTGAAACCTAAAGAGACTTAGCTGCTTCACCAATGTCTAGTGTTCTTTCTAGTATGTAAATGCATTATGGCACAGTGGTGTGCATTTCTGCAGATGTATTCCGGACATTGCAGATTTCAGTTAGACTTATTAATGTAAAAAATCGTATAAACACCCCTCCCTGCATACATACAACTCGTGGTTGTCTGTAGGATAAAATAGGTGCTCTTTAACTTGGCACACAAGACCCTGTAGGACTTGGCCCCTTCTACCTCTACCAGCACCCAGCCATGCTCCTCCTGCCCTGGACTTGACTCTGCAACAACATTTCTTGTTTGTTCCCCTAAATGCCATATCATCACTCATGGTGGTGCCTTTCTTCCTGCTGGCATTGCTGCCTGGAATGCCGGCTCTGCTGAACTTGTATTCCTCTTTGTGTATCCAGCCCTTTAATCCCCGCCTTCTATAAGCCTCCGTAGAGAGTCCCTTTCAGAACCAATCTCTTCTTTCGCTCTCACTCTTAGCATTACCATTAGAGTCCTGGTAATATCCTGCCTTGCATTTAGAGGTCACCTTCACATATGTCTCTCCACTTGACCTTAGGTTTGGGAAGCCCCAAGATTCCTAGTATGGAGCTTGGCATACAGTAAGTGCTCAATAAAGGCTATTTGTTTGCACTTGAATTGAGGATACAGGTGGGGGGAGGGCACAAAGGATCTAGGCAAAGATGCAAAACAGCCAACACAAGTATGTATTGTCTTTCTGTTTTGCATATTTTCCCACATCTTAGATCCAATACCCTCATGCTAGTGGATTGGCTTCTCCTGATGTGCCCTGTGCACTCCAAAAATAATCTCTTCCCTGCTGCCACCTCAAATTCCATTCCAAACCTCCATTCTCTCAGTGTAGCTGATCACAGTTGGGCATTAAGGAAGAAAGGAGTTAGTTTCAGGTAGTACCTACAGGGGTATGGGTGGTGGGACAGACCTTTGCATATACCTACTGAAAGCTCACAGGAAACATTTCATGGGAAGCAATAGCTATTAACTATTCATTCATTTCCCTCCTCTTGCTGAATGAGTGAATGCTCTTGAGTATATTGGATTCAGCCACAAGAGCCTGTTCTCTCTATAAAAGTGGTTTTATCCATACAGGACTATACAGGGACTGGGGCATGGTAAACCCAGGTAATACTTAGTTAATCTAGTTAGTTTCTTCTAGTTAGTCCCAGTGAGCTATGCATAATAGCTACAGGCAGCTCTATGGAATGACCTTGGAGTCACAAGTCTTGTGTGTAAGTCTTGGCTCCACCAAAGAGTGTCAGTTTAGGTCCTCCAGAAAGGATAACCAAGACAGAGCTAGAAGTGCAAAAGAATTATTGGGATTAACCACTGTGATAGATAAGGTGGAAGAGAAGGCAGGAGTAGGCAGGGAAAGCTTTCAGAGAGCAATGCAGGTATGACATATGTGAAAGGAGGGGGGAAGAAAGGAGGATTGGTTAGGAAGAGCCTCAGACTGTAGTGTAGGTTTCAGAATGGCTCGTCTAGCCCAAGACGGGACTCCAGAATGCTGGGTAGAAATATCCAGACCCTAGTACCCCATTGTGCTCAGCCACTGTCTAGAGCTGCTTAAGGAAAGCCTGTCCTGGGCTGAACACTGGAAGTTGTCAAATGACTGTACTCCTTATGGGAATTTCTCTCTTGATAAATCTGAGCGGCAGCCCTCCACGGCTGCCACACAATGGAAGTCATCGAATCTTACCACGTTTCTATTTCCTCCTCTGCTAAATGAAGGAAACAAGAGTTACCAATCGTATTGATCAAATAAATCAATCTGGATTACTGATTGATTAGTTTGGCATTGTGAAAGTAGGGGTTTTGTGAACAGAGCAGGCTTCCAGGAGCAGCACAATTTAGAGAACACTCTGCCAAATGAAAGGATGACATAGTTTTGGACTTTGTTTGGGATATGTGTGTGCGTGTGTGTGTGTATGCATGCTTAATCAAACAACAGTTCAGTATATCTTTAAGTAAGTGGTAGAACTATGTTTCAAATCAAGACCTTCTGAGTCTAAATTCAGTGTTTTTCCTATGATTTTACTGTGTCTCTTAAGAAAAACAGAGCTAGTGGCAGAATGAGGCAAAAATCTATATAACAACTGGCCTGGGACTTGTAAGGGGACTTTTCAGACATTTTCAGGTGTGTATGTCAATAGCACTATAGGCTGAGCCTACTTTGAAGTCCAATTACACACTACTTGGTTCACTGAAAAGGTACATATCGACAGATGTGTTCTTTGAATCTGTACTAAAGACTCCAAAGGATTCTTGGACCCTGCATCCAAGTCAGCAAAATAATTTTACTGTAAGAGCTTTTTATTTATTTATTCTTTTTTTTTTCCTTTTTTTTGGCTGTGTGGCATGTGGGATCTTAGTTCCCCAACCAGGGATTGAACCTCTACCCCTGCGTTAGAAGTGCGGAGTCTTAACCACTGACCATCAGGGAAGTCCCTGTAACAGCTTTATTGAGATATAACTCACATACCAGACAACTCTCCCATCTAAAATGTACATTTTAATGGCTTTTGGTATATTCACAGAGTTGTACAACCATCACCGCAATCAATTTTCATCACAATCATTTTAATCATCGTCCAAAAGAAACCTTATATCCACCAGCAGTCACTCCCAATCCCCCAGCCCCAGTCTTCTGTGTCTGGCTTCTTTCACTTAGCAGAATGTTTTCAAGGTTCATCCATGTTGTAGCAAGTCCTTCATGTTGTTGTACTATTTTACTCATTTTTTATGGCCAAATGATATTCAATTGTATTGGTATGCCAATACATCATTCATCAGTTGATGGATATTTGGGTTGCTTCCACTTTTTTGCTATTATGGATAATGTGGCTATGAACAGTCATATATAAGTTTTTGTGTGAATGTGTTCTAATGTCTATTGGATATATACCTGTGAGTGGCATTGCTGAATCACATAAATCCATGTTTAACCTTTTAAAGAGCAGCAACAGACAAAAATCTATGAGGTATCTGGAAATGACAGTTTCAGAAAGAATAAGTACCTTATTCTCTGCACTAGGACAGGGACAAGTCCACATCATGTAGCTGGTAGAAATTATTGAGATCTCCTAGAGCTGATCTAGTCGCTTCCTTTTTGTCCAGTTCTGAGGATACAACATGTTGCCAATTCTAAAGGTGTCTTTCATGTTCTTCAATAGGTTTAGGCTCCTTCCTGCTTTTGCACCTGCTGGTTTTTCTGCCTTGGGACACTCTTCCTCTGCATGATCATGTGCTCACTTCTTTGTGTCATCATTACTTCAGCTCAAATATCATCTCTTCAGACAATCTAAAGTAGATCCCACTCAGTCATTTATTGTTCTCTTATCTTTAAAAAATTTTTCTCCATACCACTTATTACCATCTGACCTATTATATACATGCTATATATACATATTACAATATGTACATACAATATTATATACATATTACAGAATATGCTTTTTCAAAATTGACCATTATTGCCTGCTCTGTGAAATGGGACTGAGTGCTTTAAATAGTTTTCCCCTCTCTGAACAGCAGGGGGCACTGGGGAGACATTGTGGGGAAAAGAATTTTGTTACCTGGTTCCTGTGTGCACTCTTGCTAGGTTTCTGCAGCACTGGTGGCTTCTGCACCCACAGCTTCCCCACTGCCCAACTCCCATAGTGTGGGCACCTTCCCCAGAGCCCAGCACCCACAGTGTATCCAGATGCCCTAGTGCCCATCTCCTGCAGTGTGGGCAGGTTCCCCAGCACCCACCTCCTGTGGCACTTGTACCTCCAGTGTTCCTACAGTGTGTTGCAGCCAACGTCACCCAGCTATTGTATTGTTGGATATTTGATTTCCACTGGGGTGACTGAAGTGACAGTCCATGGAAAAATTTTGTAGTTTTTTGTTTGGTTTTGTTTGTCTTGATTTGGTGTCCTTCCCCCCCCCCCAATTTTACTGAAGTATAACTGACAAATATTGAATATATTTTAGGTGTACAATTTGATGTTTTGATATACACACACATTGTGAAATAATCACCAAAATCAAGCTAATTAACATACCTGCCACTTCACATAATCACCATTTTCTTTTTGTGTGTGGTGAAAACACCTAAGATTTACCCTCTTAGAAAATTTTAAGTATACAATAAAGTAAGTCCTCCTCTTCTCTCACCTCCCAGCCCCTAGCAAAATCACCAATCTATTCTCTGTTTCTATGAGTTCAATGTTTTTAGATTCCACATATAAGTGAGATCATACAGTATTTGTCTTTCTTTGCCTGACTTAATTCACTTAACATGCCCTCAAAGTTCATCTATGTTGTCTCATTGGCAGTATTTCCTTAATTTTTATGGCTGAATAATATTCCACTGTGTGTGTGTATATATGTGTGTGTGTGTGTGTGTGTGTGTGTATTTTTTTACATTTTCTTTATCCATTCATCTGTTGAGTACACTTACATTGTTTCCATGCCTTGACTATTGTGAATAATGCTGCAATGAAGGGAGTACAGGTGTCTCTTTGAGATAGTGATGTTGTTTCCTTCATATATGCTCAATAGTAGGAATGCTGAATCATATGCTATTTGTATTTTTAATTTTTTGAGGAACCTCCATAGTGTTTTCCATAGTGGCTGCACCAATTTACATCCTCACCAACAGTGCATCAGGGCTCCCTTTTCTCTGCATCTTCTCCAGCACTAGTTATCTCTTGTCATTTTGATAATAGCCAATCTAAGAAGTACGAGGTGATATCTCATTGTGGTTATGATTTGCATTTGCCTGATGATTAGTGATGTTGAGTACTTTTTCATGTAACTGTTGGTCATTTGAATAGCTCCTTTGAAAATTATGTATTCAGGTCCTTTACCCATTTTTATTTGGGTTGTGTTTTTGTTATTGAATTATATCAGTTCCTTATATATTTTGGATATTAACCACTTATCAGATATATGGTTTATAAATATATTCTCCCATTCCATAAGTTTCCTTTTTTAATTTTGTTGATCTTTTCTTTTGCTATACCAAAGGTTTTTAGCTTGATGTAGTTTCATGTGGGGTTTCTTTTTTGGGGGGGTGGGTTTTTTTGCTTTTGGTTTGTTTGTTTTTGCTTTTCTTGTTTGTGCTTTTGGTGTTATATCTAAAAAGTCAATGCCAAGACCAATATCAAGGAGATTTTTCCTATGTTCTGTTCTAGGAGTTTTATAGTTTTAGGTCTTATGTCTTTAATGCATTTCAAGTTAATGTTTGTGAATGGTGTTAGATGGTGGTCCTATTTCATTATTGTGCAAGTGAATATCCAATTTGGCCAACACCATTTATTGAACATACCATACTTTCCCCATTAAACATTCTTGGCTTCATTATCAAAATTATTGATAGTTGACCAAATAAGCATGGCTTAATTTCTGGGCTCTCCATTGTGTTCTATTGGTCTATGTGTCCGTTTTTATGCCAGCACCATACTGCTTTGATTACTATAGATTTGTAATATAGTTTGAAACCAGGAAGTGTGATGCCTCCAAATTTGTTCTTCTTTCTCAGGATTCCTTCAGCTATCCAGGTCTTCTGTAATTCCATTTTGTAATTAGGATTGTTCTTTCTATTTCTGTAAAAAATGCCACTGGAATTTTAATAGGGATTACACTGAACCTATAAATGGCTTTAGGTAGTATGGACATTTTAGCAATCTTAATTCTTCCAATCCATAAACATGAATACCTTTCCATTTGTTTGTGTCTTCATCAATTTCTTTCATCAGTGTGTTATAGTTAACACTGTACAGGTATTTCACCTCCTTGATTAAATTTAATCCTAATTATTTCATTGTTTTGATGCTATTATAATGGGATTGTTTTCTTCATTTCTTTTTAGGTAGTTCATTTTTAGTGTATAGAAACACAATTGATTTTTTTGCAGGTTGATTTTATATGATGCCACTTTATTAGTTCTAACAGTTTTTTGGTGGAGTTGGGATATATATATATATATATATATATATATGATCCAATCATCCATTATACATCTTTTGATTGAATAATTTAATCCATTTACTTTTAAAGTAATTATTCATAAGTAAGGTCTTACTATTGCCATTTTGTCAATTGATTTCTGGCTGTTGTGGTGATTTTGTTCATTTTTTCTCTCTTGCTATCTTCCTTTGTGATTTGATGACTTTTTATGGTGGTATGTTTTGATTCCTTTAATGTTAAAATCTTTTGTGTATCAACTACAGGTTGATACATAAGCCTAACATAAGATATGTTATAGTTATTACAACCTATTTTAAGCTGATAACAACTTAACTTTGATAGCATACGAAGACTGTATACTTCTCTCTCCTCTCACATTTTAGTTTACTGTTGTTAGAATTTACATCTTTTTAATACTATGCATCCAATAACAAATTACAGTATTAATAGTTATTCTTAATACATTTGTTTTTTATCTGTTTTTTTTTTTTACCTTTATCAGCTCAATGCACGGATATGGGGTGAGGGAGCTTGTTGTCTTTTAAACTAAACTTGAAGTGATTTATGTTCCACCATTACAACAATAGAGAATCTAACATGAGTACATATTTACCCTTACTGGTGAGTTTTATACACTCATATGTTTTTAACTTTTTGTCCTTTCCTTTCGTCTTGAGAACTTCGGGAAAATTTGTGGTATGAGAAAAATATATAGGAAAAGAAGGTGTTATATGTAAATATTGCAGCAGAAAATAGCTTTATTCCTTTTAATTGATTTCAAGAAAATCCAGTAAAGGGCTTAAGATATTTTGAATACTTCTGATGGACTGACAATGCATCCCTGACCACCATCCAGTGAAAAACCAAGCACCATGGGATAGGGTGTACAGATTGATAGGCTGATGAGAATGACTAGGAGAGAAAAACTTTCTTAAATGAAGTATGTGACTGCTGTGTCTGGTTCTCCTGCTACATAGACCTTCATCTATGACCAGAGGATGTCCAAGCCAATGCCCACATGGTGGTATAAGGAAGAATCAAGTTGGGAATAAGACAATACTGTTCAGCACTGTTACAACTGAACTCTATTGAGCCTGCAATATCTGGATGTGGTTGTGTCCATTTTTATTGTTTTATTAAATCTGATAATATTTCCTTAGGAAGGTTTCAAAAAGGACATTGGCACATTTGGGAATGCTGAAGGAAAAAAACAGAGGTGAAGTGGCTAGTGTTCCTTAGGAATTTGGATTGGGAGCAGGAGTTGGGGCTAAAGATAGCCATAAACCTTCCTGGAAACCTATATCAATGTATCTATCTATCTATATTACCTATACATATATTTTATATATTCTAAAATGTTTGGGGCTCCCTGTATGTATGAGAGATGGGGATATATTGGGGATGGCTCTTAAAGGGAACAGACTCTGGAAGGTTTGGAGATTAGAGGACACCTAAAATGCATTCTCTTCATTCACTCTAAAACCTCCATGGCAAGAATCATTATCATTATGTGTTCATACAAATCTTCTTTTTAACCTTCTCCATAAGTATTTCCAGAAGCTGGTTCCCATGTTCATAAAACTAGTACTGGTGTTCTCTGTAGGCAGAAACTCTAAATTTCAGAGTAACAGGAAAAAAGAAAAGGAATATTCTCTCTCAGGCCTAAATCTGTCATGGAAGAGAGGTTAGGGCTGAGGATATAAATACAGATTGCATTTCAACTCGTAGGCATGACTAAGAGTGAGGGTAGATAGTACCATACTGAGTCCTAGGGCACTAGAACCCTCAGAGATGAAGGAGAGGTGGAAAAGGCAATAAAGTAGAACTGAGAAGCAGTTGCCAAGGGGCATACAAGAAAGACCAAGAGAGTGTGGGCTTCTAGAAGACAAGCAAACAGTGCTGGGCCAAAGCAAACATGCACATCCTCATATACATGTTTTGGATGTACTTTTTAAATTTTTGGGGTTTTTTTCCTAATATTAAAGTAGAAGAAAAAAGAGAATTTGAAAATAGTATTTATGAATTTGGTTCCATTAGAGCCAGGTAAGTGAAATTATTTTTTAAAATTGGGTGTATAAATAAAATATTTAAAATTAAAATAACATTATGAGTTTTATTACACTTACTTTTTAATTTTTCAATATTTTGGAAAAATATATTAAAATACATACATAAATACACATGTATGCATATATATGCACATATACAGGGGCACATATAATGGGCCTCAGCCTCCTTTATGTCTTGGCATGGCACTGGTAGACCCCATCTTCATTTAAAATGTTGATGTTTTTCATCATAGAATTTTAGAATTGATTTTGACTTTTTGAAGTATTGCATTGAAATAGTATACATATTGATTACAGAGTTTTTGATGTATCCCTTAAATTTTGTGCCTGAGGTGAGTGAAGCACTCACTTTTCTCCCCCTAGTTCCAGCTCTGCAGGTGAAGAAAGCATTACAAGGAAGAGAGAGCAAGTCACTGGGCCAGATGTTGTTTGGATGGTCAAGGAAGCTGGAGATGGTTAATTGGCCATTGGCTTTAGCAACATGGGAGCCATTGGTGACCTTGACAAGACCAGCTTCAGTGAAGTGTTGGAGGTGAAATCCTGACTGGAGTAGATTCAAGACTGTTAAAATGTACTTGTAGGATTTTACTTTACGGAGGTAACTGTGACAATGCCATTGAAAGAAGATTTTTATCACTTATATTTCTGAGAGGAGGGAGCATGCCACATGATGAAGGGCCATGGGAAAGCACCAGACTTGGTCAGGAGGCAGAAGCAGGGGTGAGGGGAAAGCATGACTCAGAGCTTTTATCATATTTTCCTCAGGAAAGGCAAGGCAGGACAAAGGAAACAGCTTAGGATTGGATAATTTGAATGACTGCAGTGGGCTCTAGGCTATAGGGATGGTCTACAGTTGTCTGGTACCTGGCCCTTGATGATTTAGGGCAGGAGAAATGTTGACTTAGCGTGTAAGAGTTAGTACAGGAGGTGATTTGGGGTATAGAGTCAGAATTGATTTGAGAGCTTGTAATATGATTTTTGTTTGCTAGCACAAACTAGATCATGAGGGAGATATAAACAACTTTGGCTTTTAGTTTGGCCCTGTGATTAACGGATGCCAAATAGACAAATACAGAATCTAAGAAAACTCAGAACAAAGACAGAAGGGTTGGTGAGGAAGTACAGAAGGCAAATATGTTTTTATCTTTGCTTATTTACTTGCTATCTGTTTCAGTCTGACCAGGTTTGTTTTCAAATTAGTTAAATAGTCAACACTTTCTTACACTTTCTACAGACTATATGTGTAAAAACATACAAATGAGAATAACCACTGAATTGATATTTCTTGTGAACTGTTCAATATAATGCTGTCTTTTTACAATACCAAGATGAGAAAAAAGACAACATTGAATGGAAGACAGAAGTCAAATAACCATGAGATAAAGTATTACTTCCTGTTGACATTTTATAACACTTAATTTACCTTTAGAAACGTCAAATGATCTTTTTCTCCTTTATTCAGCATGTTCTCCCTGCTTTCTTTTCAAAGGACTCCTCTCTCTCCCTCCTAGAATATCTCAACACAATGTGATAGTTTACTAAAACGAGAGAGACTGAGAGGGGAAGCAAACCACAGCATTATGGAAAATGCATACTATTTCTCAGGATAACCGAGATTAAGGATTCTAAAATATTTAGTATTTATACTCATAACCATAACTGCCAGAATTCCTACATGGTAAAGTAATTTGCATCTCTCCAGTTCATGGAGCCTTTTAGTAATTTAACCCATAAACACATAAAACATTAAAGCTGGAAGAGCCCTAAGAGATCATTCACACAAGTGTTTCTTGTAAACACTCAGAAATCTGCAAACATGTCCTCAGGGTTCAGGGGGTCATTGGTATGTTCAATTTCTATTTTTAAAAATCAGTCAACTATACGATAATTATTTTTTTATTTTTTTATTTTTTTGCTGTACGCGGGCCTCTCACTGTTGCGGCCTCCCCCATTGCGGAGCACAGGCTCCGGATGCACAGGCCCAGCGGCCATGGCTCACGGGCCCAGCCTCCCCGCGGCACGCGGGATCCTCCCAGACCGGGGCATGAACCCGTATCCCCTGCATCGGCAGGCGGACTCCCAACCACTGCGCCACCAGGGAAGCCCTAAGATAATTATTTTAATGTTTGGTTTCCATTTCAGACATATATCAAGTGGTCACGTGGTGGCTGATTGCTAGATGAGGTTGCTCATGATGAATCACTATCTATCACCACCAGCTGACCTCAGGGCTTTGATTGGTATATAGTAGAAACTGTTTTTATTCTTAACACATATGTTTAATTTTCACCCTTAATAGGCCAGGTTAAAAACAGAAAACATAGGGAACACTGATGCTGATATATAGCATGTGACTGAGGGGTCTAGAAATGATAATAATTCTGCCAATTTGCCTTCTGCTGATCTACGACTTCTGATTCATCAATGTTCTCATATAAAACATAACACTATCTCTAAGACTTCAAAAATCAGCCTTAAAAGAGACACTAAAGTAATGAATATATAATTTGTGTGTTCATTTATTAGGAATAAAAACTACCCCCACCCAGAAGGTATCATTTGCAGAAAAATGCTTTCAAATAGCAGCATGAAGCTTTCCCTCTCATGTCAATATTTAGCAACTGATACATACTGTAAAAATACCAGGGGCCTCCCTGGTGGCACAGTGGTTGAGAGTCCGCCTGCCGATGCAGGGGATACGGGTTCGTGCCCCGGTCTGGGAGGATCCCATATGCCGCGGAGCGGCTGGGCCCGTGAGCCATGGCCGCTGGGCCTGCGCATCCGGAGCCTGCGCGTCCGGAGCCTGTGCTCCACAGCGGGAGAGGCCACAACAGTGAGAGGCCCGCATACCACAAAAAAAAAAAAAAAAAAAAACAGAATACCTAACACACTACTGAAGGAGAAGAACAAAGCTGGAGGACTCATGCTACCTGACTTCAAGACTTACTTAAAAAGCTACAGTAACCAAGAAAATGTGGTGCTGGAGAAAGAATAGACAAATAGATCAATGGAATAGAATAGAGACTTCAGAAATAGACCCACATAAATATAGTCAACTGATCTCTGACAAGGGAACAAAGGCAGTACAATGAAATCAAGACAGTCTCTTCAACAAGTGGTGCTGGAACAACTGGACATCCACATGCGAAAAAAAAAAAAAAAGAACCTAGACTCAGATTTTACAACCTTCACAAAAACTAACTCAAAATGGATCATAGAACTAAATATAAATAAGAAACTATAAAACTCCTAGAAGATAACATAGGAGAAAACCTAGATGATTTTGGGTATGGTGATGGCTTTTTAGATATAACAATAAAGACACAATCCATGAAAGAAATAATTGGTAAGTTGGACTTCATTAAATTAAAAACGTCTGCTCTGTAAAAAAAAAAAATACTGTCAAGAAAATGAGAAAGCAAATCATAGCCTGTGAGAAAATATTTGCAAAAGACACATCTGATATATTTGAATATATCAAAAATATACAAAAAAACTCTTAAAACTCAATAATAAGGAAACATACAACCTAATTTACAAATTGGCCAAAGACCTTAACAGACACCTCACCAAAAAAAGATATACAGGTGGCAAATAAGCATATGAAAAAATAATCCATATCATATATATCATCAGGGAAATGCAAATTAAAACATCAATGAGATACCACTACAAACTTATTAGAATGGCCAACATCCAAAACACTGACAACCGCAAATGCTGTGAGGATGTGGAACAGTGGGAACACTCACCTTCACTGCTGGTGGGAATGCAAAATGGTACAGCCACTTTAGAAGACAGTTTTGTGATTTCTTACAAAACTAAACATACTTTTACTATGTGATTCAGACAACATACTCCTTGGTGTTTATCCAAAGGAGTTGAAAATTATGTCCACAGAAAAACCTGCACATGGATATATACAGCAGCTTTATTCATAACTGCCAAAACTTGGAAGTAACCAAGATGTCCTCTAGTAGATAAATAGATAAATAAACTGTGGTACATCCAGGAATGGGATATTATTCAACACTAAAAAGAAATGAGCTATCAAGCCATGAAAAGATATGAAGGAGCCTTAAATGAATAGTACTATGTGAAAGAAGCCAATCTTGAAAAGCCTACATACTGTATGATTCCAGTTGTATAATATTCTGTAAAAGGCAAAACTATGGAGAAAATTAAAAATCAGTGTTTGCTGGGGGTAGGTCGGAGGAGAGAGATGAATCAGAGGAGGACAGAGTATTTTTAGGGCAGTGAAAATACTCTGTATATTACAATGATGGATATGTGCCATCATACTTTGGTTCTAACTCACAGAATGTACAACACCAAGAATGAACCCTAAGGTAAACTATAGATTTGGGGTGATTGTGATGTGTCAATGTAGGTTCATCCTTGGTTTAAAAAAAAGGGACCGGGGAGATCACAGGAAGATGGCGTAAGAGTAAGAAGCGGAGATCACCTTCCTCCCCACAGATACATCAGAAATTCATCTACACGTGGAACAACTCCTACAGAACACCTACTGAACACTGACAGAAGACCTCAGACCCCCCAAAAGGCAAGAAACTCCCCACATACCTGGGTAGGGCAAAAGAAAAAAGAATAAACAGAGACAAAAGGATAGGGACGGGACCTGCACCAGTGGGAGGGAGCTGTGAAGGCGGAAAGGTCTCCACACACTAGGAAGCCCCTTCGCGGGCAGAGACTGCGGGAGGCGGAGGGGGAAAGCTTCGGAGTAGAGGAGGAGAGCACAGCAACAGGGGTGCGGAGGGCAAAGCAGAGAGATTCCCGCACAGAGGATCGGTGCCGACCAGGACTCACCAGCCCGAGAGGCTTGTCTGCTCACCTGCCGGGGCGGGCGGGGCTGGAAGCTGAGGCTCGGGTATTGGGTTTCAGTCAGAGCGCAGGGAGAGGACTGGGGCTGGTGGCGGGAAGAGAGCCTGAAGGGGTTAGTGCACCACGGCTAGCCCGGAGGAAGTCCGGGAAAAAGTCTGGAGCTGCCGAAGAGGCAAGAGACTTTTTCTTCCCTCTTTGCTTCCTGGTGCGAGAGGAGAGGGGATTAAGAGCACTGCTTAAAGGAGCTCCAGAGACGGGTGCGAGCAGCGGCTAAAGGCGCGGATCCCGGAGATGGGCGTGGGATGCTGGGGCTGCTGCTGCCACCGTCACGAGGCCTGTGTGCGAGCGCAAGTCACTGTCCACGCCCCGCTTCCGGGGAGCCTGTGCAGCCCGCCACTGCCGGGGTCCCGGGATCCAGGGACGGCTTCCCTGGGAAAGTGCACGGAGTGCCTTGGGCTGGTGCAATGTCACACCGGCCGCTGCCGCCGCAGGCTCGCCCCGCACTCCGTGCCCCTCCCTATCCCCCGGCCTGAGTGAGCCAGAGCCCCCGAATCAGCGGCTCCTTTAAACCTGTCCTGTCTGAGCGAAGAACAGAAGCCCTCTGGTGACCTACGTGGAGAGGCGGGGCCAAATCCAAAGCTGAGACCCGGGAGCTGTGAGAACAAAGAAGAGAAAGGGCAATCTCTCCCAGCAGCCTCAGAAGCAGTGGATTAAAGCTCCACAATCAACCTGATGTACCCTGCATCTGTGGAATACATTAATAGACAACGAATCATCCCAAATTGAGGAGGTGGACTTTGAGGACAAGATTTAAGATTTTTTCCCCTTTTCCTCTTTTTTACAACAAATTATCCCAAATTGAGGAGGTGGACTTTGAGAGCAAGATTTAAGACTTTTTCCCCTTTTCCTCTTTTTACAACAAATTATCCCAAATTGAGGAGGTGGACTTTGAGAGCAAGATTTACGATTTTTTCCCTCTGTTCTCTTTTTGTGAATGTGTATGTGTATGCTGTGCGAGATTTTCTCTGTATAGCTTTGCTTCCACCATTTGTCCCAGGGTTCTATCCGTCTGTTTTTTTTAATTAATTACTTTTTAATTTTAATAACGCTACTATATTTTATCATACTTTATTCTATTTTACTTTATCTTCTCTCTATCTTTTTCTTACCTTCCTCCCTCCCTCCCTCCTTTCTTTCTTTCTTCTTTCTTCCTTCCTTCCTTCCTTTCTTTCTTTCTATCTTTCTTCTACTAATTGTTTCTTTCTACTTTTTCTCCCTTTTATTCTGAGCCAGGTAGATGAAAGGCTCTTGGTGCTGCAGCCAGGAGTCAGTGCTGTGCCTCTGAAGTGGGAGAGCCAACTTAAGGACACGGGTCCACAAGAGACCTCCCAGCACCACATAATATCAAGTGGCAAAAATCTCCCAGAGATCTCCCATCTCAACACCAGCACCCAGCTTCAGTCAACGACCAGCAAGCTACAGTGCTGGACACCCTATGCCAAGCAGCTAGCAAGACAGGAACACAACCCCACCCATTAGCACAGAGGCTGCCTAAAAACATAATAAGGCCACAGGCACCCCAAAACACACCACCAGACGTAGACCGACCTGTCCACCAGAAAGATAAGATTGAGCCTCAACCACCAGAACACAGGCACTAGTCCCCCCCACCAGGAAGCCTACACAACGTCATGAAACAACCTTAGCCACTGGGGACAGACAACAAAAACAACGGGAACTACAAATCTGCAGCCTTCAGAAAGGAGACCCTAAACACAGTAAGACAAGCAAAATGAGAAGACAGAAAAACACACAGCAGGTGAAGGAGCAAGATAAAAACCTACCAGACCTAACAAATGAAGAGGTAATAGGCAGTCTACCTGAAAAAGAATTCAGAATAATGATAGTAAAGATGATCCAAGATTCTATTTCCAAGATCCAAAATCTTGGAAATAGAATAGACAAAATGCAAGAAACAGTTAACAAGGACCTAGAAGAACTAAAGATGAATCAAGCATCGATTATAAACACAATAAATGATATGAAAAATACTCTAGATGGGATCAATAGCAGAATAACTGAGGCAGAAGAACGGATAAGTGAGGTGGAAGATAAAATAGTGGAAATAACTGCTGCAGAGCAGAATAAAGAAAAAAGAATTAAAAGAAGAGAGGACAGTCTCAGAGACCTCTGGGACAACATTAAACGCACCAACATTCGAATTATAGGGGTTCCAGAAGAAGAAGAGAAAAAGAAAGGGACTGAGAAAATATTTGAAGAGATTATAGTTGAAAACTTCCCTAATATGGGAAAGGAAATAGTTAATCAAGTCCAGGAGGCACAGAGAGTCCCATACAGAATAAATCCAAGGAGAAATATGCCAAGACACATATTAATCAAACTGTCAAAAATTAAACACAAAGAAATCATATTAAAAGGAGCAAGAGAAAAACAACAAATAACACACAACGGAATCCCCATCAGGTTAACGGCTGATCTCTCAGCAGAAACTCTACAAGCCAGAAGGGAGTGGCAGGACATAATTAAAGTGATGAAGGAGAAAAACCTGCAACCAAGATTACTCTACCCAGCAAGGATCTCATTCAGATTTGATGGAGAAATTAAAAACTTTACAGACAAGCAAAAGCTGAGAGAGTTCAGCACCACCAAACCAGCTTTATAACAAATGCTAAAGGAACTTCTCTAGGCAAGAAACACAACAGAAGGAAAATACCTACAATAATCAACACAAAACAATTAAGGAAATGGGAATAGGAACATACGTATGAATAATTACCTTAAATGTAAATAGACTAAATGTTCCCACCAAAAGACACAGATTGGCTGAATGGATACAAAAACAAGACCCATATATATGCTGTCTACAAGAGACCCACTTCAGACTAGAGACACATACAGATTGAAAGTAAGGGGATGGAAAAAGATATTCCATGCAAATGGAAATCAAAAGAAAGCTAGAGTAGCAATTCTTATATCAGACAAAATAGACTTTAAAATAAAGACTATTAGAAGAGACAAAGAAGGACACTACATAATAATCAAGGGATCGATCCAAGAAGAAGATATAAGAATTGTAAATATTTATGCACCCAACATAGGAGCACCTCAATACATAAGGCAAATACTAACAGCCATAAAAGGAGAAATCAACAGTAACACACTCATAGTAGGGGACTTTAACACCCCACTTTCACCAATGGACAGATCATCCAAAATGAAAATAAATAAGGAAACACAAGCTTTAAATGATACATTAAACAACATGGACTTAATTGATATTTATAGGACATTCCATCCAAAAACAACAGAATACACATTTTTCTCAAGTGCTCATGGAACATTCTCCAGGATAGATCATATCTTGGGTCACAAATCAAGCCTTGGTAAATTTAAGAAAATTGAAATTGTATCAAGTATCTTTTCCGACCACAATGCTATGAGACTAGACATCAATTACAGGAAAAGAGCTGTAAAAAATACAAACACATGGAGGCTAAACAATACACTACTTAATAACGAAGTGATCACTGAAGAAATCAAAGAGGAAATAAAAAAATACCTAGAAACAAATGACAATGGAGACAAGACGACACAAAACCTATGGGACACAGTAAAAGCAGTTCAAAGGGGGAAGTTTATAGCAATACAATCCCACTTTAAGAAACAGGAAACATCTCGAGTAAACAACCTGAGCCTGCACCTAATGCAATTAGAGAAAGAAGAACAAAAATCCCCCGAAGTTAGCAGAAGGAAAGAAATCATAAAAATCAGATCAGAAATAAATGAAAAAGAAATGAAGGAAACGATAGCAAAGATCAATAAAACTAAAATCTGGTTCTTTGAGAAGATAAACAAAATTGATAAACATTAGCCAGACTCATCAAGAAAAAAAGGGAGAAGACTCAAATCAATAGAATTAGAAATGAAAAAGGAGAAGTAACAACTGACACTGCAGAAATACAAAAGATCATGAGAGATTACTACAAGCAACTCTATGCCAATAAAATGGACAACCTGGAAGAAATGGACAAATTCTTAGAAATGCACAACCTGCCAAGACTGAATCAGGAAGAAATAAAAAATATGAACAGACCAATCACAAGCACTGAAACTGAAACTGTGATTAAAATTCTTCCAACAAACAAAAGCCCAGGACCAGATGGCTTCACAGGCGAATTGTATCAAATGTTTAGAGAAGAGCTAACACCTATCCTTCTCAAACTCTTCCAAAATATAGCAGAGGGAGGAGCACTCCCAAACTCATTCTACGAGGCCAATATCGCCTTGATACCAAAACCAGGCAAGAAAGAAAACTACAGGCCAATATCACTGATGAACATAGATGCAAAAATCCTCAACAAAATACTAGCAAACAGAATCCAACAGCACATTAAAAGGATCATACACCATGATCAAGTGGGGTTTATTTCAGGAATGCAAGGATTCTTCAATATACGCAAATAAATCAATGTGATACACCATATTAACAAATTGAAGGAGAAAAATCATATGATCATCTCAATAGATGCAGAGAAAGCTTTCAACAAAATTCAACACACATTTATGATAAAAACCCGGCAGAAAGTAGGCATAGAGGGAACTTTCCTCAACATAATAAAGGCCATATATGACAAAACCACTGCCAACATCATCCTCAATGGTGAAAAACTGAAACCATTTCCACTAAGATCAGGAACAAGACAAGGCTGCCCACTCTCACCACTCTTTTTCAACTTAGTTTTGGAAGTTTTAGCCACAGCAATCAGAGAAGAAAAGGAAATAAAAGGAATCCAAATCAGAAAAGAAGAAGTAAAGCTGTCACTGTTTGCAGATGACATGATACTATACATAGAGAATCCTAAGGATGCTATCAGAAAACTACTAGAGCTCATCAATGAATTTGGTAAAGTAGCAGGATACAAAATTAATGCACAGAAATCTCTGGCATTCCTATATACTAATGATGAAAAATCTGAAAGTGAAACTAAGAAAACACTCCCATTTTCCATTGCAACAGAAAGAATAAAATATATAGGAATAAACCTACCTAAGGAGACAAAAGACCTGTATGCAGAAATTTATAAGACACTGATGAAAGAAATTAAAGATGATACAAATAGATGGAGAGATATACCATGTTCCTGGATTGGAAGAATCAACATTGTGAAAATGACTCTACTACCCAAGGCAATCTACAGATTCAATGCAATCCCTATCAAACTACCACTGGCATTTTTCACAGAACTAGAACAAAAAATTTCAAAATTTGTTTGGAAACACAAAAGACCCTGAATAGCCAAAGCAATCTTGAGAACGAAAAACGGAGCTGGAGGAATCAGGCTCCCTGACTTCAGACTATACTACAAAGCTACAGTAATCAAGACAGTGTGGTACTGGCACAAAAACAGAAAGATAGATCAATGGAACAGGATAGAAAGTCCAGAGATAAACCCACACACATATGGTCAACTTATCTTTGATAAAGGAGGCAGGAATGTACAGTGGAGAGAGGACAGCCTCTTCAATAAGTGGTGCTGGGAAAACTGGACAGGGACATGTAAAAGTATGAGATTAGATCATTCCCTAACACCATATACAAAAATAAGCTCAAAATGGATTAAAGACCTAAATGTAAGGCCAGAGACTATCAAACTCTTAGAGGAAAACATAGGCAGAACACTCTATGACATAAATCACAGCAAGATCCTTTTGGACCCACCTCCTAGAGAAATGGAAATAAAAACAATGATAAACAAATGGGACCTAATGAAACTTCAAAGCTTTTGCACAGCAAAGGAAACCATAAACAAGACCAAAAGACAACCCTCAGAATGGGAGAAAATATTTGCAAATGAAGCAACTGACAAAGGATTAATCTCCAAAATTTATAAGCAGCTCATGCAGCTCAATAACAAAAAAACAAACAACCCAATCCAAAAATGGGCAGAAGACTTAAATAGGCATTTCTCCAAAGAAGATATACAGACTGCCAAGAAACACATGAAAGAATGCTCAACATCATTAATCATTAGAGAAATGCAAATCAAAACTACAATGAGGGCCTCCCTGGTGGCGCAAGTGGTTGAGAGTCCGCCTGCCGATGCAGGGGATACGGGTTCGTGCCCCGGTCTGGGAGGATCCCATATGCCGCGGAGCGGCTGGGCCCGTGAGCCATGGCCGCTGAGCCTGCGCGTCCGGAGCCTGTGCTCCGCAACGGGGGAGGCCACAACAGTGAGAGGCCCGCATACCGCAAAAAAAAAAACCTACAATGAGATATCATCTCACACCAGTAAGAATGGCCATCATCAAAAAATCTAGAAACAATAAATGCTGGAGAGGGTGTGGAGAAAAGGGAACACTCTTGCACTGCTGGTGGGAATGTGAATTGGTACAGCCACTATGGAGAACAGTATGGAGGTTCCTTAAAAAACTAAAAATAGAACTACCATATGATCCAGCAATCCCACTACTAGGCATATACCCTGAGAAAACCATAATTCAAAAAGAGACATGTACCAAAATGTTCATTGCAGCTCTATTCACAATAGCCCGGAGCTGGAAACAACCTAAGTGTCCATCATCGGATGAATGGATAAAGAAGATGTGGCACATATATACAATGGAATATTACTCAGCCATAAAAAGAAACAAAACTGAGCTATTTGTAATGAGGTGGATAGACCTACAGTCTGTCATACAGAGTGAAGTAAGTCAGAAAGAGGAAGACAAATACTGTATGCTAACACATATATATGGAATTTAAGAAAAAAAAATGTCATGAAGAACCTAGGGGTAAAACAGGAATAAAGACACAGACCTACTTGAGAATGGACTTGAGGATATGGGGAGGGGGAAGGGTAAGCTGTGAGAAAGCGAGAGAGAGGCATGGACATATATACACTACCAAACGTATGGTAGATAGCTAGTGGGAAGCAGCCGCATAGCACAGGGAGATCAGCTCGGTGCTTGGTGACCGCCTGTTGGGGTGGGATAGGGAGGGTGGGAGGGAGGGAGACGCAAGAGGGAAGGGATGTGGGAACAGGTGTATATGTATGATTGATTCACTCTGTTATAAAGCAGAAACTAAAAAAAAAAGGACCATTGTGGTGAGTGATATTGATAGTGGGGGAGGCTATACATGTGAGGGGACAGGGGGCATATGACAGATCTTTGTTGTAAACCTAAAATTGCTCTAAAAAACAAAGTCTTTTTAAAAAACCAAATTGTTAAGTACAGAGTGCAAGATTTTCAAATATCTATTTATCAATCAGTAATTCAGACAAGTTAAAATAATTTAAGAAATCACTTTAGGGGCTTCCTTGGTGGCGCAGTGGTTGAGAGTCCACCTGCTGATGCAGGGGACACGTGTTCGTGCCCCGGTCCAGGAAGATCCCACATGCCACGGAGCGGCTGGGCCCGTGAGCCGTGGCCACTGAGCCTGCGCGTCTGGAGCCTGTGCTTTGCAACGGGAGAGGCCACAGCGGTGAGAGGCCCGCATACCGCAAAAAAAAAAAAAAGAAATCGTGAAACCAGGGGAAATCTGTAGAAGCTGATACTCTTGCAGAAAGTTGGTTTTTCCATGCAAAGAAGCTGTTGTCAGCTCTCAGGTGACAGTTTGCTAAAGAAATTGGATACGGCACCTTTTTCCATAACACATTACCTCAAAGTATACATGGTGTGAATATAATTGTTCAATTTATTATTATAAGAAGACTGATATAAAACTACCTGTTATGATCTGCAGTCGGATGAGAAAATTGATGTTTCTAATTTGGCCATTTTAACACACATGAAGTCCTCAAGTCAAACATGATATAAAATGTGTTTTGTAAGTTATCTGTCAACACAACGTGAAAAAAGGCTGAGAAATGATACTTTAGCCTATCCCCCTCATTTAAAAAATATTTATTTATTTTTGCTTCACCAGGTCTTAGTTGCAGCATGTGAGGTCTTTAGTTGTAGCATGCAGGCTCTTTTAGTTGCAGCATGAGGACTCTTAGTTGCGGCATGCATACGGGATCTAGTTCCCTAACCAGGGATCGAACCCGGGTCCCCTGCATTGTGAGCGTGGAGTCTTACCCACTGGATCACCAGGGAAATCCCCCCCCCCATTTTACATCAGGAGTAAATGAGGCTCAGGGAGGGGAAATGATTTGTCCAAAGTCACACAGTGAGTTAGAGTAAAGGCAGAATGAGAACTCAAGTTTTCTGCCCTCCATGCTCTTATTGATTCTATAGCATATTCCTGCATTTCAGGGTAAAAGTCCATCAGAGGATCTTTAAGGGCTCTCATTCTGAGCACTCATTTTAAACAATATTCTTTATAATAACAATATGTAACTTTGCTAATCTCATTGGTAGAATCAATTGATTCAGATATTGCTATCTCCTTTTAGTCCTGGTAGCAGTACAAGGGAAAAAAGGGGGGATGAGGGGTGGGTGGTGGCAGTCCAAAGGCCAGCTAATAAAGGCTAGCAGTTCAAAAGCCTTCTCTGATTATCCAAATGTAAGGCAATAAGACCTGGAAGAATGACAACATGAATGGGAAGCAGGGACAATGTGGGAGGGAAGGTTGAAGACTTGAGAGGATTTAGTGACTACCTGGAAGTTGTTGAAAAGATAGAAGTCACAAAGGATTCCAACTGTTTTCACTGAGATACCTAGAAGACCAGGAGAAGAGAGAGAGAGAAGAGAGGGAATAAGTTGAAGACCGAACCTCAAGGGAATGTGTGCCAGAGATATTGTTGTTGGTACTCAATCCTGTCACTTGTTTCTCAGGGGCTGGAGGATTGGAAACTGTATTTCCCAGATTGCCTTGCCATTTGGGTTTTATGAGATTTGGAAGGCAAAATACAAGGAGAAGCAGGAGCAGATGGAAGATGTTAAATTTTCAGTGGCTTCTGAGCAAGCTCCCTTTGGTGCTGCCGGCTGCTGCCAATGGCTACTTACTATTCCTATACTTCCTGATTTCCCCAACCCTCCTGATCTCTGCCCCATTCCAAGAGTTATGTAAGCAGGATGTCCCTCAGATTACACCCTCCTGCTAAAAAACCTGGAGTGGTTTCTGTATTTCTGACCAAATCCTGATTGATGGAAACCCTTGCACTCAGAGTGTGGGTGCTGGGCCAGCAGCATCACCTGGGAGCTTGTTAGAAACTCAGAATCTCAAGCCCCACCCCAGACCTACTGAATTAGAATCTGCATTTTAACATGACCTCCAGGTGACTGGTATGTGGATTCAAATTTGACAAGACTCACTATATAGCAATTACAGAGGTAGGCCATCTTTGGGTAAGTTTCAGTGGATTGATGGAGGAAGAGAAGAAAATTTATAGGAAGAAAGACATAAATGGGAGCTAAGAAAACAGAGGCAATAAATAGGCATCACTGTTTTGAAGAAGTTATCCATAAACTAAAAGGGGCCCATCTAAGAAATGACCTCTCCCTCTCCTATTGTTTACGACTTTAAAACAAATCACATCACAGTGGCTCTTACACAAGTGTTGTTTCTGGAAGTATCTTTATTTTCCAGT
Organism: Mesoplodon densirostris; assembly: GCF_025265405.1. Lineage (NCBI taxonomy): Eukaryota > Metazoa > Chordata > Mammalia > Artiodactyla > Ziphiidae > Mesoplodon > Mesoplodon densirostris. The sequence continues at coordinate 9,014,060 of NC_082681.1, forward strand.
GGACTATGAAACTCTAGAGTCATGAAGTGCAATACAGTGGGCACTAGCCCCAAGTGTCTACTGTGCACTTGAAATGTGGCTAGTCCAAATGGAGATATGCTGTAGGTATAAAATCCAGAATGGATTTCAAAGATATAAAAGAAAAAAATATCCAACATGTCACATTAGTATTTTTTTATTTGTGACATGTCAAATGTTAATATGTTGAATATATTGGGTTAAATAAGTTTTTACAATCAATCCCACCTTGTTACTTTTTATCTTTTGTAATGCAGCTACTAGAAAGTTTTAAATTGCATACGTGACTCATACTATATTTCTTTTTTTCCAGCTTTATTGAGATAAAATTGACACAGAACATTGTGAGTTTAAAGTATAGAATGTGATGATTTGATACACATGTATATTGCAAAATGTTTTCCTCAATAAGATGGTAACATCCCTCACCTCACATATTTACCATTTTGCTGCTGCTGCTGCTGTTGTTATGGTGAGAATATTAAAGCTCTACTCTCACAGTAACTTTAAAATATACAATACAGTATTGCTAACTATAGTTGCCATGCTTTACATTACACCCCCAGAACTTATTTATCTTATAACTGAAAGTTTGTACCCTTTGACCAACATCTTTCCATTTTCCCTACCCCTCAGCCCCTGGCAACCACCATTCTACTCTGCTTGTATGAGTTCAATGGTTTCATATTCCACATATGAATGAGATGATACACTACTTGTATTTCTCTGTCTGACTTAATTCATTTAGCAGAATGCCCTCAAGGTCCATCCATGTTGTCACAAATGGCAGGATTTCCTTCTTTTTTATGGCTGAATTACACACACACACACACACACACATATCACATTTTCTTTATCCATTCATCCATCTATGGACACTTCAATTTTTTCCATGTCTTGGCTATTGTGGATAATGCTGCAACAAACATGCGAGTGCAGATATCTCTTTAAGATATCAACTTCATTTTCTTTGGCTATATGCCTAAAGTAAGACTGCTGGATCGAATGGTAGTTCTATTTTTAATTTTTTTGAGGAACCTCCACACTGTTCTCCATAGTGGCTGCACCAATTTACATTCCCACCAACAGTGCACAAGGATTCTCTTTTCTCATCCTCCTCCTCAATGCTTGTTATCACTTGTCTTTTTGACAATAGCCATTCTAACAGGCGTGAGGTGATATCTCTTCATGGTTTTGATTTGCCTTTGCCTGATTATGAGTAATGGTGAGCACTATTTTCATGTACCTGTTGGTGATTTGGATGTCTTCTTTAGAAAAAGTCAATTCAGGTCCTTTGCCCATTTTTCAGTTAGACCAATTGTGTTTTCCTATTGATTTGTATGAGTTTCTTATATATTTAGGGTATTAAGCCCTTATCAGATATAAGATTTACAAATATTTTCTTCCATTTCGTAGCTTGCCTCTTAATTTTTTTGATTGTTTCTTGCTGTGCAGAAGCTCTTTAGAGTCCCACTTGTTGATTTTTGCTTTTGTTGCTTGTGCTTTTTTTTGTCATATCCAAAAGATCATCGTCAAGATTGTTGTCAAGCACCTTTTTTGCTATGTTTTTTTCTAGGAGTTTTATGGTCTCAGGTCTAATGTGTAAGTTCTCAATCCCTTTTGAGTTCATTTTTATAAGTGGTGTAAGATAGGGGTCCAATTTCATTCTTTTACATCGCATTATATTTCTATTAGACAATGTTGCCCTGTAGAGCTGGGATAGGGTCTTAGTGATAGCAGAATCCACAATAGCATGTGCTCCATTTCTCACCACTGAATTGCTAAATGGTGGTAAAAACGCCTAAGCTCTCCAGTCAAAGCTGATTTTTGATTTTTCCTGAATGCTCACAGCACTTAATATTTGCACTTCCTTGTACATAATTATGCATAATTTAGAACTTACTGGGCATAATTTCATTCTGTTAATTATGTCAGGTCTATAAAGTATTTTCACCACTTTTGTGCATCCTATTATTCTTATTATGCCTAGCACAATGTTATGTACACAGTAAGAACTGATTAAGTTCCTGTTAAAGTAGGTGTTTTTAATCCTCTGCTTGTGATGAACTTTGCTACCACAGTAATAAAAGCTCAGTCTACATATGACACATGAGGCTGACCTAATTAGAGACAATCTTTGACATAAGCATGGTCCCATAACAATGAATTAGCCCACTGAGATATTAATTCACTCACAAATGTTTGACACATACTATGTTCCAGGATTAAACCCTCATTTACAACCACTAACCCAATTACATTCTTTTTCATCTCTTAAAAAACGAGTAAACACATGGCAATCCTGAACTCTCATATCTTTTGTTTGTAGAACTATATATATATATTTTTAATTTCCTAAAACGTGTGCATTTCTATATTACTCTTATCCAGAGTTACTTCTTGCAAAGATATTTATTTTATTTTATCGTTTTGATTCCTAGTAACATAGATTGGCTCAAAGGAGAAAAGAAGAAATGGACTGAATAGCTGCTATGGATTCATAAATTCTTCCCACAGCCTTTTTGAGTTAAGGGCAAGTCAGAGCTTGGTGGAGGGTATTTAAATAGACTTCATGATCAATAGAAAGGTCTCAAAGCTTCTCCATTTCTCACTCTCCCCCTAAAAAAATGAAAGAGCTACAGTCTGATCTCCACCTTTGACATATAGTAATTTAAACATCAAAGAGGGATTTTAGTAATGAGTTTCACACTTTTGAAGGAAAAAAAGTTTCCCATAGCTTTGTTGGCAACAAATAAAAGCACTGAATCAAAATAACCTAGATAAACTGTCTGTGGAGTTTATCCATAAAGTCCAGGTTCTTGAGTCCAGGCTCAAAATAAGATTCTACTTAGGTCAACTTATTTCTCTAGAGAAACAATAACCCAATTCATCTACAGAGTTAACTAACAAAAAGCCCACATTTAGATTTTTTAATTTCCCCAAAAGCCCAGCAATGGCTGAAGTCATATCTGCTCATCCACTGAGCTTTCATGCCAAATTGCTCTGCAGAGAGAGCTTGCTCTGTTTTCTTGTATGTCATGTTCAACTGTCATGTGATGCACACCCCAAAGCTTTCATCCATTGCCTGGTTTCAGGGTGGAGACACATGTTTTTGTCAGCAGCTGATGGCTATCTTGAGAGTCAATTAAGTAGAAGCCTTTATGTTCTGACTCATTCTTTCTCCATACAATAATAATACATATACACTGATGCATATACACACATCTTATATATACACATAATGCATAATATAGTGAGGATCTCAGAGAAGCCAGCTTAGGACAGTTTGAGGTGGGCAATGCATCATTACAAGGGGATAATAGGTAGAAATGGATTAATTACAGAAGTTGATCCCCTGTGCTGCCTACACAGTGTTGTAACTCAAGCAAAACAACTTTTTTTTCTTTAAAACAACTTTCAACAGCGACTATTTAGTCTCGTTAGGAGAGATGGGTCAGTCAGTTCTACCCGTACATTTCACAGCACACTCTTGACATAGCTGTGTAACATACTCCTGCTTACATGTAAACTTACCCAAGAACTTCAGCATCATTTCTCATCAAGTGATCAGAGAAACTTTCCTGTCCTTCATCCTCCTCCTTATTTAGAGCATCCCTAAGTGATGACTCAAACAGCCAAAGGCACTAGGCCACAGAGGATGTTGGGAATTTAGCCAACCTCCCTCCTACTACAGCCAAACTCTCTTTTCTAGATCTGCAAGGAATATGGAGTTTGCTGAACTGAACTGAACTTCTCCAAGCACCAGTTCCCTTAAGTAGGAAAGGGTTGTTGTGATGATTAGAAATAATATATGCAAAGTAGCTAATTACAGACCTGGCTTTCAGTAGGCAATCAATAAATTGCAACTATTTTTATTTTGCTTATAAGCTAGAATTTCTACTGGGGTGGTGCACACTATGGGAAACTGACATAGTCTAGACAAGGAACAAATATCCAAACTTGATTAAAGCCACAACTGGAGTCTGGAATGAGGACTGGACCTTCAGAAAATGTTCACAAGTGGGCTCTAAAATGAATGTGGCACCAGTGACTGGAGGATGGATGACCTCTTTGGGCCCTGGACTAGGGTGAGGCAAGTGAGGCACCTAGGCTGCAAAAGTTAAGGAGGCGCTCACTTTCCAGTGCCCACTCTGTACTCGCATCAGCAGTCCCCAACCTTTTTGGCACCAGGGACAGGTTTCTGCCTTTCGTGGAAGACAATTTTTCCATGGACGGGGTGGGGCGGTGGATGGTTCAAGCAGTAATGCGAGTGATAGGAGCGGCAGATGAAGCTCTCACCTCCTGCCCTGTGGCCTGTGCGGCGGGGGAGGGCGGAGGGTGTTGGAGAGCCCTGCTCACATGACCTTGAGAGTGGGTGCTTCCTTAACTGTTCTGCCCTGGATGCTTCACTTGCCTCAGCCTGAATCGGCCCTGTCTGACTTCCGCCTCCTTTTGGAGGGTGTAGGAAGGAGTGGGTGTACCACGTGCAGTGGCCTGGGATGAGCCAGAGCAGCCACCAAGAGAACACCCTGGCCTGGGTTGTTAGTACCCAGAGGTCACAGGCAAAAAGATTAGCTAGGGAATAGTTGTGGAAGAGAAAGACTACAAATTGAGTTGGGCCACTGCTGTTTTAAGCATCTTTTAGGAATACATAACAGAGTGTTCCCCTGTGAAAAAGGTCAGCTATTTAGAAGGAAGATCTGCTTTTTAGCAGAGGCATCTGAGCCAAGGGAAATGGTTTAATACTTATATTTTATTAGTTGCCTCTGGCATAAAAAGTATAAAAGCATTTCCCCTAAAGAGATTAATAATATAAAGGTATAGGGTTCACAGTTCTCCTAAGACTCATCTATGAGTGTTGCTTTACATTTCACAAAGAGCTTCTGAATTCATCATCTTATCTGTTCATTACAACTCAGATAGTGGCAACCTAGGTACTAGTTTTTCCACATTATAGAAGCAGCAGCATGAGGCAGAGAGGGGGTTCCTGCCTTAGTGATGCTTCTTTTCGGGAGGGATCATGGCAGAGGGGCAAGAGTTTGTCCTGGAGAAGCTGACTTTTGAATCAGACAGTGCTTTTGATCCCAGATCCACCACTATTAGCTCTGCAGGCTCAGGCAACTGATTTCGCCCTTCTTTGCTTCCTGTTTCCTTATCCATAAAATCTATGCTACAATATCCAGGCTTTTGGGTTGTAGTGGGCAGTAAATTAGAAAGCAGGTAACAAGTGACCTCAACAAATGCCACCCGCCTTTCCTCTGCGATTCAGTATTGTACTGATTTGTGGTGTCTCTGCTCCAGATTTTGTTATGAGCCCTTTTCTAGATGACTTCCCCTCTGAATGCACAGTTGGCTTCTCCAGCTGGAAGATGAATGACAAAGAAGGGTGCTTTGTTCATTAAACAAATCCCTTCCCACAGCTAAAAGGGAGGGGGCCCTGGGAGACTGGCCATCATTTTCATTGGAAATAAATCAACGCATGAATCAGAGCACTGCAGCTCAGGGGCGATGGGGTGGGCAGGATAGGAAACATTTTTAGAACTGTCACTTTAAAAATATGTTCCCTCCTGCATTGTGGTTCTCTCAGTGGGCAGATTTGAAAATAGAAACAAGTAACTTTAATTAGGCTCTAATTATCCCCACAAGTTTGGTGAGCTAGGATAGTTTATTTTAGAAAAAAAAATTACAATAACAGACGGAGGATTTTCCAGCCACCACAACTTTAATTACAATCTCAAACACCTCAAGCATGCTTACTGGGCCAATTAAATCAGCAGGGCAATGGCAAAGCGAATGCACTGGATGCCAGACCGGAGCTATGATGAGGTTTTCGACTTGAGTTTGTTTCCAAAGTAATTTGAAAAGCAGCTAACTTACAATGCTTACTTAAACAGAAGCAGGAGGTTAATGCCCGAGGCACTGGGATCTCAGAGATAGGGATTCTCCAGGTCAATGTTGTTCAAGGGCAGGCCCTTGGGTGGGTGTCCCTCCTCCTGTTTGCTTCGGACCTATCCCCTAAGATGCAGCCACTTGGTCCTTCTCTCTCTCACTCCCCTTTGAACCTTGGTAGGAGATTCAGATGATTGACCAATCCACAGAGAGTAAAAGACCAGAGAGAAACACCACACTAGATACCCTTTCTGGCATCTTCTGACGTATCAGTGGAGCCAGCCCACAGCGGACTACCTCTGAACTCAAGAAGAAGTGTTGTCCAAGGAAAAGTAGTACCTCCTCTGCTTCCAGCTACACTTCTAGAAAGGGAAAGAAGATGAAAAAGGCCTAGCATTTCCCTGACCATGTTTGGGAGAATGATGACAGTAAACACTCATGTCCAAACGAGCCATTCAACCCCAACCAGAGGTTCAAATGAGAAGTCCAGGCAGGTAAGGAAATACTTTGGATTTCTTCCCCCAAAATGCATTTTCCATATCAGCTGAGAGAAATCCAACACTTGTAACCAATTAATGGGCAGGTGGGCCTGCCCCCACTCACAAATCTAGTGAATTCCTAGTTAAGGGCCTTTGAGGCTGTCAGGAGAGTGATCTGTCAATTACTGAACAGCGTCTCCAAGTATAATAGTGGATTAAACTATTTTTCCTTCCAGCAAAAAAAGTAGTTGCCTAACATATTTTGATACTCTGTTGCTAGGCACATACACATTAAAGGTTGTTATGTCTTCTTGGGGAATTGACCTTTTTATCTTTATGTAATAACCTTCTTTTTTAAATATCTTTATTGGAGTATAATTGCTTTGCAATGGTGTGTTAGTTTCTGCTTTATAATAAAGTGAATCAGTTATACATACACATATATCCCCATATCTCCTCCCTCTTGCGTCTCCCTCCCACCCTCCCTATCCCACCCTTCTAGGAGGTCACAAAGCACCGAGTTGATCTCCCTGTGCTATGCCGCTGCTTCCCACTAGCTATCTATTTTATGTTTGGTCGTGTGTATATGCCCATGCCACTCTCTCACTTTGTCCCAGCTTACCCTTCCCCCTCCCCGTGTCCTCAAGTCCATTCTCTAGTAGGTCTGTGTCTTTATTCCCGTCTTGCCCCTAGGTTCTTCATGACATTTTTTTTTTTTTAGATTCCATATATATGTGTTAGTATACAGTATTTGTTTTTCTCTTTCTGACTTACTTCACTCTGTATGACAGACCCTAGGTCCATCCACCTCACTACAAATAACTCAATTTCGTTTCTTTTTATAAGCCCTTTACTTGTTAAGGCAGCTGTTTTTGAACCTCCTCTAACTGTTGGCAGATTATGACTTTTATCTGGATGAACTCACTCCCTTCTGACTTCCACCCATTGGTTCTCATTTTGCTCTTTGGGGACATATTACTAGTCTAGGCCTTTTCCTACATAACAACTCTGAAAGCAACTACTATATTCCCTGTGAAACTTTTCTTCTCCTGATTAAATAACCCCCATTTCTTCATCTGATCTTTCAAATCTCCTTTGCCATCATGATCACCCTGTTCTATCTGCTCCTGTTCACCTATAAGCTTCTTCTGAAGTAAAGATACCAAGTCAGCACTGATTTTGTTCTGGTCTCACTCCAGGAATGAAAGGGAAGGCAGCCCACAGTCAGTCAACAGCATGGAATATATGGGAGCTTTAGAAGTCGGTTGTGAATTCTGGCAATAATATAGAGGATATATTCATCTATCTATCCTTCCTTCCTTCCTGAAACATTTTAATGAGGGCCTATCATGTGCTATGAGGATATAAAGGTTAAAAAATCTGTATCATATTCTACTTTTTCTACCTTGGAGCTCCTCTCTTTCTTACTCTCTCAGATACCTCTCTCTCTCTTTCTCCATCTCTGTCTCCCTCTGTCTCTCTCTCTCTCCAAGGAGCCATGTCACCCCAGAAGTTGCTGGCAGCTATTTTTTGACCAGGAAGAAAGTCATACTTAGAATGAAATCTATGAAACTGACATCACAGAAGGTGGAGTGGAAAAACAGAAAAAAAAAGGATCTTGGTGACATCACTGTGTTACTTGATCAAGCTGTACCTAAAGCCCTTCCTCCCTCTCAACATTTCATTACTCTTGACAGGTAGCTGCTCTATGGCAATTTAGACCTAGCCTCAGAAATCACTAGCATCATTTCCACAGTATTCTATTTGCTGAAGCATTCACAAGCCTGCCTAGATTCCAGGGGAGGAAAAGCAGAACTACCACTGGCTCTAAGAATTGAAGTTAGTGAGTAGTAAACCCTGAGGCTCAAATGCAGCCTTTCCTGATATAGGACCTGTGCTTAGTGTACCACAAACTCATTCATAACCTGTGGACAGAACACCCCTTAGGAGCCACAGAGTTATTTCAAGGAGTCCAGGAAACCGTATGCGCACCAAGCATTTTCTGTGGATAAATGATGTGTCTTATATACATAAATAACTGTATTATTATCTTTAAAGTGTAAGTACTGTTCTTACAAGTAATAAAATGCAAACTCATTTTAAAAAAATCTGTATCATAGCTGAAACCTATAATCTCATCTTTTCGATGTGACAACGAACACAACAGAAGACACCATAGGAAACACAATAGATTGCCAAATGGGAGAAGCCCAGAAACCCTCAAGGTGTCTCCACATTTTCTGTTTTTTTTAATTTCAGTAATTTAGTACAGGCAGTCTTGGAAGTATTACAATTTTTTTTTAATGAGGCATAGAGATCCAGGTATTAGAAGCCCAGCAAGTGGTATAACAGAAAGAACTCTTAGCTGGTAGTCAAGCAACCTGGGTTTAGGTCCTGGCCCTACTATCAGCTGCCTGTGTGGTCCTGGATATGTTACTTCATCTGCATGGACATAAACTTCTCCATCTATAAATGTTAAAAATAAATAAACTTCATTACTTGTTTGAAGATAAGGACACAGAATGCATGAACTTTGGAAAGCAAGTCCAAACTTAAGATATAGGTTTCTTCCCTGCCAGTGCATGTGGACTAGTAGGCCACCTTGCTTCAGAAAGCACCTTCCCTAGGGAATGTCCTCTCTCCCTCACCTAAACCTCTTCCAGGAGGGACCCTTGTGGCTTTTAAGGACTCAGAGGGGAGGCAGGTGTAGAGAAAGGTAAGAGGCCTTGGCAAGAGGAAGAAAGTAAGCTGCTGACTGTTTAAAGCATGCTGCAGGCTGAGACTCATAAAAGAGAATGAAAGGGGATTTCAAGTATCCTTTCCAGGGTAGCCAGGCTGCCACATGTGGGGAATAAAACAAGCAAGCATTTAAAACTAAAGCCTTATACTGGGGGGACAAAAACTTCAGGGCAAAACCAACTGGATTAGCTAAAATCCCAATGACAAATGTCACAACAAAATATGGAGCGAGAGAACTTCAACAAATCAAGCATAAAACAATACAATAGTGGCCCCCACCCAACACACACACATCAGGAATTCCTGGGAAATGTATCCTTCTCTCTGCATAACTGCTGAGCTCCCACTTGTCCAGCTTAAATTTGACTTCCATTCTGTGGTTTTCCCTGGCCATCCCACACAGAGTCTATCATATTCCCTCTGCATCACATGAGCAGTTGTGCAGACCTCCATTACAGCCCTGGACACGTTACATCGTAATCATTTGCACATATGTCTGTCTTTCCCACTGGGTTGTGATTTTCTAAGGAAATGGTTCGCCTTAGAATCCCCTGGATCCTGCACTGTGCAGGGCCTAGAGTAGGTTCTTAGTAAATGACTTTTAATTTGACTTTTAATTTGGTAAGGGTCAAATCCCAGTTCTAACAATTTCCAAGAACTTTCCTTTAAAGAAAATTCGTATATAACTAGAGAAGGAAGGGTGTTTGATTAACTGTAGCCAGTGTGAGTTAACTAGAATACCAGGACGTTTGCGTGCCTGGCTAGAGGGAGTTTCCAGCTGACACTAATCTCTGTCCTTGCCCTGGTAATCATGGGCTTCATGTAAAGCTCTGGGAATGCATGGGAGGGGAGCAGACTGACCTTCAAGGGTTGGGAATCTCAGAATCATCCCAGCACTGAACTGAGTGAAAGCACTTTACTCAGAAGCCTCAAATGAGTACAGGCAGGTCTCTGCCTTTACTGTGGGATTGCCTACTCACTTACCCCCTTGTCTAAGAAGATCAAGAAACCTTTAAAGTAGAGCCAAAAATGTTTAACTATGAATAGCCTGTGAGTTAGGAGGCAAGGATAGCTCAACCAGACACAGGATGCATGCTGCTTCATTGCAAAACGTTATCTGAGTGTCCCCACCCTCCTTCGCACATTTTGCCTCTCCACAATGATGCAAACACACACCCCTGTATCTCTGTAACCACAGCAGAAAGTTCTGATAATTTCATGAGACCATGTGGAAACTGAGGGCAGAAGCTCTTTGCTAACACTTTTCTGGTGTCCCCACAATGCACACAGAAACCTCCAGAGGCAGTCTAGTTCATTCATTTGTAGTGGGGTCCCAAAACAGCCATACTGAATTCAGGTCTGCCAGGAAAATATAGCTTTGTCATTTCCCTGAAACTGTTCTGATCTCCTCTGTCCCTATCCCTTCCACAACCCTTTGATGAGGTCAAAGGGGAGGAGGAAATTAGAGACTAGATTGAATCCAAACCAATAAACTCATACCCATTCACAATTTGAACTGTCTCTTTAGGTAATTACGTCTCTCCCTTGATGGCTCAGGTTAATGTCCAGTCTTTCAGAGTTCAGCCTCTTTTCAAAGATGGCATCCAGATGTTATAAAGAGAGGTTCCTCCCAGAGACTGACAGCGTCTTTCTTCCAGGATGCTCAGGATAAGCATGCCACCAGGTTTCCCACTTCCACAACATCATATCCTCTTATGAATCTAGAGTAGCAACCTTCACGGACAAAACTTCTTTGGTCTGGGTTTTTGTCTTCCTGGGTATCTGTCTATCTCTCTGGCCAAATCTTGGCTTGAAAGCCTCTTGTGTTGCTGAGGACTCAAGGCAAAGTGAAATTTCGAGGGAGCACTGGCTTCTCAGTTCTAGCAGGTATTAGCCCTGCCCCAAAAGTCTAGCAACAATAAGGCAATGAAATCTAGAGACCTCTTTCAAAATATTTCCAAAAAATAAATTCTCTGTGTTATACTTTCATTCACTCATTCACATGTACTGAGACCCTGCTGCATGGCTTACCCTGTCCTAGATGCAGGCAATACATAAATACACAAGGCAGACAAGCCCCCTACTCTGGAAAAGTGAACAGACAGTGAGGGAGAGAGACAAGCAAACAGAAGAATTCAAGATAGTGTGAGCAGCCCCAGACAGGGATTGGCTCCAAGGACTTAATGCTCAGGAAAAGCTTGTAATAGAGGTATAGCATGTTTTATTTTGTTTTTTAAAATGTTTTGTTAGAGTGTAGTTGATTTACAATGTTGTGTTAGTTTCAGGTATACAGCAAAGTGAGTCAGTTATACATATACATATATCCACTCTTTTTTTAGATTCTTTTCCCGTAAAGGTCATTACAGAGTATTGAGTAGAGTTCCCTGTGCTATACAGTGGTTCTTATTAGTTATCTATTTTATATATAGTAGTGTGTATAGGTATAGCATGTTTGATCTGCAAATGCCCTTAGAGGTCCTCTAGTCTGGCAGTTCTCAATGCTAGCACCCTATCAGAATCACTCATCACTCAGGAATTATAAAACCAGACACAGTCCCTAGACTCCACCCCAGATACTGAATCAAAATATCTGAGGACTGAACCCAAGAGTTCATATTTTACAAAATTTCTCAGATGATCATGATGCCAGTTTACAGTCCTGTGTTTGGGAATCACTGATCTATTCCAGAGGTTTTCAAACCATTTTTTTAATCCAGAAACTGTTCAATAATAAAAAATTTAAAAAACCCTTTTCTATCACTCCTGGGTACTCAAAAGTAATGAGTTCATATGTGGACCAAAATACGTACAAGAATGTTCATAGAAGCTTTATGCATAATAGACACAAGCTCTAAACAACCCAGATGTCCATCAATAGTGGAGTGACTAAATAAACCATAATATATTCATACAACAACATACTGAAATACTACTCAGCAATGTAAAAGAATGAACTCCTTCTACTTCCAGGTAGGAATTGACTTGGATGAATCTCACAGATGTTATGTTGAGCAAAATAAATCAGACACAAATGAGTGTATGCTGTTGATTCCATTTATATTCAGTTTAAGAGTAGGCCTAAGAAAGCCATGGTAATCTAAGTGGGAGGAGCAACGACCTTGGGGGCAGCAGCATCGGAGCTTGTCTGGGAAGAGGCACAAGGGAACCTCGGAGGTGATCAAAATGTTCTGTATCTTGATTTGGGTAGTAGTCCAAGGGGTAAGTTCATTTTGTAAGAATTCGCTGAGCTGTGCACTTAAGATTTGGGGACTTGACTTTATACAGTTTCACCACAATAAAAGTTTAAAACTCAAGAAGCCACAGTCACCTCCCGAGGAAGCATGAGCAGGCACAGCAGAGAAAGCTGACAGGCTCTGCCTGAAACTGAGGTGCAGGTTGGCCTGGTCTGGGCCTCCTATAGCAGCATCCACAGTACAGATCCAGTTTGTCTTCTTCACTATGCAGATGAAGGAACTGACCTCCAAGAAGGGAGAGTGCATCAGAGTAAGGGGATGGCAGAGCCAGGAGTGAAAATGAATCCACCAGAAGTAACTACATTAAAAACCCATTAGACAGAAAATGAAAAAAGCACTGTTATAGTAACTGTGACCTAAAACAAGGCAAATAGAAGCAAAGAAGGCCAGGTCACAATGTTTCCTTCTGAGCATATATTCATTCCCTGGATCACCTTCAGCCTCCTCGATTCCATTTGCACTGTATAAAAGCCTCATTCAGTCAATCTCTACTAATTGTGGCATCATGATAATTTAGATAGATGTTTATCTCGAGTTACCTATTACTCAGCAAACTCTTTCTTCAAAGATTGGGCAAAGGAGCAGTACACAACTGGAGGCAGTATGTCTACAATACTCTAAAAAAATAAAGCAGGGCTTCCCTGGTGGCACAGTGGTTGAGAATCTGCCTGCCAATGCAGGGGACACGGGTTCAAGCCCTGGTCTGGGAAGATCCCACATGCCGCGGAGCAACTAGGCCCATGAGCCACAACTACTGAGCCTGCGCGTCTGGAGCCTGTGTTCTGCAACAATAGAGGCCGCGACAGTGAGAGGCCCGCGTACTGCGATGAAGAGTGACCCCCACTTGCCGCAACTAGAGAAAGCTCTCGCACAGAAATGAAGACCCAACACAGCAAAAATAAATAAATAAATAAAAATTAAAAAAAATAAAGCAGGTTTCAAGTAACACTAAGCACATTAGAAATGTTCAACAAACCATTGTCATCCTCAAGGCTGAGTTTAAGTGCCACCTATTTCCTATGACCCACTGACCCACCAAACGTAATTGAAAGCTCCCTCGACTGTATTTCTCAGTCATTGGATCTTACCTCTACTGAAACATTGTCCTCATGATTATCTACTTATACGTTTTAAGTCTTGACTTCCTCTGCTTGGTTGTGAGCTCTTGGAAGCCCTTGGTCTGGTCAGTGAACAGTGTGTAGTCAGGTGTGATGAGAGCAAAGGGCATGTCTGGGGGTCAGGGGGTCTGGACATGAGCTCAGGAGAAGAGTTGAGGCTTGACTCTAAACCCATGTCTAGAATCCCAGCTTTTATAAAAGCAAGGTGACACAGCAGAGTATCAGCAAATAACAAGTAGCTCCTTGTGGCTAGACTATAAGCCAAAGGTGGAGCGGGGAAGGAGGGAGGAGTAGATAGCATCAGGGGAGCCAAGGATCAGAACAAACAGAACGTTGTAAGTCACGTTACGACTTTATCAAGTAGTAAATGGGCATCCAGTGAAGGCGTTTGCGGCAGTAAAACGATCTGATTTCTGTTTAAAAGCTTACCTCTGGGGCTTCCCTGGTGGCGCAGTGGTTGAGAGTCTGCCTGCTGATGCAGGGAACGTGGGTCGTGCCCCGGTCCGGGAAGATCCCACATGCCGCAGAGCGGCTGGGCCCGTGAGCCATGGCCGCTGAGCCTGCGCGTCTGGAGCCTGAGCGTCCGGAGCCTGTGCTCTGCAACGGGAGAGGCCACAGCAGTGAGAGGCCCGCGTACTGCAAAAAACAAAACAAAACAAAAAGCTTACCTCTGCTGATGTGAATTGAGAAGGAGAAACGATGGAGACAGGTAGGCCAGTAGGGGTCGCTAAGGGTCTTAATTACAGTGCAGGGAGTGGTGATGGGGAGCAGGAAGGTGGGTTCCAGTGATATTTACGAGGTGGAACCTCTAAGACTGTTTCTGACTTGAACAACATGGATGACACTAACCTTTTCAGCTGACTGACAACGCCTTACATTATACACGTACAAGCAAAGTATTTGTTACATTAAAAATTTTAAATGATGAACCTGGTGACTGGCATTTGTCTTTGTTACTGGTTTGCTGTTTAGTTTCAACCTCATCTGCCCGAGGGCAGAGTCCTTCTCTTACCCAGAACCCCGTGCTCAGAAGGTCGGATCCTGACCTTCACATCCCCCAAATAAGAGCACGTGCCAGTCTCTCAGTATTGCCCCCTCTCGATGCCATTCAGTTGGGATCTAGCCCCTCTGTGCTCCATGCTGGATATAAAAAGATGCCCTCAAGAAGCTCCCAGGTTGTTGGGGACACGTAGATCTATAAGCCAACAAGGCATGGAGAAAGGGAAAGTAGTTCTTATTTATCCATCCTCCCAACCATTTGCCTGTTCATCCATCAATTCTACAAATGTTGATATACTTGCCATGTCAATCAGCTAATTGCTGTTTTGTATGTTGGGGCTAGAAGTGCAAAGAATAATACAGCTCAGGTCCAGGAGGTCTCAGTCTCCAGGTCCCAGTGACTCCATCCCTGACTTCTTCCACTTCCCACATGTCCACCACTAAGTTCTCAACAAGCCTTGTGACCAAGCCCTTCTAAGACACATATTACCCATCTAAGATCCTCTATTTTTTTTTTTTTTTTTTTTTTTTTTGCGGTACGCGGGCCTCTCACTGTTGTGGCCTCTCCCATTGCGGAGCACAGCCTCCGGATGCGCAGGCTCAGCGGCCATGGCTCACGGGCCCAGCCGCTCCACGGCATGTGGGATCTTCCCAGACCGGGGCACGAACCCGTGTCCCCTGCATCGGCAGGTGGACTCTCAACCACTGCACCTCCAGGGAAGCCCTAAGATCCTCTATTTCTGAGATCACAACTCAGGGTAATAGAAGATGAGAGACTGCAGAAAACTTAAAGGAAACCTGACATCAGAACAAGTTCATAGAAATCAGTCTCACAAACTATTCATTATACATGAACATGCTCCAGGATTCTTATATCATCTAGAAGAGCTGGGTCACCCGGGAAGCATTTCTGCCTCCAAGTTTTCTGCTATAGACACGTCTGAGCAATTTGTGTGCCTCTCCAGTGGCCAAGAGATACTGCTTGCCTCAGATACCCTAAGGGCTCTGACCTTCCTTTGGAGTCCACAGTCTCCTCTGCAGGTTTGCAGCATTTTCAAAAATTGAGAGAGACTCTCCAAAACCAGATTGAATTTCAGGAACTGTGGACAGTGTTGATTGGTACAGGTTTTTTTTTTAATGTTATTTATTTATTTTTGGCTGTGTTGGGTCTTCATTGCTGCGTGCGGGCTTTCTCTAGTAGCAGCGAGCGGGGGCTACTCTTTGTTGCGGTGCATGGGCTTCTCACTGCAGTGGCTTCTCTTGTTGCGGAGCATGGGCTCTAGGCGCGTGGGCTTCAGTAGTTGTGGCTCGCAGGCTCTAGGGCGCAGGCTCAGTAGTTGTGGCACATGGGCTTAGTTGCTCCGCAGCATGTGGAATCTTCCCGGACCAGAGCTCGAACCCGTGTCCCCTGCATTGGCAGGCAGATTCTTAACCACTGCACCATCAGGGAAGCCCTGGTAGGTTTTTGTATCCAGAACAGGGTCCCTGCCAGCCCCATCGATTTGGTTCATGTCACTAAAGTATTAGGCTACAACAAATTATCCTGGCTCTACCCTCAACCCCAGGAATTTGGTTCTATTTTTATCTTAAAATTAAACCTGACTTAGAGGTCTCGGTGGAGGATTAGGAAACACTAGACAAATATCATGATCTATAAACAGACAAGAGGCATCTTCCCGGACCATTACATTCCCTACTTCTAGCATATTCCGTGGGGCTTCCTAAGCACCCTTAACTAAAAGTTGGCTCTTAGACCATGGTAGGTGCTCAAAAAACACATGAAAAATGTCATCTTCTGATAAGGTAAATTCTTGTTTCACTCATGTATCACGAATGAAAAGTCAGCACACATACTGAATTGATTTGTAAAGCTTATATGAGGAAGATATGACCAGATGCCAGGGTGGGAGTCAGCGTAGACAAGCCAATAATAATCTTAGATACCGTGAATCTAGTGTTTCCCACGTGCCAGGCATATTTTCTTATTTAATCCTCACAATAACCTTGGGACACTGGTACTATTACTATTATTATCCCTATTTTATGCATGAGGAATCTGAGGCCCATTGAGCTAAGGTGGCTTGCCCAAGGTCACATTGCAGGTAAGTGGCCAAGCTACAATTTGAACCTAGGTCTGTTTGACTCCAGAGCCTCTTAGCCATTATGATTTATAGTCTTTTAACAAGAAATGTTGCTTTTTATATTTTCAAAGCCAAAATCAATCAAATTCAAGAATCCAATGAGCAGCCTTCCCTGGTGGCGCAGTGGTTAAGAATCCTCCTGCCAACGCAGGGGACACGGCTTCGAGCCCTGGTCCTGGAAGATCCCACATGCTGCGGAGAAACTAAGCTCCTGCGCCACACCTACTGAGCCCACGTGCCACAACTACTGAAGCCCATGAGCCTAGAGCCCATGCTCTGCAACAAGAGAAGCCACCACAGAAGAGTAGCCCCTGCTCTCCACAACTAGAGAAAGCCTGTGCGCAGCAACGAAGACCCAATGCAGCCAAAAAATAATTTAAAAAAAAAAGAATCCAATGAGCAAAAACCAGTTCAAAGATGGCCACAGTACGTGATGGGGAGCCAGAATGTTACCAGACGATGAGTTGGCGGATGTTCTGTGATTGAAACAATGATGTACAGATGAAGCAGACACTGAGAAGGGGAAAAAGCCAGTTTGTGGCAGATGCAGTCCCCTGACTTCTTACCTGGCTCTGCCATTCCCACTTCCTCTTTGCTGGGCCTGCTTGTCCTTGGACTTGAAAGTTTAGTCCCATTCAGTTTCTGGGCCAGTCTTTAAGACTGAGGAAAGATAACGCACCTGCCCCACTACCCACCCCCTTCCGAGGAGACTTTGGTCTCATTCCCAGTGTTGACTCATGGGCCCCTGAGTTACTGTTTCCACGTTCATGAAGCACTGATCCTCCCACTCAATGGGCTGCAACTCCCAAGACTGGGTTTCTCCCCTGCTCCCTGGTGCTCTGCCTGGTCTCACACAACTGCTACCCCAAGGACTGCTGCTGACCCCTAACACTTGCCCAGTGGTGGCGAGCAGAGGGTGGGCTGGCTCTCCTGCCTGGCTCTTGCCAGGCCTCTGCTCTATAACCAAGCTAAGTTCCTGGATGGGGTCCACAGATGGACATCCTAAATGTTCAGATGTTTGAGTCCTCAGTTTCCCTCTGCTGCATTCCTCCTGCCTGAAGAAACCCAAGCTACCTCCTCTTGAACACTCTAGTGCCAACCTCGGAGATTGGACTTCATACCTGTGGCATCCGTTCACAACTAATATTGATACCAGGTCATTTTCCCAGCCTCTGTCCCATTGTAAAGGATGAGTCTCCTATTGGGTCCCAAATCCCTTCCTCTTTCACACATGCCTGGTGTCTCACTCTTTAGTTATGATAAGATCAAAGAATTAAACTGTCCAGCAGTAGAGGAAATATGAGTATTAAAGGATTTTAGCGCTGGAAATGAATTCAAAGATTATCTTCTTCAAGCTAGACATTATTACCGATGGCCGAGCTGAGGCTCAGGCAGATGCGCCTGGCAAAAATGCCTAAGAAGTGGCTGTCCTACAGTACCTGGATTGTGTAGACTGGTCGCCTTCCCCAAGCAGAATGGGTTTACATCTCAGAATTGGAACACTTACTATCTTGGTTTTACATCAGTTACTTCAATAATCAGGCCTAACAAGTCAATGCTTGGGAAGACCACGTGGATCAGAGAAATAGAAAGGGCCAAGCCAAAGTGGGCTGCCTTGTGTAAGTTTTTCTCTCCCAAACAGAAGAGTTCCAAAAAGTCAGGTTGTCAAAACAGATTAAGCAAAATGCAATGTACAGTTAATACAAGGGCTACTCAAAGTGATGGGCAAATAACCTTGAAGCACATTTTGTCATTAGGAAAGCAGCACAATCTTGGTCATGGGACAGGACCTATGTTGTTTTTTGTTTTTTTTTTGCTGTACGCGGGCCTCTCACTGTTGTGGCCTCCCCCATCGCGGAGCACAGGCTCCGGACGCACAGGCCCAGCGGCCATGGCTCACGGGCCCAGCCTCTCCGCGGCATGTGGGATCTTCCCAGACCGGGGCACGAACCCGTATCCCCTGCATCGGCAGGCGGACTCTCAACCACTGCACCACCAGGGAAGCCCAGGACCTATGTTGTTTAGAAAAGCAAATAGGAGATGGATGATGACAAGTGGAAAGATATAGATTTATTATCCCTGCGAGATAAATACTGGGGACACAATGATCAGTCAGTGTTCTGTGGTCCAGGTTAACTATTGTAAAGAAAGCAGGCTCTATACATACATAGATTCATGCCTATGCTTGAATCTTGGCTTGGGAAAGGGATTTAAATTCTCTGAGCCCCATTTTTCTCATCTTTGAAGCAGGGATAATAGTAGTAGTAGTGGTGGTGGTGGTGGTGGTGGTGGTGGTAGTGATGCAGGATAGGTTAGCAAGATTAAATGAAATAACAGATGCATGTGCCTAACACAATGTCTAATACTCATTAGGGGCTCACTTCATGTTAGAACTCTACACCTAAATGACAGCAATTAGTATGTGGGCAAAGCTATACCAAATATCTCAAAATTCCCTTTCAGGCCAAGACAGGACAATGTCTCCCAGTACTAGAAAGGAAACAGACCCTTTAGGTCAATAATTACATCAAAGATGGTCACACGTACACTCTCCACTTGGAACCTTCCTCCTGGTAGTATCCCCGTAACAATGGCAAACAGAATTTTGGCCTTTTCACACTACTCTTATAGTGACAATAGAGTGGAAAGATTGAGAGTTAGAGGATCGCAAGCTTAAGTCTCACTGTCGCCACTTACTAATTATAAGTAAAGTAAAAAATAACCTCAAATAAGCACCTAATATATTTATCTAATATACTTAACCTCACGCATTGGCTACTGGAACATAACATTTGTAAGGGTGCCCTAGTAAGCAGTGTGGATGGGTAAGGGCCTGATGGTATCCACCATCACCACTTCCACAGGTGTTTAAGTGCACACAGGCTACATGGATTAAGATTGGATCAATACTGAACACTCAGGGCTGTTTCTGCTAGAAGATAGAATGGATCATGGGGAGGCAAACAATACACGTTCACTAGAGTGCTCCACCTTGAAAAGGTGGCGACGTGAGTGAATAAGTCCCCTGCCCCAAAGATGTCAGGTCCTCATCCCTAAGACCTGTGAATATGGTACCTTACATGGCAAAGGGGATTTTGCAGAAGTGATTAATTAAGGATCCTGAGACTGAGAGTTTAGCCTGGATTATCCAGGTGGACCTAATATAATCACAAATGTTCTTAAAAGGGGAAGAGAGAGGAAGAAGATGGCCGAGGGATGCAGTATGGGGACTCGACTCTCTTTTGCTAGTTTTAAAATGGAGGAAGGGGCCATGAGCCAAGGAATGCAGGCAGCCTCTAGCAGCTAGAAAAGGCCAGGGACTGCATTCTTCACTAGAGCCTCCAGGACTGTGGCCCTGCCGATACTTTGACTTTAGTCCAATGAGACTACTGATCTCCAGAACTGTAAGATAATAAATTTGTATTATTTAAGTTTGTGGTAATGTGTTACAGGAGCACTAGGAAACCAACAGAGCATCCCACTACTTACTGATACTATGGTGAAGAAACTACTAGTTACTATGAAGCCAAGGCAGCTTAAAGTTTAGGTGCACATTCTCAGCATGAGAGCAGCATGGAGGAGTCCCAGCCCTTAGAGTTCAGAGCTGAAGTGGGGTAACGGGACAAAACCTTCAGCTCATCCAGACCCCATATAAACAATTTGGTTCTTCAGTCGCTTTGAAATTTCTCATAGGTTCCAACATAATTCTGCTCTCATCAAGCCGATAGGACACTTTGTAGGGTTTGCAATGTCAAGCCTTTTGGGCCAGGAGCTCTCAGTTGACCCACAGCAAACTGAGAGGGCGGATTTCTGTACCCCAGGGGGGTACTTTGACAAGACAAGCTCAAAGACCAGAAAGTTCTGCATGTCAGCATCACTCATGAGGAGGGTTTTGCTAAAAACTGCACATTTCCACCCCAGTTATAGACACAGGAAATTACGGAAGCTGAGAAAATGCCTCATTTAGAATACAATGTGAAAAGGGAAAAAAATCCAAATAGAAAATGTGCCAAAAAGGAAAAGATAGAAAGTGAGTTGAAACAAAAAGGAGCAAAATTTAACAAGCCAATTTAAGATGCAATAAATATTTGTTCATACCACTGTGAGATTTTGAAGTCGATGGCATTAAAAAAGCCCTACACTTTGAAGGAGCTCAGGTTTCCAAAATAAAGGTTTACATTGACATAAATCCTAGCTCCCCAGCAGATCTTTCAATTACCTAAAAAAGTTCTTTATCATGGAGAGAAAAACTCACTGTGAGGAGGACGAGAACAGGGCTGCATGGCCCAGTGCGCAGAAAGTGTGCAGGGGAAAGGGGCCGGAGGAGAGTTCTCTGACTCTGCCAGTTGAACAAGTGGCAGAAATGACAAGCTTGATTTCCACAGGGAAAGCAGGAACTGACTTCTCCTTCTAGAAGCTCTCCCTGTCGGCAGTAGGTGAGCCACAGCCGACAGCACATCCGGCAGTGCTTTCTGGTGACGTGGGAAAATATGGGTTTTGAGCCAGTGGGCAGAGGAGAGAACACAGCTCCTACTAGGGAATCCAGGAGACTCACCGTGTGCACAGTTGTCGGTCTTCCAGGTCAGCTCCCCACTTGTCGCCTCAGCGGAGGGCCTCACGTGGGCCACGCCAAAGCCTGCAAGCCCCAGGCTCAGGGGACTTGAGATATGTTTGAGACAGAAAAGGTCAAGAGCATGGAACAGCTATACCAGCTACAGCTGGAGAAATTTCACTGTCCCAGAAAAAGAAAAGCAACACTCCTCTTTACCTAGCCATGGGGTGACTCTAATACCTTGGTTTTAGACTTAAACCGAAGGTGATCTAGCCCTTCGCTACTCAGTCAGTCCCTAGACCCGCAGTGTTGTCATCACCCGGGAGGTTGATGGAAACGCTGAATCTCAGAACCCGCTGCCCCTGACCTGCTGAATCACAATTTGCATTTTAACAAGATCCTCAGGTGATTCACATGCACGTTAAACCCCGAGAAGAACTGAAGTAGTCCTCAATTGGTGTAGATGGGGAAACTGAGGCCCGGGGCGGGGAAGGGAACTGCTCAAGGCCATTAGTACAGGTTTTTTAAAAAAAAATTATTGGAATATAGTTGATTTACAATGTTGTGTTAGTTTCAAGTGTACAGCAAAGTGAATCATTGTACATATACATATGTCCACTCTTTTTTTTTTAGATTCTTTTCCCATATAGGTCATTACAGAGTATTGAATAGAGTTCCCTGTGCTATACTGCAGGTTCCTATTATCTATTTTATATTTTATTTATTTATTCTTTTTTATTGGAGTATATTTGCTTTACAATATTGTGTTAGTTTCTACTGTACGACAAAGTGAATCAGCTATACATATAATACATCTCCTCTTTTTGGATTTCCCTCTCATTTAGGTCACCACAGAGCACTGAGTAGAGTTCCCTGTGCTCTACAGTAGGTTCTCTTAGTTATCTATTTTATACATAGTATGAATAGTGTATATATGTCAAACCCAATCTATCTCTTTTATATATATTAGTATGGGACAGTTTTTAATAGAGTCAGAATTAGCACTCAGGTCCCAGGTTTTTAGCTTTCTAAAACACATCCTTTTTATTCTCGTTTTGTTTCCAATCTTTTTTTAATAGCCTTTGATCATTTTAAAAGGGAATTATTCGAAAAGACATTACATATTACCTCACCTCAGCAAATGAAAACTCTGAAGCAAATGGAAATTTTCCTAACGATTCAGCGTCCCCATCCTTGTCTGATCATGTGCTGTTTATAAAGTTCTTCTTTCTCCTTGTGACCACCAGTCACGGTACAAAGGTAACAACTGTAGTGATGAGGAGCCTGAGCTTTGCAGTCCTACAGACTGAGGTTCAAATCTGAAATCTGGTATTCCTAGGCTGTGCTATCTTGGTTAAGTCACTTAACCTCTCTGTGTCAAACTTTGTTTACCTGAGAAATGGGGCTAACAATATTCCATAGGGTTGCTGTAAGGAGATGGAGAAATAACACATGTACAGCCCTTAGCACTGGACTTCACGTGCAATGCAAAGTCAGCAAACTTTAGCTCTCGGGACGTACCTAAAAATATCAGCAGCCCTGTGCAGGCTTACAGGAAGCAGCCCACCTCAGGATGGTCATTATCATTAAGGCTTGTCAGGTGTAGAGGCTTTTTCTTTTTCCTTTGAACCACTCAGCTTTGCTCTGGATAAATGAGGTCAGCGGGTTGTGACCTTCATAATCTCTGCAGGGGGAACCCCAATAGCAATGAAACAAGAGGGCTGCATTGGGATCTTGGCTCCACCTCCCAAGCACCTGAGGAAGTCAGAGCTTTTGTTTTCTTGCCTACAGAGTAACATCTGCTCCGTCTGCCTCGGAGGGTGCAGGGCTGAAAACAAAGTTGCATATATGAAGGTGCATGTTTATTTCAGCACTAGAATTTTAGAATGCTGGAAATGGGAAGGCTCCTCAGGAACCATCTAGTTCAACCTACTCATTTTACAAATGAGGAAACTGAGCCCAAGAGAATGAGTGTAACATAGTTAGCCAAGATCACAAGCCTCAGAGCCAGGGATGAATAATAGTAAAAGTGATCATAAATAATAGATAAAACCTGAGTGCCTTCCGTACACTAGGGGGTCCTATAAACCTAATCTCAAATCCTCACAATTTTCTTAGATAGGTACTATTATTGTTTCCATTTAGCAAGTGCAGAAATTGGGGCACAGAGAAATTCAATAGCTAACTTAAGACAACACTGCTAGGAAGTACAAGAGCCGGGATTTCAATCCAGGCCTTCCCATCTCAGAGCCTGTTGTCTTTGGTGGGGGCCACTCCCTGCCCACACGTTGCACAGTGCTCTGGAGACTAAAAGTACAGAAATGGCGAAGCCAGAGCCAGTGGAACTCCACTCTGCAAAGCTGTACTAATTATTCTTTGGGATTTCATCTGGGACTCCATTTTCGAGTGGCTGAGTTTCCTGAAAACTGAATTCATCCACTCAGGTTGAAGATGGGAGCTTTGTTTCTTAGCTGCTTGTGCCAGGACTTGGTCAAGCCTTAAAGCAGTCAGCTCCTAGACATACTGCTTGAATTACAAGTATCCCTTCCGAAGGCACGCAAGTACCAGAAACTCCATGGTTGTGATTAACTTCTTTGAGTATAATTCCCTAGTTCCAGTCCCCAGTCTTCCCCATAGGAGTTACAAAATCACAGGAGTCAGCTTCCTGCAATAATGCAGAGTATCAATAAGAAGCCTAGAATGGGAGCCAAGAGAGTTGGTGCTACCGCTACCGGGGACCTAGAACAAATCACTCTCCCTCTCTGGGCCTCAATTGCCTGACATCGTGACCTCCCATTCCCAACCCTGAGTGGGTGAAAGGCCCTTCATCGGGCTACGGTTGATTGGGAGGCTTCACTGCACCGCAGCAGTTAGCACTCCATGTTGTCAATGTCACTTCTTTTTCATTCTGTCTATTACCCTGTAGTTTCCCTTAAGTCCTAGACCATATTATATTCATTTCTGCATCCCCCAGGCCTAGCATGATGCCCAGAGTGTAACTGGTACTAGATAATAAGCTGTAAGCTCCCTTATGCTTCTCACAGTTTCCGATGGTATTTTACCCTGGATAATATAGAACGAGAAAAACGGATTTTCTCCATAGCAGAACTGAATTTGTTGTGGCTATTTCTGTATACAAAAATTACCCAGCACTTCATAGGGGAAACCATAAAATAAAGAGAAGCAGCCAGGTTAACAGGGGATCTTAGGTCTCAAGATGGAACCAGTCTGAGATTTAAGACAGAGCTGGGATCAACCGGTCATGAACAAAAACACTGACCCTTCCTCATGGCAATAATTTCTCACTTTATACCTTTTTATGCTAAAATAGGGGTGGAAGACAGGGTATAACATGATGATGCTTTCTGGAAGCTCCTGGTAAAGTTCATTGTTCTTATTTCTAGTGATTCCCGAGCTGTGAAGAATTTCAAGGGAGCCGGTTTGTAGTGCAAATTATTAGGATTTGGCCAAATCCCCTGCTCCTTGGGGCTAATCATTCTACATGTTACTCTTTCATTCAGCCAGCCACACAGACATATTGAAAATCCTGCTTTTGGGTTCATCACTGGCTCGGGTACATGGAATCCAGAGATGAACAAAATTTACGCTCTTGGTGGTTTCACAGTCTGTGGGAGACAGTGATTTTGATATAGAAACAGGAAAAATTCGAATACAAGCATAGTAACTGTTTATAATGGAATAAAAACTGCAGCGGGAGATGAGACGAGGTAGTGACTATCCCTGCCTGTGGGAGTTGAAAAGGAGAAAGGACGATAAAGGATAAGCAGATCCAAAGCCTAAGAGAAGAGAGACCATTTGAATTAGCCCAGGTGTGTGGTGGAGGGATGGGTGGTGGGAGCATTTCTGGCAGAAGGGACCACCCATACCTGGAATGATGAGAAGGAAGCGTGGGTACAAGGAAGATGGGAGGAGAAGGTAGAACTCAGAGAAGAGGGAGAAGTGGGAAAAGAGGTCAGAAAGTCCCGGGGAAGGCATGAGAGCCTTGATGAGGTTGGTGGAAGTGATGGGAGAAAGCAAAGGGGAAAGAATAGTTTCTTTTAATCTAGAGATGATTGAGAAGTTCTGAGGTATCTGGGTTAGCTAGAGACACAACATAGAAAAAACACTGAGTTTCATCAGTTAACTAGTTCAATGAACGCCAAGTGAATCCCAACAGCAAAGTGGCCACTGTGTCGGGCAAAAGAACGAGTGGTCCCCTGACCCAGGAAGAAAACAGAACAGCGATGACTCTATTTTCAGTTCATATCCAATACAGAAACTATAAAATTCCTGACCCTCTGACATAGAATGATCCAACCCTGATTGTTTCTTCCTATGATAGCAAACCATGGTCCTAGAGGAAATACCCAGAAAAACATCTGGATTGACTCTCTTGAAGCCAAATGTATTTGTTTTATATTGTTGTCTAACAAATCACCACCACTGAGTGGCTGTAAAAACACTTTTATTATCTCACAATTTCTATAGATCAGAAGTCTGACAGGCACAGCTTAGCTGGTCTCACCCTATACTTCAGGTCTCAGCAGGCTATGATCCAGGTGACAGCCAGAGCTGTGGTCTCATCAGAGGCTCAACTGGGCAAAGGTATCCCCCCCAGCTCTCTCAGCTTGGCAGCAGAGTTTATCTCCTTGTTATTGCAGGATTAAGGTCCTCACTTTTTTGCTGCCTATTGGCTGGGGGAATCCTCAGATCCTTCAGTTTCTTGCCCCATGGCCTTCTCCATAGGTCCTTTCACAACTTGGCAGCTGGTTTCTTCAAAGCTAGCAGGGGAGAGAGACGTTCTCTGACCTTAGGGAGGGCCTAGTCCCTTTTTTAAGGGCTTTTACCTGATTAATTCAGGATAATCTCCATTTTGATTAACTTGGAATCAGCTGATTAGGGACCTTAATTATATCTGCAAAATCCCTTCACCTTGCCATCCTCTATTGGCTAGAAGTAAGTCACAAGTCTTGCCCACACTCAAGGGGCATGAACAGTAGGAGGCAGGGGGCATTGGGGGGCACTGCAGGGTCAAGTTCACCACACCAAGTTCTGCTCTTGGGTGTATTTGATAACTCCCAAATTAAACACATCATAGATTTGGACAAAACTGCCCTCATATGAAAATAATAACCTTCTTTTGCTTCTGCACTCAATTATTTCACTGGGTGTCCATTCCTCACACCATACCCTTGGCTTTACACTCCCATCCACCAATGACAATTCTAGAGATGTAGCCTAAGACTTTTGTCTAACAAGAAAAAGGATATAGTGTGCCTAGCATAGGGCCTAATACATTCTAAGTCCTGAATAAATATTCCTTGGATAGATGGATGAATGACCGAATGAATAAATTAATGGATAAAGGGAGGGAGGTGTTCTGAATTCAGAGAAACCTAAATTCCAGTCTTGTTCTGCTCCTTATACATTGTGTGACCCTAGCACAATGACTAAACCTCTGAGCCTTCATTTCCATACCTAAACATTTCCATGCCTATAAATTGGAAATAGGAATACCTCCCTCACAAGAAGCCATATAATAGAGTAGCTACGAGCATAAATTAGAGGCAAACTCCTCGATTGTATCCCCAGGTCCCACACTCACTCAAAGCTCCTGGAGTAACAGTAGAACCTGCCTCATAGGCTTGGTGCAAAAATGACATGACAAACTACTTATAAAGGTTTTAGAGCAGGGCCTGGCAGTCAGTATGCATAAAGTGTTACTGTTAGTACCATTACTGAAACCTACTAATGACTATTAGTACCACGACAGGCTGTTGTTGTAGTTATTCAATAAATGCTATTTACCTTTCCCAGTCCAGGTGGCGAAAACTCCTTTCCCCCTATACTAAGTGGGTAAAGACCTCTCTCTGTCTGTCCTCCTTATCTTCTTCAAACTGGACACAGCAAGTGATCAGGGGTTAGATGGCACACCCCAAATCAGTGGTTTTCAAATTTTTTTCTTTTAAGCCATGGAACCTTTTCTTCAGAGGAAAGTCTATGGGGGAGGCCAATGAAATTAATCCATAAAAGTGGCTGCTCTGTTTGAAGCTGCTTGGTGTCTACCAGCTTGTCCCTGGTGTCTAGCTTAACTCTCTCTCTCTCTCTCTCACACACACACACATACACACACACACACACACACACACACACACAGCCTCTCTGAGGATGAGGAAGCTCCAGGGTTCTGAACAGCATGATTTGATAGCTTCTAAATTAGTGGCTCTTAAACCTGGCAGATTATCAGAATCAAATACAGGCAGCTGGGATATGGGACCAGCACCAGCACTGTCATTCAGTGGGTCTGGGTCACTGTAGTGACGTCTCCTGTGACCATCCATATCCAAAGTTAAGAGCTAAGCTGCCAGTACACCAGGGAAAGTGCTCTAGCTACCACTGTAAAACAAAGATACCAAGACGAATGGAGATGCTGCCAATTTCTGTAAAAAAAAGAAAAAAAAAGAAAAAAAAAAGCTGCCAGTGCTTGATGTCATGGACCCTGGTGACTTCTTCTCATCCCCCAAACTGCTGCCCAGCAACCATCACCACTCTTTTCCTTCCTGGAAGAGTTCTCATTTTGTTCAAGTGGCCATTCCTCCCCTATGTGGTTCAGAAAATAGAAGACCCTCTCTTCATCCCCAGAAGAAAATCCTGATTGTTTTAAACCATCACCATGGCCCATTCTACTTGCTGGGTATTGGATTTGGACTGAGAATGTGAAACAATTCTGCCAGTGAGGAGAAGCCTGCTGAGGAATTTCTGGGAAAGGTTCTTCTAATAAGAGAAATACTGAGGAAGAGAGAGTCCCTGCTCCTCTGCTGGACTCTACCTGGATATGGCCTATAGAGGCAGCCATCTTGTAACTGTGGGGCGAGCTTACCCAAGGCAAAGCCACTCCACGTAGAATGGCAGACTGAAGGATGGAAAGCATCTGTGCCCTTGAGGACATCACTGAACTCGCAAATAAGCAGGGGGCTTCCCTTCCTTGAGACTTCTTATTATGTAAAATAACCATTGTTTTTATCCTTTAGGCCAGTGTTTCTCAAAGTATCAGCATCACCTTGTTAGACATGCACATTCTTGGGCCCCAACCCAAACCACTGACTCCAAAAGTCTTGGGGCTGGAGGCCAGCCCTCTGGGTTTTAACAAGCCTTCAGGTAATGCTGATGTCTGCTCAGGTCTGAGGATCATTGAGAACTAAGCCATTTTGAGGTGTTTTTTTTTTTTAATTTATAGCCAAGTATTTTAACTGATACTAAAATCTATATAAAGTTTCCAAACCTGAGATTATTCTTTTAGTTTTTATGTGCTCATTGATGGTAGCCCCTCTGCCAAGGGCTGAGACCTGAGTTTGTAGGGTTGGTCCAGGGACAGTGTGAGGGGCAGCCCTCACAGTCCTCCTCTCCCATCCCTTCTCCTCCTGACACAGGCTCATGACTCTCACCCAAATCATTACTGTTTTGTTCTTTCTTCCTCTCTCCCTTCTTCATGGTAGGTACCCTCATCTTCAGTGCCTACTGCACATACACTTCTTCTAGACCCATCCAGGCCTCCAGAAATACCTCAACATGAAAGCCTTAGCTACACACAAGTTGTGTTTTAAGCCTCACAACAACCTTGGGGACAAGTGTTATCACCATATTTTCCATATGGGGAAAAACACAAGGCTCTGAAAATGTAAGGGACTTTTCAAGGTCACCAATCAGCAGGGTATGGAGCCTGGGTCTTGACTCCAATGACTATTCTTTCACAAATAGTGATACCACAACTGGTGATGGTCATTTGAATCACATTTTCATCATTTGTTTTGGAGAGACGTAGACCAGAGCAAAGTAACTCAGAGGAGTCCAGGACCCTCCTGCAAGCCAATTGCCTAGGGTGTTATTCAGAAACACCCCCAGTGTTAGTCCTGCTTTTAGACAAATTTACTGCTATTACTGACTCCTCTTGGGGAGGTCTAGAACTATCAATAAATAAAGGCGGTGGAACGATAAACCAGGAGGCTAAGAGCACAAACCACTTGGAGGTTCTGGAAATTCAATTTGATATGTTTAAAGACTATGAGATGTAGGGGGAGAGATAAATTAGGAGTTTGGGATTAGCGGATACAAACTACTGTATATAACATAGATAAACAACAAGGGCCTACTGTACAGCACAGGGAACTATATTCAATATCCTGTAATAAACCATAATGGAAAAGAATATGAAAAACAATATAGACATATATATGTAAAACTGAATCACTTTGCTGTACCCCAGAGACTAACACAATATTGTAAATCAACTATACTTCAATAGAAAAAAAATTGTTTAAAAGACTATGAGATGTAGATACCACTGAGGCCACAAAGAAGTGTTATGCACAATATCCACTTCAACTATGATTGGGACCTACAGAAGGTAGCCATGCATTGAATAACTTACTCAGCATCTTGGGGAGAAATTCTAAATACAGCCCCAACTTTCTTTGAAAAAAATAAAAGACATTTGAGACTCAGCTAAAAGAAGATGTCCTGTGACAGCTACATTCCCTCTCTTTCTCTGTGCCCCCAGGCACCATTTTCCATTTAACAGAGAGGAAGTGATGGTGAAAAACTTGGAGTCAAAAGACTTAGGGTGGGGACTTCCCTGGTTGCGCAGTGGTTAAGAATCCGCCTGCCAATGCAGGGGACATGGGTTCAATCCCTGGTCCGGGAAGATCCCACATGCCACAGAGCAACTAAGCCCGTGCACCACAACCACTGAGCCTGTGCTCTAGAGCCCACGTGCCCCAACTACTGAGCCCATGTGCCACAACTACTGAAGTCCGCATGCCCTAGAGCCCATGTTCCGCAACAAGAAAAGCCACCGCAATGAGAAGCCTGCGCACAGCAACGAAGATCCAAGGCAGCCAGAAATAAATAAATAAATAAACAACAAAAAAAGAAAACTGTTATTCAATTAAAAAAAAGTCTTAAGGTGAATTTCGAGCTATGCCACTTACCAGTCCTTAGTGGGACATAGTGCAACTCAACCTCTGAGCCTCAGATTTCTTAGCTGTAGAATGGGGATTACAATCCCACTACCATCATCATGGATCTTTTTTTTTTTTTTTTTTTTTGCGGTATGCGGGCCTCTCACTGCTGTGGCCTCTCCCACTGCGGAGCACAGGCTCCGGACGTGCAGGCCCAGTGGCCATGGCTCACGGGCCCAGCCGCTCCGCAGCACACAGGATCCTCCCGGACCGGGGCACGAACCTGTGTCCCCTGCATTGGCAGGCGGACTCTCAACCACTGTGCCACCAGGGAAGCCCCATCATGGATCTTTTATGGGGGAGGGAAGTACTAAATGAGATAATACACATACAAATGCCTAATCAGTGGTAATATAGTGGGTTGGCATTAAATATTAATAAAAATAAGTTTCCATATATTGGGTGTTTACTCCTTGCCAAGCATGTTGCTGAGGCTTTAGGTGTATGATTTCTTTGGATCCTCACAACAATCCTATTATAACCATTCTATTATCTTCTCCATGTTACACATGAAGAAGCAGAGTAAGGTTAAATAGTAGCTTCCCCAAGTTTCAGTAACTAGCACCTGGCTGACCTAGGATTCAATACCAAGACTGCCTGACTGCTAAGACAAATATGTGTGTACTATTATTATGCCCATTTTACAGATGAGAAAAACCAAAAGCTTAAAGAGGGTATGTAACCTGCCAAACTAGTAGATGTCAAAGCTGGGATATGAACCCAGCTGTGATTCTAGTGCTCAGGCTCTTAATCAGTCATGGTCCCACTGCCTCCAGCAGATCCTTGGTGAAGGAATTAGCACAGCACGAAGTGAAGGGCAGGGCCACAGAGTCCCTTTGTGAACACCTGGGTTTCAAGCACCAATAGATATCTGTTCTCCTTGCTCCTGTTTAGGCACACTTGGCACCTTTCTCAGCAACACCTGGGGTTTCTTTGTATCACAGTCTTGTTGAGATGTTTTGTTTGAAGACAAAAGAAACAAAAAGAGTGTGGTGGTGTTTATTTAAAGTACAAGATGCAAGTGGCCAAGGAAGCAGCAATCACATTAGTGCTTGGAGTCTCTGATTCAGCCTAGCTAAAGAAAAAATCAGATTACTGAGTTTTTCAGACTGAAACATTCCTTTCAAGTACATAGATGCAATATATCTGCTGCCACGAAAGTTCCAGACTGTGGATGTTAGGAGTATCCTGCTTTCTTTAATATGTGTTATACTCGGGAACCATCTCTTACACTAACCCAGTAAGCATTTGTTCCCATGTCATGCATCTTGTAAGCCTTCCTGGCATTGAGATGTTTGAAGACGTTTAATGAACATAAAACAATATTTGGGACTTCCCTGGTGGCGCAGTGGTTGGGAGTCCGCCTGCCGATGCAGGGGACACGGGTTCGTGCCCCGGTCCGGGAGGATCCCACATGCGGCGGAGCAGCTGGGCTCGTGGGCCGTGGCCGCTGGGCCTGTGCGTCTGGAGCCTGTGCTCCGTGATGGGAGAGGCCATGACGGTGAGAGGCCCGCGTACTGCAAAAAACAAACAAACAAACAAAAAAACAAACAATATTTGTCAGTGCTAATTCATTAGCTGGTGTACAGAGCTAGAAAATTCTCCTCCCTTCTGCTGCACTCTCAAATACTATTACCCTGGGTACGGGACCACAGATAGAGCCCTTTCTTCTTGCTCATCTACCAAGCTCTCAATAGTCATTCTTTTACAAGTCTCTCCCAGTTATTATCTTGTCTTCTCTTTTGCATGTTTTCCCCTCTGGCCTCCTAGGGTGGCCTTTTCTCTTTAACTAGTGGGTAAGATGGCCTCCCCGTGGCCCCTGCCACAGCACAGTGCCATCCCATGGGCTGGCTGATTCACACCTATGTCCAGCTGTGGTACCCGGGAAACTGAAACTGAAAACCTTTCCATTACAGTACTGCCGTGCTGACTTTCCATTACAGTACTGCCACTGACCATCAGTGGCAGAACTTGTTCAATTCTGGATCAGGTCACCCACGGTCCTGCAGCAAAACAGACCCATGGGGAACACTGGCACGTTACCAGAATAGAGCAACAAACACAGAGATCCAAATCCGAGGAGAAGCAGAGACAACCAGAGGGAAAATGAAGACAGGAACACCTCAAGGGGGGGGGGCATACAGACAAACCAAAGGGAAGCACATAGTGGTCAGGGTCAGGGTCAGGATGCACGGGGACCAGGTTCCCGGGGGAGTGCTTAAAAATGCATGTTCCAGAACCAGACAGCACTGAATTCAAAGTCCTATTTTTCTAGTTACTCTGAGACTTTGGGCAAGTCACTTCCCTTAGTTTCTATATTCAAAAAGTAGAGATTAGTCCTGCTTCCCAGAGTTAATGCTGGGGAATAAAGGCAATGAAAGGGATACAAAAGTCCTGGCACATAGTATGTGCTCAAAAGTTGTTTGTTGAAACAAAAAAACAAACAACCCAATCCAAAAAATGAGCAGAAGACCTAAATACACATTTCTCTAAAGAAGATATACAGGCGACCAAAAAGCACATGAAAAGATGCTCAACGTCGCAAGTTATTAGAGAAACTCAAATTAAAGCTACAATGAGGTAGCATCTCACACCAGTCAGAATGGCCAACATCAAAAAGTCTACAAACAATAAATGCTGGAGAGGATGTGGAGAAAAGGGAACCCTCCTACACTATTGGTGGGA
Organism: Mesoplodon densirostris; assembly: GCF_025265405.1. Classification (NCBI taxonomy): domain Eukaryota; kingdom Metazoa; phylum Chordata; class Mammalia; order Artiodactyla; family Ziphiidae; genus Mesoplodon; species Mesoplodon densirostris. The sequence continues at coordinate 9,046,951 of NC_082681.1, forward strand.
ATTTAAGTGGTACAATCACTATGGAGGTTCCTTAAAAAGCTAAAAATAGAACCACCATATGATCCAGCAATCCCACTCCTGGGCATATATCTGGAGAAAACTATAATTCAAAAAGATGCATGCACCCCTATGTTCATAGCAGCACTAATTACAATAGCCAAGACATGGAAACAACATCTATTTGCCTATTGATAGATGAATGGATAAAGAAGATGTGGTATGGGAATTCCCTGGCAGTCCAGTGGTTAGGACTCCTTGCTTTCATTGCCAGGGCCCAAGTTCAATTCCTGGTCAGGGAACTAAGATCCCACAAGCCACATCACACAGCCAAAAAAGATGGACACACACACACACACACACACACACACACACACAATGGAATACTACTCAGCCATAAAAAAGAATGAAATACTGCCATTTGCAACAATATAGATGGACCTAGAGATTATCATACTAAGCAAAGTCAGAAAGAGGAAGACAAATATCATATGATATTACTTATATGTGGAATCTGAAATACAACACAAATGAACTTATCTACGAAACAGAAAGACTCACGGACATAGAGAAGAGACTTGTGGTTGCAAAGGGGGAAGGGGTTGGGGGAGGGGTGGAGTGGGAGGTTGGTTAGGAAACTCAAGCTATTATACATAGAATGGATAAACAAAAAGGCCCTACTGTATATAGCACAGGGAACTATATTCAATATCCTATGATAAACCAAAATGGAAAAGTATATTTAAAAAAAGAATGTATATATATATATTTGTATAACTGAATCACTTTGCTGTATAGCTGAAATTAACACAACATTGTAAATCAACTATACTTCAATAAAAAATATTGGTTGTTTACATTTCTTTCCTTTCTGCAAGAGGCAGAATTAGGGCAGGGCAAAAGAGAAAGAACAAACACAGGCTCATGAGGGCCAGAGGATGTCAACCACCAGGCATGGCTTTGCAGGAAGTTGCCCTCTCTGGGCTCAGCTCACTCACCGACCTGGCAAACCCAGGACTTCCGCTTCACAGTAGTACTTTTCAGAGTCAATTCACATCGATATAAAAATTTTTAACACAGCAACTAATATTTACAAATTCTTATTTCTACTGCCCTTGAGGGTACTGGAAACAACTCTCTCTGAAGCAATGAAAGCTTTACCATTGAGGTTTTTTTCTATTGAAATTTATGTAATGAATATTTTAACTATTTTCCTCAAGAGAACCTTTATTAATTCACATGTGATGGAGACCAAGAAGGGGGAGGAGTAGGAAAGTAGAGATAGCAGAGAGGATTAAAAAGAATCGTGGATTTGAGCATTGATTTAACTTGAGGAGATCACCAAAATAAACCAAATGAAATACAAAAACAAGAAGTGAAGACTTTTGGGATGGTCCTTGCATTTGCTGGAGGGTAAAGCATACTTAAACCCTTTTCAACATCTCTTTCAAATTTCCACATACTTTCATGTAATACCCAAATGATATGTAATGTTTTATAATAACTGTCTCATTAAATCTAAATTAAGTGCTTAAGATACTTAAAATGTGATCAATTTTGTGCTGTATCATGTTTCTTTCATAGCTTAAAAATCATGCAAAATGTGTTTATGGTGCATTTCTGCCCCAGTAAATCTGACAAAAAAAAAAGTTTCTTATTTATGATATCCCACACCTGAGCCTGACGACTACATTTGTGGCAAGGGAAGTCTCAAGAGGCAAACTCATGACTCAGAAGACAGATGAGTCATCCAACATATTTAAAAGGGAATTTGAATTAGACCAACCCACCCATTAACGTGGTTAGGATTAGTTGACAGGACATAATTCAATCTACAAATGAAACTTTCTTTTCTTTTTTTCTCTTTATTCACATTAAGGTGTCTGCCACTAATGTATTCAAATTGAGACATAAGAAATTTGGGTACTTGTATGTGCCTATTAGGTCATATAAAACTCATTGTATTTGTGTCTCAGGAAATCATTTCTCTTTCGGCATTAATAAAATTAAAAAACGAATGGCTTTATGGTAAGTCATTGAATCAGGCTATAGTTCCAAAAACTTACTTTTTAATTACAATATTAAAGGCACCTTTAATTGATGTGCCTGTTTAAAATGAACAATGCTATTGACAGAGCTCTAGAAACAATTAAGATAATCTGTCAAGAGGAATAGAAGTGGCATATTGTTATTAGCCCCAACCGCCTGCTGGAACCCAGGATTCTGTTCTCTTGTTTTCACTTCCCTATTCTTCTCAAAGGTCATCCATTGAAAAGTAGTCCATTCCCTTGTTTGTTACTGACTCCAGGTAGAGCTGGGTAAAGGAAGAGATCTAAAGTATAGGTCAAACTCAGGGGGGTGAGGATTTGCTGCTTGCTCCTTCCCTCTAGCACCATAGTATAGTCTAGTAGACGTAAAAGGAGATCTGGCTCTTTAGGGAGAAAGATTGTCAAAATTAAGCTAGGGATATTTTCTTAAGCATGAAGTGCCATAGATTTTCAACTCAAGCCATTGAAGGCCACCCAATTCCAATGGAAAAGTGGCACCATTTGAGATGAGTAGTGTCTTGCTGCAAGCAGCACAACATTCATGGTTCTTTTATTCTGCTCAATGTTCTTAGAGGAAGGGTATCTTGGGCAGAACATGCATTCCATCCTCTTTATTAAGCACTCATTATCTGCCAGGAACTGAGCTAAGGGCTATGCTTATATTACCTCATGTAACCTTTAAAACGATCCTGTGTGAAGGTGTGCCTGAGCCTGCCAGCTGCTTATCAAATATCCATTCTTTCTTGCTTCATAAAGAGAATTATGATTTTATTTGGCATAGCAATGCCAATAACGAAACACATTTCCTGGCCTCCCCGGCAGCTATGTGTGGTCATGCTAAGTTCTGGTCGATTACATAAAACTGGAAGTATTATGATTATGTCAGACTTCAAGACAGACTTTTTATTTGTTTTAAAAAAATTTTATTGGAGGATGTTGATTTACCATGTTGTCTTAGTTTCAGATATACAGCAAAGCCTATCAGCTATACATATACATATGTCCATTCTTTTAGATTATTTTCCCATATATGTCATTACAGAGTATTGAGTAGAGTTCCCTGTGCTATCCAGTAGGTCCATATTAGTGATCTATTTTATATATAGTAGTGTGTATATGTCAATCCCAATCTTCCAATTTATCCCCCTCCTACCCCCTGGTAACCATAAGTTTTTTTTTTTTAAAGGGACGACATTTATTCCTTTTCCAAATGTTACAGTAAAACCAGGTGGAAAAGAATGGTTTTAGCAGTTAGAAAAAAAATTACAAATCTGGGGTTTGGCCGTTAAAAGTTATTTACAACAATGGGAGGGGGAGAAAAAAAGACAACAAGAAGTTGTTTTACATTACATACCTCCCCCACACCCCAAAGCTTAATTCTTGCTTACCAAGTCAAAAAAGAGACACAGTTGATTCACAAGCTGGAGGTTCGAACCTGAGTAAGACATTTAGAAAAACCTAGACAGGGGCAGTGTCCTCCCCAGCCCAGGGGCCACTAGGCCCAGCACAGAAGACTACAAACAACAGGGGAAGGTGGACACTCAGGGCGTGGGAGTAGGCACCCCCACCTCTGGCTCAGGGATTTGGGGGGTAAACAAAGCCTACTTGGAAAAGAATTGGGGAAGAAAACCAGCAACTGCCTTCTGCACAGGTGGGGACAGGGAAGGAGGCAGGGACAGGGGCAGGAGCATTTCACATCCCTAACCTAACTTGGGAAACTGCAAGGGACCATCTTCGACTGGCCTTAAGAGGAAGACCAGATGGATGATGGGAGAATCCACAGGAGGGAGAGGAGGAGAGGGAACGTGGCTAGGGGGCAACAGCCCCTTCCTTTCTGGGCACAGGAAGGCAGCCAGGGCACCAGGTCCAGGCAGTGACCTCACAAGGACAGCACAGTTTTTGCAGCTTAGAGATCACCCACCTGCCTCCACCCAGCTACTCATTCTGCTCGCTTGCTGGCATAGGGCCACTCTCCGGCCTCGAGGAAGTGGATGGCTCTGTGGCCTGGGGCCCTGCCTCTTCTGTGTCTCCTCCCTTGGAGGCAGCGCTAGCCTCTGCCCCTTTGGCCTGGGGCTCCTAGCTCTCATGGGTGGCGGCATCCTTCCCTTCCAGGGCAGTGCCTTCCTCGCTGCAGGCACCGATCTCCCGCTGCTCCTGCTCTTCCTCTGTGGGTGAGGAGGCAGACGAATCACCCCCTCCCTCCTTCCAATTTCTCTTGAAGAACAGGCCACTCAATTGGAAAGGCTTCTTGAAAGAGACTTTCTTCTTCTTCTTGGGGGTCTCCTTGGGGGGGACCTCCCCCTTGGCCTCAGTGCCCTGGCTAGGGGGTGCCGGCTCGATGGCATCGCCAGTGGCCCCGGCTGCCTCCTCTGTTCCGTTCATGGGGGTCGACTCCCCTTCACCTTTGGGGGTAAGCCTCCATTGCTTTTCACGTGGTCGTTCTCCTGTTCGTTGACCTTAGCAAGGGAAGCGCCTGCTGCCTCCTCGGCGGTCACGTCGCCCCAGGGAGCCTTGGAGCTCTGGCTGCCCATGGTGGGGGTTCTGCTGGGGGGCGCCCGGAGCCGCCCCGGGCTCGCGCCGCAGGGGATAGCTCGGTTGGGTGGGCCTGGCCGGCAGAGGGGTGGGGCTCGCGCCTGAGGGGGAGGGGTGTCGAGGGAAACCTAGCTGCACCCCCGCTCCGTGCCAGACCTGCTAGCTGAACCCGCCGACGCTCCGCTCTGCACCAGAATCCATAAGTTTGTTTTCTACATCTGTAACTCTATATCTGTTTTGTAGATAAGTTCATTTGTACCCCTTCTTTAGATTCTACATATAAGTGATATCATATGATATTTGTCTTTCTCTGTCAAGACAGACTTTTTAAAGGGAGCTGTCTCAACACAGAAATGGACCCTTTGTGCCTTCCAACCATTCTTTCTTCCTGCTGCATGGAATATAGTCCAAATGGCTGGAGCTTCAGCAGCCATAATAGACTATGAGGTCACTTGAAGATGGAAGCCCAAGTGCTAATGTGGTGGTGCAGAAAGACATAAAGGAACTGGGTTCCTATTGATCTTGAAACTGTTGTGTTAGTCCTGGACTTCCTGCTTCTAGACTTCTTTCACACAAGAGATAAACTTCATTCTTTTTAAACTACTGTTATTTTGGTTTTCTTTTTTATGAAGTCAAGCCTAATCAATCCTCCTAATGCAGAAGGGCACTATTATCACCCTGTTTTACAGATGGGGAAATTGAAGTTTATAGAGGTTTATTAACTCATCTAAGGCCCTAGAGCTACTAATTGGTGAAGCACAGCTTTGAACCCAAATATGATTTGTATGCATACGGTACGTGGGATGCATGCACACACAAGCATATGCATCCACATACTGCCTCTAGGGAATATTAGTTACATTTATATTTTGTACTTTTTTGGTATACCCTCCTCCGTAAAAGAAATCATATAGTTTACCTTTATTGAGTACCTAAAATGTATCAGGCACATTGTCAGGCACTTTTCATCCATTAAGTCATTTAACCCTTACAACAACTACAAGAAAGTACTATTATAATTTTCCATTTTTCGAGATGAGGAAAATAAGAATCAGAGAGGCTAAGTAGCTTACCCAAGGCCTCACAGCTAGGAAACAGCAGAGTCAGTACTCAAATTCAAGTCTGTCCAATATACTGTACTCTCATAGGAACTGTATTGCTCAAGGTGTCTGCCTACCACCCACATAAGAGTAGGGAATGTCAGGAATTCCCTGGTGGTCCAGTGGTTAGGACTCCACGCTTTCACCACTGGAGGCCTGGGTCCCATCCCTGGTTGAGGAACTAAGATCCCAGAAGCCACGCTGCATGGTGAAAAAAAAAAAAGAAAATTGAAAGAGTAAGAAATGTCCATTTCTCATGGTCCTGGGGTCTGGTAGCCAAGAAAAGTTGGCAGTACCACCAGTGAGGGTAATACATATAGGTGTTCCAACAGAGAAACTATTTCAGATGATGTCATCCTTGTGTTGATTACCTACTAAAGGCTTCTCATTGCCTTCAGAATAAAAGCCAGACTCTTCACCAGGGACTACAAAGTCCTGGATCATCTAGTGTTATTCTATCCCTTTCTCAGTATGTCACAGCCACCCTGTCTTGCTATTTTTCATTTTAGTCCAAGCCCATTCTGGCCTCAAGACCTTGAAGTTTCTTTTCAGTAAGCCTGTAGTTTTCTTTCTCCACTATTTCCATATGGCTTTTTCCTTTTCACCATTCAGGTCGCTGCTAAATGCCACTTTCTCACTGATGTATTTCCCTGAAAATCTAGTCTAAAGTAGCTACTGGCAATTCTGTCACTCGTTTTCATTATCTGATATTATCTGATTTATTCGTGAACTTGCATGTTGGTTATCTCAATTCACTCAAATGTAAGCTCCATCAAACAATTACTAGAAGGGCTGATTCTTCTCTATCTAATCTTTTATGCAACAATAATTCACTCAGCAAACATTTACTGAGTGTCTCTTCTGTGCTGGTTCACCTGATTCCTTTGCATTTTATGACTGTTTAACTTGGGAGAGACAGAAAAGATGATCATTATAGATACCTGTTTAGAAGCAGAAGTCCTGTTCTCTGATAACTGTGTTGCTGGTAGAAACCCTGTTCAAGGAACTCTTTAATATTAAAAGAGCACAAATAAAGGCAACACTCCTGATTCTGCAAGGTTTGAAAGTTCTATTCATTCCCCTACCCTTTCTCTCTCATAATAAAAGACACACATTGACCAGATAATCGCCAAAGAAGGAGGATTCTTTGGGGTTCTAGGGAAAGGAGTTAGTGTAAATGTAAAGAACCTAAGTAAGGAATAAATTCATGACCCATGCTCTAGAGTCTAAGCAAACGAGTCACATCGTATTCATGGTTTCAAAGAAGATGCTTTTAAGAAATGTGCTTCCACTTGGAATCAAGCTATTCTTTCTTACAGGTACAGTTCTTACATTATATGCCCTCATGATCAGGGTGTTCATACCCTAGCCAATGAAAAAGTCATCATCGCTATTGTTCTTAGATGTTATCATCTATAAAAATAGGATAGAGCTTTGAGGGAACAAAGGATGAGATCATTCTCATCCAGTTATTAGCCTGTTTTTATTTTATTCTATTTTATTTATTTCTTTTTCTTTTCTTTTCTTTTTTTTTTTTTTTTTGCCGAGCTGTGCACAGCATGCAGGATCTTAGTTCCTGGACCAGGTATCGAACCTGTGCCTCCTGCAGTGGAAGAGCAGAGTCCTAACCACTGGACAGCCAGGGAAGTCCCTAGCCTGCTTTTTTTAATTAAACATTTTACTTTGATATAATCACACATTCATGTGCATTTATATGAATTAGTACAGAGAGGTCATTTGTACCCTTTACCCAGCTTCCACCAATAGTTATATCTTCTGAGAATTGTAACAATAATATTGTATCATCATCCAATGGGATTGGTAAAAATCAAGCATATTTTTTTTCTCCCAGTGTTTTAGAATTAAACTACTGTCCACAAAGGTCAAGATGGAAGAGTCTTGCTTTTAAGATAAGACGTGCTTTAGCCCATACTGCCAATGCTATTTGAATTCCTAACTAATAGAATCTACACTGGAGGTGTGAGGTTAAAAACAAGGCATGTCAGGGCTTCCCTGCTGGCGCAGTGGCTGAGAGTCCGCCTGCCGATGCAGGGGACACAGGTTCGTGCCCCGGTCCGGGAAGATCCCACGTGCCACGGAGCGGCTGGGCCTGTGAGCCATGGCCGCTGAGCCTGCACGTCCGGAGCCTGTGCTCTGCAACAGGAGAGGCCACAACAGTGAGAGGCCCGCATACCGCAAACAAAACAAAACAAAACAAAAAACAAAAAACAAGCATGTCAGCAGTAAATAAAGCACTAGCTATTTTATCAGAGCACCACACTGGGGCCAGGACTTATAAATAGTCTCTGTAGAAGAAAAAACTTTATCTAATTATCATTTCATTATAACTTTGTTCAATTATATATTTTTAAGTTAAACTCCCTAAATTTTAAACACACACACACACACAGCAGAGTCACAAAGCAACAGTTTTATTGGACGTATTTTATTGATTATGAGCTCCATGAGGAAAGATACTGTGTCTGTCATATTCACAGTTATAGCCCCAGCATGGTGCCTGGCCCATAATATGTGATCATTACATAAACGTTAAAGGACTTTTTGGTTGAATAAATACCCCATCAGCAAGTCACAATTTTAAATATATTAAGAGACTAATAATTGCTAGAGAGAAGATATAATAAGGTCTCATTTTCACATTTAATTGCAATAGTTTCCTTAAAAATACTTAGCACAAATTCCTGTTACAATAAGGAGACTTAGGCAATCTGCCTTAATGTAATTTAGAGCATGATGGCTCTAATTTAAAGGAAAGAAGTGCTGTTAATCAGTCTGTACTAGACTTTTAATACAACTTGAGAGAAACGCTTTACATTTTACTCAGTCCATCAGGTGGGTAAAATGCTGATATGTCAACTTAGGTACACAAAAGTATCTTGAACATTCTTAAGATTTTAGCTGCCGATTCAGCCTCTCCAACTAGTAAAACAAATATCTACACAGAGACACAAGACACTGTCCTGCCTCACAAATGAACTTTATTCTCTTGTATGAATGGCCCAAAGTTTTAAGGCACCTCCTATGATGCCTATTTATAAGTAAAACCTATATATAAATAAAACCTGAGAATGTTGAAAATAAAAAAAATTATCATAGCTATTTATAAGATTGTTGATTACTTTTTTCTTTTACAAAGATTTCATCTTGGGACTTCCCTGATGGCTCAGTGGTTAGGAATCCGCCTGCCAATGCAGGGGACACGGGTTTGAGCCCTGGTCCAGGAAGATCCCACATGCCGTGGAGCAACTAAGCCTGTGTGCCACAACTACTGAGCCTGCACTCTAGAGCCCGTGAGCTGCAACTACTGAGCCTGCATGCCACAGCTACTGAAGCCTGCAAGCCTACAGCCCATGCTCCGCAACAAGAGAAGCCTCTGCAATGAAAAGCCTGCACGCCACAATGAAGAGTAGCCCCCGCTCACCACAACTAGAGAAAGCCCATGTGCAGCAACGAAGACCCAACGCAGCCAAAAATAAAATATAAATAAAATAAATAAATTTTTCAAAAAGAGCTCTGCATTAAAAGAAAGATACAGTTCAATTGTGACCTCACTCTTTTAACGAGCGTATATCCATCTTTTTATTCTCCACTATTTCCAGGTATACTGTTTCTTAAGTCAGAGGGGTGGAATTCACTGGAGGACTCAGAAATCTTTTAGTTTTTTATGAGCAGAGGCTATAGCAATGAGCTGTCTTAGAATCTGTAAAGTGTTTCAGGAAATCAGCCATCCCATATTATTTTTTTCTCATAGTTCAGGAATAAAACCTCTGGACAGACCAAAAGAAAAAATTCCAGAAAAAAAAGTAATGATTCAATTCTTCTATTGTTGCCCTGACATAAGTCACTGAGACACTGGTTATACTGCAAGATTCATCCTGATACATTTCCAAGAGTCCTTTTGGAACCTACTAAATAGGTTCCACCCCCATCCTCAAGTAACTTAGGCTCCTGAAACCAAGACCCACTAAGAGACAGCTCCAGTGAAAAATCCGTCAATATTAAGGTCATCTTGTTATTAAAATAAACCAGATTTGACTCCAATAATTTTTCACCTATCACATTTGCAAGTATTCAAAAGAATACTAATACTCAATTTGGTGAGGCATGGTGAAACAAGCACTTATGTATATACTGCTAATGAGACTATTCATTGGCATTATCTTTCTGGGGGGAAATTTTGTAAGATATATTCAAGCCTTAAAAATCGCCAAATTCTTTTACCCAGTTATTTCCTTTCTAGCAATTTATCCTAAGAAAATTACCATGAATTTCCACAAAGACTTACATATAATGACATGCATCACAGCATTGTTTATATTAGCAGAATAACAGAAACAGTTGAAATATATACAATAGGGAACTATCAAATCATGGTATACCCATATAATAATATTCTATGTACCTATGTAGTGAGGATAGGATAGGTTATTCTACCACAACAAATTAACCTAGAAATCCCAGTGGCTTACCAAAATAAAGACCAATTTCTCACTTGTGCTGCCTGTCCAACAGGAAGTGGCAGGAGTCTCCACACAGCCATTGTGAGACAAAGGCTGATAGAAAATGCACCATACAATGTCACCCATCACTTAGCAGAAAAAGAATAAACTGGTGGATGGCACATACCAGCTCTTCCACACTTTGGCCCAGAAGTTTATTCCTCATTTTTGTCCTTTATGTTTATGCCCATTGGCCAGAATTAGTCACATAGTTCTATCTAACTACAGAGGGGATGAGAAATGCAGAGGACCAAATGGAATGCTTGGTAAGCACCAATAACTCTATGGGAGCAGTTCAAAAAAACATTTTGTAGAGATATAAAAGAATGAAATGCTCATGATATGTAAGTAAAAAAGCAAGCATAAATACTCTGTCTTGAATATAATTGCAGATTTGTAAAAAATATTGTATTCCTTTTAACTTAGTGCATTTTGAAAAGGTTCTTCAGTTAAATTGGTGACTTCTATAATAAAATTATTTTTGAAAAGTATCATTTGGCTTTGGATAGTTAATTTAAACTTCTTTTTCTCTTTATTGGTACCTAACTCAGTCAGATACTGAGTACTAGGCACTGAGGATACAGAGATGGACCTGACTATATGGATGGACCTTAGCCTCAAGAAGTTCACAGTCAAATGGGTGAGAAAAATACATAAACTCAATGGCGAGGCGGCATTGGTACTGTGCTGTGATAGTAGAGGTGCATACAAAGTCTATGGGGGAGCAGAGACAGGAGGAAGGCAAAGAGAAGGAGGGTTAGAGAATGCTACCAATGAGAAGATATTTGTTCTAAACTTTAAAGGGGGTGCAAGAACTTGCAACATAAAAGGTCCCCAAAAGGTCTTGTCCTTGTTTTTGAAACCTACATTCTTTTGCTTTATTGCCTTACCTCTACCCTGGTTAGATATTGACTCATTGCCCCAAGTAACTGGGAACAAGAGTAGTTATGTGCCCTAAAGTTAGGATCTAAGATGCCTAGGATAGAGACACAAATACCAATATAGCCTTTACCCTATGCCCCACATTACATGCCTAGTCTCTAATGATATCTGCTTAACTTCATCACAAGAAAAATTTGGAGCCATGGCTTACAAGCCTTCAGCTCTTAGAAGAAGGCACCTTTCCCCTTCCCTTGGTCCTCACTAACCAATCACCAACTTAGTTGCTGCTCCACAACTTTCTACCCTTCCCCTGCCAGGCTAACCATGATGCAGTAACCTGCCAGACTACCAGTATCTCCTTTGCCCAGGTGCCTGCTACCTTGTCACTTCCACCAGAATGTGTGTACCTCAGATATCAATATCAGCCCCAACTGAACACAAATTTACTGCATTCTCTTTGGAAACAGTGATTTGAACTGCCTTTGGAGGTGATGGGTAGATAATGTCAATTCCTTTGGAGGACCTCACCACTTGATGACCCAGCATACTCCTGGGTCAAAGATAGTTTGGTGATGCCAGAGTTCTCAACTGTTCCTTACTAGACTAGAGGTCTGACTTC